>NC_053156.1:143492249-143806529 GCF_016835505.1 Polypterus senegalus
GAAAGCAGGTGACTGGAGGCTGCCCTTTAATTGGTTGCTTTTAGATTTTTCTGGGGATACAGCTGTCTGCTCCCCGGTCACTCCCACAATTGTTGGCAGCAAAATTAGTATTGTTTTAGTTTTTTTTAATCTAATGTTATTTCACAATTGTCAACTCACTATTTCAAGTTCACAGTTCACACCAACCATTAACATAACTACAGGTGAGCAAGCATGGCTTTATGGAGACGGCAACTTCAAGTGTAACTTTGGAAATCAAAGAAAATTTGGTTATTTCTTTAATGAAATTCCCCTTCATAAATTGTTCACTTGAAGAAAAAAAGAATCTAAAGTAGTTTGGACCAGACCAACCTGATTTAAGTATTCAGCAACAGGCAAGTGGTCGATGGCAAGCTTACATATGGACTTTTTCCACTCGTGTTATGACAAATGTAGTTGGCTAATGGGATGTGGTGTATGTAATGCCTTTTTTTGCTTTCCCTCTTTGTTGTTTCAAAGTGTTGAAGCGTTGTGGACAACAATGGGGATATGAGACCTAAAACATCTTTCTGAAAAATGCAAGTGGCATGAAAAAGGCCACACTGATCTACAGCAGTGTTTTTTAGCCTGTGTGCCACAGCACAGTGGTGTGCTGTGAAAGCTATCCCAGTGCGCCATGGAGATAATAGTGTAGCAATCTTGGGTCTGAACCTGAGAGGGACAAGCACTGTGTTCGAGACCTGTATGAGGAGGATTGGTCCACCTGGAGAAGCTTGCAAAAAACAGCTCAGTGATCGCTAGGTTGCAGACACACCACATCAAGCACCTCAGATCCATCTCCAGGCTACTAGAGTCCATCTCCTCTGGGTGTGTGGTCACCAGGGAGCCTCACAGCACTGATCGATAGTGGGCATACAAATTGTCTCTGAGGCAGAGAGTGATGAAGCAGCTTAGAGATGCCATCAAAATGCTCACTGAGTGCCGTTTCTACGAACGCTGATCTCAGAGCTGCATTTTTACTGGATTCTCAGGCAGTCGCCCCCCCTTTGGGAAGTTAAGCAATACATATATATGTATTTGGGGTTAGTAAGAGCATGGCGTGCCTTGGGATGATTTTGGTTACAAAAAGTGTGCCACTACAGAAAAAAAGCTTGGGAAACACTGATCTAGACAATAGTATAAGGAAAATTTTTTGGCAAGCTAAATGAAATGACTCAGCTTAATCAGAAAGTAATTGAGAAATTTTCAGGCCTGAAGGAAAGGAGGGCAAAACTTATGTTCAAGGAAATATAGGTATCCTAATCAGAAAGGCAGAATAAGATGTAGGTTAGAGTTGCCCTGTGGGTGTAGCACAAAACAGGTTGGGGTGGATTATGTTTTAAAAAGTGAGAGTCTGTGGATCTTACAATGTGAACTTGTGCCCAGGTGAGGTAAGCCTGGCAAACTTACCTAGGATTGGACAGACTTGCAGCAAGTGTAGAATAAAATTAAGATGGGAATAATAAAAAAAAAAATATCAGTGGACTAGTCATTGTATGATGTGGATTTATGGAATACAGTCGGAATGGATGGTCATTTTTCAAAAACATTTCAAGTTCCCCAAACCTCTGTTATACAACAAGTTCCCTTAACTATAAATACAATAATTTTTTAACATTATAATTTGACCCCATGGGCTACTTACTTTATACTTGAGCACAAGGCTTCCAACATCTTAAACATATTTATAAAAATATAACAGGTCAGGTTTCAACCCTTATTTTTAAGTAACACAGTCCACAGTCTGAACTGTGTTACTGGCCCCATTCACATTTTTTCGCCAGCCTCCAACTGGTGGCTACATCAGAGCAGGAACTGTGAGGAAAGCATTAAAATTTTTGAGAGCTGAGAGAGCAGGAGCTGTGTCTGTCAAAAGCATTCACACAAATGAGAGGTAAGAGGACCGTATGCATGGTTGTATATTGTTGAGAGGAGGGCGTGACTTAAAAAAATCTCTTGAAAAAACTCTCATCTTGTATCAAGATTTTTTAATATAATAGTGAGGGATGCCGAGATGTAATTTACACAATCTAGATAGTGTAAAGAAAAACTATCATTACTGCTACCCAGGTTTTAAAATGACGTTAAATAAGCAGTTCTGACATTGGGCTACATGAGCAGGGTGAATTAATTAATCTTTATTTTAAATGGCACCATGTACAGAATAAACCATCACAGGACACTTAAAGCTAACTAGGATGCTTTATGAAATAAACTTTCAGTTATACGTTACAATTAAATGCTAAAGTGTATAAAACAATTAGCAAAGAGGTAAGAAGAAAAAGGCATCTGAACATTATTAACAGTGAAGATGACAGAAATTCGAAGAAGTGGTTAAGATTCCACTGATAGCGCTTCTCAAACAAACATTTGAAAAGCGTTCTAGAGGTTACTGAGTGTTGACGAAAATGTAGAAAAGGAGTGTTTAGAATTGTGAGGATGCAAATGTGTTAGGATCTTAAGGGAAATAATCTATGTTTGTAACCTTCCACTCCTTAATGAAGAGCTGAATGCAGCTTGTAAGTTGGATTACTTATAAGCTTAAGTGTCCTTTCTTGTAGTTTGTATGATTTTTTTATTTATATTTTTTTGGTGTGTGTAAAGAAATAAGTCATGGAATGGAGGCAGGTTTTGTTATATTTTTTTTATTTTAGAGATAAGTAAAGTTCCTCTTCATTTCTATTTCAATGACTAAATGCTAATCTACCCTAAGAGATTTGCTGAATACTTTCCAAGGTATTTCAGGATCAGTTAGTATTAGTAATCTAAAATTATACACTACTGCATTATTGAATTATGAATAGTTTTTTTTTTGTTTGTTTGCCTACTTCAATCTGGTAGCTAACAGTTACAGCAACTACAAAGGAAATGATGTACTGTTTTATTAATTATTTTCTGTTTGACAGAACTAAAACTCTATAGAACAATATATCCAGTTCACGGTTGTTAAAATTAACTCTCACCTCTGTATAGGGAGTAACAGATGCAAACTGATGCTGCAACTCCAGCAACTGAATGAGCTCAGCATGTTGTTTTGCAATCTCTGTCACAGCAGCTATATATTTCTCTGGATTTTCAACAAATGCTTGTGCTGCCTCCTTTGAGCTGAAGCTGTAGTATTTCTCCTTGTACTTCAAAATTCCAGTGTTTGGATTACCTGTTGGATAGGAAAAAGTTAATTAATAATAGTATTTGTCGACTCTATTATTTCTAATATAATCAAAAAGTACAAGTGACAATAATGACCCTGTAAACCCATAAAAACATATTGTAGAAGCCTAGGTATTTGTGTACTTCAAATATACATTTGCTACAATAAGGACATTCAAAATAATTTTATATACATTTGCCTGATACAAACCTTAACCTAATTTAAATGAAAGTAATGTTGGAGTTGAAGAAGATCCAGAAAGTTAGTTAATTAATATTCACATTTGTGATACTATGTAATAATTTTCGATGACTTAGAAGCATTGTGAAGCATTTAGAAGCATTGTTACATTAGAAAGAATGTGGATTGGCCACATAGTTGGATAAAGGTGGAGCAATCAAAAAAACTAATGTCTTTATTCAAGAAGGAGGACTATTTGTGACAAACAGGGAGGGGCAGGTGTGCAAAACTCAGATGGCTGTTTATAGCAAACCTCAAGGTAAAAAAACAGGTAGATAGCCAAATATTCAAGTGGCTTGTGAACAGAGAGGGTTATGGGACACAATGTTACGGAGAAAAGCCTGTCCCAATAAAAAATATGCCTGCCAGATAATTAACTAATATGACAAGCTTTGTGTGAAAAATGAGAAAAGAACCATGGCCAAAATAGCTCAGAGAAAGACATCTCACTTAAAACAAAAATGTATACTTTAAAATATACTGCTCAAGAACTACATTCATCACCATCATCATCAACGATTTAATAGCCAATAAGGTGGAATCCTTCAGATTTTTGGATACAATTATCACAAACACTCTCAGATGGGACATCATCATAACTGCCATCACTAAGAAGGCTCAAAAGCAGTTGTGCTTTTTATGACAACTAAAGAAATTAAACATTTCCCTGCTAATCCTTGCATAATTTTATAAAGCCATATTTGAGACTGATCACATTCTCCATTGTTGTTTGGTTTACTTAAGCAAGAGTCAACAACAAAAATAAACTACAGTGTGTTTTGAGGTCTGCTGAAAAAATAATTATCTTGGCTCTTCCATCTGTTACAGACATAAAGTGTGAATCTAGTGTCACTCACCATGTCAAAGGGATCACCATGGACTCATCTCATCCAAGCAATCACTTGGTCCAAAAGCTCTCCTCTTGTAAATTCATAGATATTATTTAAAGCTAACCATGAATAGCAATAAAAGTCAAAATTAATATTTTGTAAATCAGTTTTAAAAATGACAGTCTGTGTCGGTAAGGAACCCCAAACAGAAGGCTGATATGTCATGTTGCTTAATCCAGACCAGGGTCACAGTGGGTGCTGGAGCCTATCCCAGCTACTATAGGGTGTAATAAACCCTGCACAGGGCGACAGTCCATAGCAAGTTACACAGAGCCAATTTGGATTCACCAATCAACATGGTACACACATTTTAAGGATGAAGCAGGAACACTAGATTACCCAGAGAAAAACCCAGGCATACACTTTAAGAACAGGCAAACTTTACACAGACTGTGACCAGGCACAGTATTTGAACCCAAGACTCTGGATCCATGAGGAAATAGAATTAGCTATTGCACAATCACGCTGCCACAACTGTATGTATGCAATACTTCTGAAATCAAATAATAAATTAGAAGCAAAAGGGTAATAATAGACTAGAAGTGTTCATTCTAAAGTTCTCTCAAGGGCTACATTTTAAAAAACAGTTAAGTTCCTCATGAGATAGTAATGAAATACAAGTAACTGAAATGTACAGTATTAATGCAGTTAATAATCGGCTCAAAAAATAGGCTTACAATAGATAAAATATTTCTGTGAATGAATCCAAGAACCTGTGTACACAACTTAGGTCACTGTTGGAAATACGTCTTGATAAAATAATTCAGTCAGTCAGTCATTATCCAACCTGCTATATCCTAACACAGGGTCACGGGAGTCTGCTGGAGCCAATCCCAGCCAACACAGGGCACAAGGCAGGAACAAATCCTGGGCAGGACGCCAGCCCACCACAGGGCAAACACACCCCCACACACACTAGGGACAATTTAGGATTTTTAGGATTACCAGGGGACCTAACCTGCATATCTTTGGACTGTTAACTCCACACAGGGAGGACCCGGGAAGCAAATCCAGGCCTCCTTACTGCAAGGCAGCAGTGCTACCACTGCACCACTGTGCCGCCCTGTATAAAATAATTGTGGTGCAAAATTTTATGCCTGGTGGAAATGGGCTAAATTGAAAAACAGATTCACAAGACCATATAAAACTGAAAATAAGCTTTTGATATTTGGTTTATTTATTATGTTTGTGTTTATTATGAGAGTACTACTGCTTTAAAAAGATATAGTTAATACATGTCAGACTGCAAGTACCTTTGTTAAAAAGTTGAAAAATCATACTTCATGGCATGTTTCATAGCCAGCAAATGTAGAAATCAGGATAACAACCAAGCAGCTAATAAGTATACACAAAGGGGTACTGGTCTAAATAATTCAGTACGATGGTCCAAAGTTGCCAGACTTTCTTTTTAAAAATTACAGTCTACAACTGAGTTACAATAATTGGAGATAGTTCACAAAACAAGTGGGTAAAAGAAATCCAATTACAATATCAGTAGAAGCCACATTCTACATACTCCACGCATTGATACTTAAAAGACCATATAGTGTCAGATTAGGTGTATCTTTCTAGCATGCTCTCTTTTATATTTGATGCAATCTCATCCTTCATCACTAGAGATAGGGACTCTCATTCATAAAGAAGGTGAGATAGGTGAATAATCATTTAATGTTTTCTAGTTTTAACATGCTAAATTTATGGAAAAAATACACAGTATGTTGAGTCAATTACTTTGGCAGCTGTATGGACCATTCATAACATAGAGTGGTAATTTCTGTGTGTTTGCTTTGATTTGGGCCAAAATCACATTTCTGTCTTGTGTGTTTGTTCATATTATGAAATTGTCCACTAATGTGCACTAGTCCCAACAGTGCATTTTACAGTCAGGCATGCAGTTTTATGAACTTTTATTTTCATGTCTGTGTGTATTACATGTGAATATTCTCTGTATAAAACCTAAGACTAAAATGTTCTAAGAACTAACATCACCCTCTTGTATTGTTTGTACATCTTGTTGCCAGAAGGTGGTAGCATTTTTAGTTAAGCAATAAAAATCTTGAAATAGCAAAGTATAACATTCATGTGTTCAGTTCTGTATTGTACTACACTGCCGCATATTGGGAGCCTCCCATGCTAACCATACATGGAAGGCCTCCATTGTCAGTCTGACGGCATGCCTCACCCATGGTGTCCACAATTGGGTCCTTGGGTTATCAACTCAAGAGGCACCAATGACCTTTAGTCTGCAGCTCTTGGCAGCTGCTTCCACAATGGAGACTTTGAACAAGGTCAATTCAGACTTTATGTCCCCAGCCTCCTCCACGGGGTTGCTATCCATCGTATTACAAGTAAGACCTACATCAGTGGGAGAGGAGGGTGTCTTGCTTATAACCATGATCCAATCACCATTGTTCAATTATGTCAGAGTTCCTTTTCATGAAACACCAGAAGAGATACAGCTAAGTAAGCTTTTTTCTCAACTACCTACAATAGACCAAGAGATAGCACAAAAAATAAAAGTTTGAACTGAGCAAAATTGCTTTAAGTGTTGTGTCGTGTTGTCTGAAGAAATAGGATGGATTAATTACCACATTTCATGTTCTCTTTCATGATGAAGGAAGAATGTAAGCAAAATAAGTGAATATATAGTAAATGTTGACTTTCAATGGAAGAAATCAGACATAGAGAGAGAGGAAAAATAGATTGTGTTACTGTTGAAATAGTATAGCACTGTGCCACAGATGTGGCTTCAACTCAGGCTAAAATTGTATTATTTCCACACCGTGTCTTGTGTCTGAATTTACAACACTTGAATGGATGCTAGCACACCACACTGAGGTCACTGACTGCTCTTCTCTGCTGATAATAAATATTAGGTAAATACAGTATAGCTATTATGTCAAGTACTTTCTGAGAGTGCTCAGTATGAACATTACTGCTTAATAATAATAAGCAAATACTGACAACACAAACCTGAAAATAGCAGGCCATCCTTTTCAACAAGGGTATAACCACAAATTCCCCTGTACTGAAGTGGCAAATGATGAAAGTTAGCAGTTGTCTCAGGGAAGAACCAGTCCTGTTTTTTATAATCAGAAGGGTCAATTCGATCACCTTAAGAAAAAAAATGAAAATACCAATTTAGTGCTACTGAGCAAAGTCAAATTCAGTTAAACAAATATCCAAACAAAACTCTCATACCAATACAAATTATGAAATAAGTATACTGCAAGCAATAATTAAACAACCTAGTGAAATGCAAAAAGCTGTTAAAATACTGTTTTACATTTATCAACAACTATTATTGGTATATAAAATAAGAATTTACAAAAGCAGGTCTTAACATTACATTAATTGTGATAAAAATAACAGGCATTTTTAGACACATGAAAAATACATGGAAAAAGTATAGTATAGGCACTTCATTGTTTCATTGATTTTTTTATGGCAATACACTACAGACTTTCAAGGAAGGCAACAATGACCAAGAACTCTGACAAAATTATTACCGTCAATAATTTTTAATACTTGTAATATATTTAAAGCAGCATTTTAATAACTATCCATTTGCAGTTTTAGAATTGCACTCATATAAAAACATTACCAAAATGTTGTAGCAAGTTACAGTCTCACAGAACATTACATACAGCAGCACATTTTGAATGTTTTCTCCTTCCCAAATGCCATAATCAAACATTTATAGCCACTTATGCATGAGACTGCCATGTTTGAAAGTTTTTATGTACATTGCAGTAAATCCACAAGTCAATCAAATGCAATAATCGAAGTTTTTATGTTGTCTGCTCTCTTTCATTATTAGAATATGTGATTTGCACACATATACACTGGGGTGAGCCTTACGTCACAACTGAATGAATCTGCTTTTATTACCTACTTCAAGCCACAGGGCTCACTATCATTGGATAGCTGTGTTTCAGCTCATTCTAATAATGTACAATTGTTTAAGGCTGGTCATGTATATTACATGTCATAGCTCTGAGTAAAAGACAAGAAATAAATGGCATGTGTGACAGCTCATTTACTTAACGTTATGCACAAAGCTTGAGTCAGATTCTGATCACAGTTTTGACTCTACTGAGAACAATGTGTTTGATGAAGAACTTGATTCTATGTTTGATTTGTAAGTACTGCTTCGTATGGCTCTGAAGCATTGTGTAGTGCAGTTTTACAGTTCAAGCGTCATGGCTTCATAAACCGACTTTGTCTACTGCACCTTCTCCCTATGTTAGTTCACTGAGTAGTGCTCTTTCAGTTTCAACTTAGAGTTTAGGCAGTGTTCCTTGGAGTACCTGTGAGTACTGATACATTTTACTTGTGCATCTTGAAGTTTGACATGGGAACCCTCCCCCTTTGACCAACTGACACTGTATCATTCCGCTTGTGTGGATGTGCTGTGAGCACATGAGAGAAAAAAAGGCATTTCAGCTAGTGGTTTGTTCATGGTATTATCCTCCCGCCCCATGCCCACCTCACCAAAGGGATTGACAAAATTCTGCAATGTGAAGATTAATGAAGAAAAGTCTTTTCAAAAATATTGCAATTGGAATTTGCCTATGGTCACATAGCACAAAGTATTAGAAACCAAAAAAATACGCATGGAGTAAGAAAGAATGATTAAATCAATACATTTTTAGCAAGTAGTCATTTGAATTGACTGCCAATTTTTTAATCTAAATATTCCATTATTTTTAGTGAATCGTGTTTTAAAGAAAAACAAGGGAAAAAAACACAAAAAGTTACAAATCAGAATGTAGTCGATAAACTTGTAAATGCCCATCAAGTGCAATTTTCACATTATTATGTGAACTAACATGATTGAAATTTTGAAATTATGAAGAAGATGGAGAAGGTGCAAAACAAAATAAAACCACAAAGTTTACAAGCACACTTGCAAGAGAAGATACCTCTAGTACAATAAAATTAGTTATAATTTGTGTATACAAATCTATGACTTCAGTTCTTCTTTCCCACTTGTGGCCACTGGGTGGCAGTATTACACATAAAGATAACTTGCAGATTCATTTAAAGTACAGTACAGTAAACACAATGACAAAGTATGTACTCAAACTACACATTTCATTATCTATTAATTGAAACATTAAAAGAGACTGATGCAGGAGGAGTGAATGAATGAATCGCTTTGCTTTGATTCTTTTCACTGAAATTATTTTAACCCCAATTAATATACTAACATTTTGAATAACATTTGTTACTGTATAAAGCAAAAAGAGATTTCTAGACTATGCTTTCCATTTAAGAATGGGTATTTCTTTGAAAAAAAAAATATAATTGATAAGCAATGCACAGTTTTTAATTGGTAATAAAAAAGTAATACATTTTAAAGCTTTATTTCATTCGCTTATGAACCTTCATCCCCACTGTAAGCTGCAAGAACAGACAGGTATTTTTAAAGTGTATTTAAAGAATGCTTCACTTTATAACACAATTGTATGTGGCAAATGAATATATTTATCACTGTGGTGTAGAAAAAATTTGAAAAATACCTCACACAGTTGTTAGTGTTTATGTATCTGTTTGCTGCTATTTTATAAATAAGCTCTGTTGCTCCTTTATATTTTACAAAGACTGTCCTGTGAAGACAATACTAACCTGATGTTTCTTCAATTCTTTGTTCATCTGTTTTTACCTCGGTGCCCTCCAAAAGCTGATCTATTGTGCTGTCAGGGAAGAGCTGTGAGTGCAGGCACAGGAAAGGCTCAAGATTGGCTGCTATGTTGCTGAAAACAGTCAGGAGAACCATCTCATCTTGGAATGCAGACCATAGATGTGACAATGCTATGAAATGGGGCTAAAGTAGATATGGACATGTTAAGCACTTTACATTATACATCTTACAGAACATTGCCACATAGCAAAGTAAAATACATGGCTGCACCATTGCAAAGTACTCTGTTCCTCCTCTATACTTACATACACTTGAGCAGTAGGAACTGCAGTTTTTGTGCGCACTGTTGATTTCAACTGCTCCATCCTCACTCCAAACTGTTGCTGTAGTGATTCAACTTGCTGTGCACATGTAATTATCTCAGACTATTAAAAATGAGAAAGGTAAGTAAGATAAAAGAAAAATTAGCAAGAGTAAGTAGCTTGCTAGGGTATACATGCAGTTTACAAAGTACAGTATGTAAAGATAAGTTAACAATACAATTACATTTTGGCATTTTTATTGATTTTAAATGGAAGTTATTTTGATAGCTCTTTTATAAATAACCAAGAGTACAAATTTAGAGAATAACACTAGCACACTAAACTTTTAATTCTATGAATTTTATTTATTTTTGTAGCAATAAAAGGCAAGCCACATCAAAGTGTTGCTGAACTGTAAGATTGAAATAAAAATAATGAATACAAAGAAAAATGTAGATAAAGGAACTAACACCTGTATTATAATTGTTGCATGTTTTCTGTTACTCACTCAAGGTAGCTTCTACTCTTGATCCCTGGCTATCTAAATTAAAAGTCATGGAATACAGACCTGGTCCTACCTTATCTGCCATATCATATTTAACTGTACATAATATGCACATATTATATTTATTGTACTTCTGCTCTTTGCACTTCTGATTAGATGCTAAACTGAATCTCGTTGCCCTGTATTTATACATGTGTAATGACAATAAAGTGAATCTAATCTAATCTAATTTGGAAAACTCAAGTAAAATCTATAACTCTAAATACTGAGATCTTTTGCAAACTTTGCAAAAACACAACTGACTTTTGTTCTGTACTTTAAAAGGATAAAAAAGGCAATTTAGTAAGACAGCAATGCAAATGTACACATATTGTTTTGCACACATCCATCACATCTGTACATTGTATGAAACACCTCCTAAGTGCTGAAGCCAGTTTTGCCAAAATCAGACACAAAGCAGGAACTGTCCTCAGACCACTGCAGGACATACGCACCTAAATTCACAGCAGTGTCCTTCAACATCCTAACCTGCATGTTTTAGGATGTTTTGGGAAGCCAGACTACCCAGATCCTGAAAAATGCAGATATCTGGAGACCACGCAAACTCCACAAACAGGTTATATCCAGATCTAGATTAAAACAAGTTTTTTTTCTGAAATTGTGAGGCAGCAGCACTAACCGTTTTTGTTCTTTATTCATAACTAATCATCTTGTATATCATTAAGCCACATAACAAATTCAAGTAATTGGTTGTGAATCCTATTCTGGACATTAAATGCTGTTGCATCATCTAGCACCTCAATGAAAAAATGTCTGATAAGTATATTATTGTAATTTTAAGAACATGAAAATTTAACAAAGTGATGCATTTTGAAGATGACTTTTTGCAACCCATTCCAAAGTATTATTATGATATCTATAATATTGACTTCAATGTAAAAATAAATATGCTTAGATACTTCAGCTATGTATTTAAAAGTCCTGTGGAAGGATGTATGGCAGATAAAAGAAAAGATTCAATATTTTGTTAGCTTACCATAATAATCCGCAAGAAAACAATATGCTGTCGGACATTATAGAGAGCCTGTTTCATCAGGTCAGTCTGCACATTCTGATCTTTTTCCGAGTCTTCAGAAGCTAACTTCTCCATCAGGGCAGTATAGCGTTGTGCAAGGTTTAGAGATAATTTCATCTCTGCTTCATAGTGTTTACTGGCTGCTGGGATGGCCTCATTTAAAATTGCTGGCACTAAACATTATGTTGGAAAAATATCAAAAACTGCATTCTTTCATTTTAAATCAAAAAAGCAGATGCAAAGAAACCAAAAGTACTTAGTTATTTTGTTTTGATATTAATTTTTCATTGCTTCATTCCAACTTTTTTAAACAAATATTTTAGGAACTTGATACTGCTTAAGAGCAGCACACATGTGAGAACTAAATGTGAATCCAGGCTAGGAATGGAGTTAACTTACAGTTATCAATACTTTCTCCTCCTTTTCCAGAGTCCTTATTGAAGAGGCGGATTCCAGTGACAATCATAGTGAGTTCATTTAACTGCCGTTCTTTATCCTTTTTATTAAGGCCCAAGAAGGTGCCCAGTTCAGACTGAGGGAATATGCTCTGTAAAGCAGCTGGAAAGGAAAGTACAGTATGCTTCTGCTTATTCAGGGCAATAACTTAAAAAATATTCTTTTGTGGAAGATTAATACCTTTTCTTTCAATTTTCTAAGATTAAGAAAACTGTAACTTCACAAAAATATGACTAGAATTAGCATGATTAAAAAAAATGCTGTATTTGTGAGCTTCTACAAGTGATCATACATACAAGCTGGTTGTCTTTTTCAGTCAACTTTGAAAAGACTAAATAAAAGTAGAATGTGAAAGTCAAAAACAAGTCTCCGTTGATTACAATTATAATTTTCCTTTTCTAGGTTGCCTTAGCTTACTATAATCATATGATTACCCAAGTTGTACTATATATATATATTAATCAGTATATTTAAAAAAAAACTAACAAACAATAATGTAAATATGTGTCTTTAATACAGTTAAAGTTTAATTTAAGTCCTGGTCAAACGTAATTGCAACCTTTAAATTATTGATTCTATTCTTGCGGTCTTGTTTTTCATTGACAGCTATTTATGTTTGCTCTTTTAGCTTTTATTATTTGTAACTTAAAGGAAATACCAAAGGATGCAGGACAAGGAGGGTATTAAATGATTAACTCAATTTTTCTTTTTGTAAAAACTTGATTGCTTTGTATGGATGGTAATAAAATTAATAAAAAAAAAAAAAAATGATTAACATTAACTATTTAGTATGTTTCTCCTATATGTAACTATAATTTCTATTTTACAGCTCAGAAAAAAATTCCTGTGTTTATATATACAGTATATATATATACATAAATATACATATATCACGCCAGCCTCTGGGCGTATCTTACATCCGCTTAGCTAGTGAACGAGAGAACTACTTAACAGATTTATTTTTTTCTAGAATTTGCTTGATCATTCCGGTTTATTTTGCGACTCTCATTATGCTAAAAATCATAGTTTGCTTGCAGAAGCAATATATTCGCACTAATCTAAGGCTGAGGCTGCAGGCCAAGGGGAGGGGGAAGCGTGACGTCAAGAGTGAGGAGTCAGTCTACCTCTGTGTTTTGAAACGTAACTTGCCTCCACTTAGCTAGCAATACCTTTTTGTTTATTGGTTTTTAAAGTTTGTCCTGTTTCACTACTACACGGGCATAGCCATGGGGAATGGCTAGTATGTATATATACAGTATATACAGTGTGGCAGATGGCTGGGACACCAACCAGGACACCTCCATGCTGGAAGGACCAGGGGAGCAAGCGTGGCCAGATCATTACCTCCACCGGAGTGCTAGATGGGAGCCCCCCTGGACTGCAGCAGTGCCTAGGACTCCAGCAGGACTTCACTGGGGTTGGAGTTTGGTGCAGCCCTGTTGGGATCCTTTGGCGCCACCAGGGGGTGCTGCAGCTCCTGCTGAGCCCTGGAAAGCAGCTTTTAAACCACCAGAAGGGGTGGAAGTGAAAAAGGAAAAGAAAATAAGAAGAAGAGTATTGTGTTGAGGTGTGTTTGTGCTGAGAACTGTGTTTGACTTGTGGGGACGGGGAAGGCATTTCCCACAAGGAAAAGAGAAAATAAAATCAGGTGTGCTTTGAACTTGTATCGTACGCCTGTCTGTATCGGGTAGGGTGGCTGGTACGCCCCCTAATGGTTTCTACAATATATAAATCATGCTAGTATTCATAAGTTTGAATTCAGAAGTAAACTTATTTCAAGAGATGCATCTGAATGCTTTGTTTTTAAATAACCAGAGCCAGGTTGTGTAGATGTTGGAGCCTTTCCCAGCAAGCATTGTGTACAAGGCAGGAACTCTCTCTCCCTACACAGGATGCCAGGCCATTGCAGGGTGAACACATACATGCACACATCAGGGTCAATTGATCATCACCAATCTACTTAACCCTTATGATTTTACACTGTGTGAGAAAACCAGAGCAACCAAATATAGGGAGGACATGCAAACTCCATACATGTCACACCCAGAACATGAACCCTGGTCTCCTTATTCCCTGGTGCACCACCATGCCATCCTTACTAAGTATAAGACAAACACATATGTTTTGAGTAGTATCTAAATAAAAGCAAACCTGTTGCCTCTCGTACTGTGCTGATATCAGTGGGTGACCCAAGACCAGAACGTAGAAGCACAAAGCTGACAATTTTGCGGTAGAGGGTCTCAAGTTCATCACGTGATCGGGCACGGCTGTCTGTGATCTCCCTGCACACAGGGGCCATTCTGGACTCCAGGACACTATGGTGCTCATCCAAAAACTCACCTGGGAAAGATAACAGTAAAGAGTAGTCAATCTGAGCACCGCAATATAAAAAAATAAATAGCAAATTTGCCAAAACACATACTCATCATCTATAGTGTGCAATAAACAATTTATATCGAGCACACCGACACATCTTGTTAACATTTTGTTAAGGTGGATAACATAGAGTATTGTTGTTAACACTGGCTTTTGCTGTATTGCCTTTTTGAACAATTATGGAAAGCATTTACACTGGCTGCTATTAATCCTGCATTCATGTGCTATGGATCAATGAAAATCTTTATATGAACAATCTTCAAAGTGAAACAATTTAGGGAAACTACCTGAACCACCCGAGTTGCAAAATAACCCTGAACTCTCACCTCATTCAGTAACAAAAACTTAGGAAGGTCAGTAAACAGAGTCATGTTTGTGGCTGATCTGTTTAGAATGTGGTGATATGTTCTTAATTTTTAGTTCAGCATGATCCAGCAACTGCAGTTGGTGAATGTGGTATGCACATGACTTGAAGTTATGTAGCGTGATGCCTGATTAAACTGAACAGGGTTGAGCAGCTTGGACTGAAAGGCCTGTTCTCATCAAGTTTGCCTTAATGTTCTTAAACTGTGAAACAGCAAGGTAGGCAAGTGGGCACCACCCTACCATACACAATGAGAATTAACCTTTGCTTAGTTAGGTCCTGTAGACTTATTATTTTGCCTACGATTTTTGTTCCCTTGTCTCTAGTATCCTGTTCCAATTTGTCAGTTATATCTGTAATAAAATTTCATTCTGTTTTCTGCTTTAGTCTTCTTGGCTTATGTTTGGGTTAGGATGTCTGACTATAGCTTGGGAATGCTCATAATTGGCCATAATTGACTGCCGTACTTTTGTAGAAATTGTAAAATGACTTACCTCTGCTTGTGTAGTTCATATCAAAATAAACCTGCATTTTGATTGTGTCTAAAGAGGGACTTTTTTGATCCAACAGCCTATCTACACAGAGCTTGAAGAAGACAAAAAAAGCAGATAGTAGTAAGCAGTGTAGCAGAAAGCTTTTTTACAGATATACTTTTGATATTTATGTCCTCATCAAACCAATTTGTTCCATGAACTACGAGGGTCTTTTGAAGGCAGGCCCTATGACACTGCAAACAACCATCAGTTTTACGAGGTGTGTAAATAATATAAAATACTGTATACAGTATATAATAAATATAATCTTGGCCACATGTAAATCAAATATCAATTATTTAATCAAAGATAAAATACAGAAAAAGTGCTTCACAATAATTCTACTGATCGATCTACTTTATTCACAAAGCATAGTTTCCTCACTGGAGGAACTTCTGATGTCAAAGGCTTGGCAGAACTTTACAGAAAAGAATAAGAATTCAATCTAGAGTTTATCTTGTATGCATGTAGTACATCATTGATAAATAATATAATGATAAGCATTCCACAAACTAACATGGGGTGTAAAAATGATATGCATAAACAATAATTAAAACTTTTGTACACTGTGGCCAAACTCTTCACAATGTTGCTAATCCTAAAGTGAATGTTGTTTTCATATTCATACAGCCGACATTAGGAGTCGAGTATTGCCAAGAAAAGATATTGTACCACATTCTCACACAGTATTTAAACATGAACCTTCTACACCACTTGTAGCCCCTTCATAATACAACATTAACACTGAGATTAAAGAATACAGCATCCTCAAAAGTGTTTTTATTCTGTAGATAAGAATGCCACCAGTAACACGTTAAAGTACTGTAGATATAGTTGTAGTCGTGGCCCTTGTACAGTTATATAAACGTTTCACTCATTTACTCGGGCAAAAAAGGAAAAACTGCTTATTACCAGTGAAATTAATCTTTATTATACAATTTGTACATATAAATAAAAAAGATTTATCATTTTAAATTAAGATGACTTCTTTCATCTTGCATCTAAACCAAATCTGTTTTGTTCTATACATTGTATACATTTAAGATTGGTCAATGAATAGTCTTCTCTAAGGAATGATGTAGTGTACCAGGGGCTTCTGTTGGAGTCAGGCATGGAACTGGAGCTCCCTGGAAAGCACATGGTGGCCAGGTGACGCAGATGGCTAGTTCAGACAGTCTAAAAAAGCAATGTGGAGCTGCACTGTGGGCTCACCACCCATGATGCTATTCCAGTTGGCTAATAGGCACACATGGAATGAATCCAGGCACACTAAGCCTTGGCAATGAAAACTGGGCCATAGAAAGTAGCTTCCCTGGCTGGCAAAGATTCAATGCTTAAGCATGATTCTGAAAAATACCAACTAAATTTAGTCTAAATCACCTCTACATACACCACTGGGACCAGAATTCTCGATCTCTCTGGTTTCTCTTCTTCTAATGATCATAAGGTGGGTGTGGATACATTGCTAAACCTTTGAGTGTAAGCCATATAGTTGGAGTTTGTTCCAACAAGACGTTTTCCATCAACAATTTTATTAGTGATAGGAAAATTGATTTTATTGCACTAAGTGAAACGTGGCTTAACTCTGATGGTGCAGCTGTTTTAATTGAATCTGCGCCTCCGAATTACAGCTTTGCTCGTGCGGATCGCCAAGGAAAGAAATGCAGCGGTTTAGCAAACATTTACTCGAGCTGATTAAAGTGTAAAGATGTCAGTTTTGGTAAATTCAAGTCCTTTGAGTATCTTGCTGTTATTATTCATGGAGTTTCCCAGTTTCTAGTATTATCCGTGTATAGACCTCCTAAATACAATGCGTCTTTCTTTGAGGAATTCTCAGACTTGGTGTCAATTATAATTACGAACTATGACATGCTCCCAATAGTTGGTAACTTAAAGTTTCATATCGATAATCAGTGTGACTCAAAAGTAAAAGAATTTATGAACCTCCTGGACTCTTTTGATTTGAGACAGCTCGTTAGTCAGCCTACACAAAAAGCAGGTCATACGTTAGACTTAGTAATTACTAAAGGACTAAAAGTTGATGTCAAGCAGATCATTGATATTGGTATTTCAGACCATTTTCTTATACTATTTAATATAGACGTAATGATAGAAAACATTCACGAGAACCATATTGTTAAAAAACGCTTCTTTGATTCATCAGCAGCTTCAAAGTTTACAAGCATTCTAAGCAACCAGTCTGTTTGTAGTGCTAATTACAATAGCGAAGATAATGTACATAGTAAGCTGGAAAATTTTAATGCTAAGGTGAGAGCTGCTGCTGCTGACATAGTCGCACCTGAAATGACAGTTAAAAATCTTCTAGCATTGTTATACCATGGAAGACCCAAAGACTGTATGATTTAAAGAGAACATGCCAGAGAGCTGAGCGTAAATGGAGAAAAACTAAACTAACTATCCACTATGAGATATTGAAGGTTAAAATAATAAAATGCAATAACACAGTCCGTCTTGAGAGACGCTGCTATTTCTCTAGAATTATAAATAACAATGCTAGTAATCCCAGAGTCTTATTCTCTACGATTGATCGTCTGCTAAACCCAGGTAACTCAATGGAATGCCTCCAGAATACTTCCAGTTAAACTTGTGAGGCTATTGCTGTATTTTTCAATCAAAAAATTAATGATAATAGAAATAATATAGTATATCTCCCCAACACTGATCCTCTTCAGCCCCAGTACTCCATTATAAACAAATTAAGTTCTTTCACCAGGATAGATTTACCTGATTTATATAAAATAATTTCTCAACTGAGACCCTCCACCGCGTCCTTGACCCAATACCAACAAGTTTTTTCAAAGAAGTATCGGGCAAGCTAACTGATAGTATTCTTGACATAAACTCGTCATTAGATATGGGGGTCTTCCCAGACTGTCTTAAGACTGTTGTAGTTAAACTCCTACTCACGAAAAATAATCTTGACTCCTCTGCTTTTTAAAATTTTAGACCTATTTCTAACCTGCCTTTCTTAAGTAAAATTCTAGAGAAGGCAGTCATTATGCAACTAAATGACCACCTCCATAAACATGCTATTCTTGATAAGCTTCAGCCGGGTTTCAGAACAAATGACAGTACAGAAACTGCACTCATTAAAGTAGTAAATGACTTGCGGGTAAATGCAGACAGAGGCCGTTTATCTGTTCTCATCCTCTTAGATCTGAGTGCCACATTTGATACCACTGATCACAATATTCTTAGAAATCGCTTAGTCAGTGGGTAGGCCTCTATGGCAGTGTCTTAAATTGGTTTGAATCCTACCTGGCAGGTAGAAAATTCTTTGTTAGTTGTGGTAATTATACTTCAAAGATACATGATATTCTATATGGTGTTCCAGAAGGCTCTATCCTGGGTCCGCTGCTCTTTTCGATCTACATGCTTCCATTAGGTCAGATTATTTTAGGACATAACGTGAGTTACCACAGCTATGCTGATGACACGCAGCTGTATTTATCAATAGCACCTGTTGACCCCAAATCTGTTGATTCACTAACACAATGTCTTACTTGTGTTTCTGAATGGATGAGTAGTAATTTTCTCAAGCTAAAAAAAGAGAAAACTGAAATTTTAGTGATTGGCAATAATGGATAGAATGAGGTTATTAGAAAAAAAACTTGATGCATTAGGATTAAAAGTCAAGATGGAGGTAAAGAATTTAGGGGCAACTGTTGACTGTGACCTGAATTTTAAATTGCATATTAATCAGATCACTAGGACAGCATTTTTTCACTTAAGAAATACAGCAAAAGTTAGACCTCTTATATAATTGAAAGATGCTGAGAAATTAGTTCACGCTTTTGTTTTCAGTTGGCTAGATTACTGTAATGCACTCCTCTCAGGACTACCCAAAAAATACATCAATCGATTGCAACTAGTGCAGAATGCAGCTGCTAGAATCCTAACTAGGAAAAGAGAATCTGAGCATATTTCTCCAGTTTTGATGTCACTACAGTGGTTACCTGTGTCATTCAGAATTGACTATAAAATACTGCTTATGGTTTACAAAGCCTCAAAAAATCTCGCTCCATCTTATATTTTGGAATGTCTGGCAGCTTACATTCCAAATCATAACCTTAGATCTTCAAATGAGTGTCTGCTTAGAATTCCAAGAGCTAAACATAAAAGAAGTGGTGAGGCAGCCTTCTGCTGTCATGCACCTAAAATCTGGAATAGCCTGCCAATAGGAATTCGCCAGGCTAATACAGTGGAGCACTTTAAAAAACTGTTAATAACACATTACTTTAACATGGCTTTCTCATAACTTCATTTTAGTTTAATCCTGATACTCTGTATATTCAATTAATTATCATTACTATTCATGGTGGCTCCAAAATCCATACTAACCCCTACTCTCTCATCTGTTCTTTTTCCAGTTTTCTGTGGTGGCGATCAGCGCCACCACCACCTAATCAAAGCACCATGATGTCCCTACATTGATGAAGGCCAGAAGTCCACGTGACCGTCATCATCAAGTCCTTCCATGAGGACCCTGAATACAATGAGGACTGATCATTTATGTTAGGTAGAATGCCTAGAGGGGGGCGGTCTCATGGCCTGGAACCCCTGCAGATTTTATTTTTTCTCCAGCCGTCTGGAGTTTTTTTGTTTTTTTCTCTCCTCCCTGGCCATCAGACCTTACTTTTATGCTGTGTTAATTAGTGTTCTCTTATTTTAATTCTTATCTTGTCTTTCTCTCTTTCTTTATCATGTAAAGCACTTTGAGCTACATTATTTGTATGAAAATGTGCTATATAAATTAATGCTGTTGTGGTTGTTGTAAAGGATAAGTGGATCACCTCAACACTACTTCAAATTTCAAAGACAAAAACTTTGACTGTTGGCATGTATCATCCAAATAACTATTAAAGTATTCACTCTTTTTAGTGACATTGGATTTGGTGCTCAAAAAGGTACAATCTACAGATTCATTTGGAGACTTCAATGATATTGAGAGGAACAGCTTGTGCAGTAATAAAAAGCTGTATATTGGCAAGGACGTGATAGACAGAAATGTGATCAGAAATGTGGAAAACCCTGTTGTATCCAGAGACAGATGCTTCAAAAGCATGGGTTTTCTGGGACACTACTACATGCCATTTATGCTCCTGTATAATTGTGTCTGCATAAATGGCTAAGTCAAGTTTATTCAGTGTAGGCATTAGACTCTGCTGGGGCGAATTTTGTTTCTTCCTGCCTTCATGACTGTCAGGGACAGAATATCAAGGCACACCTGAGGAATGGGGAGTATCCACTTTAGGGACTTAAGAATTGCAGTTGTGCCTTTGCAGATAATGCTGTCTTCATCAGGTTGTAACCACTCATCAACACTGGTACAGTTTGCAGCTAAGTGTAATGCAGTTAGAAAGAAAATCAACACCATCAAATCTAATGACGTGGTCATCCCCTGGAAATGACTGGCTGTTCTCCTCAGATATGGGTGAATATCTTCACCAATTGAAGAAGTCCAGGTACCTCAGGGTATTACTTGTAATTCAGGGAAGAAGTGATTATAAGATTGACCAATGAACTGTGTAGCGGCAGTTTTTTTTTGTGGGCAACATAACAGAACATGTCGGTGAAGCTGAAGTTAAGACCTAGGATGAAGCTTTCAACATAAATTGGGTGGTGGAGCCAATGCTAAATGCGATGACAGTTTATACTGTAGCACACATATCAACCAGTTAACCCAATGGGCATGTCTTTGAGATGTAAGGGGAAACTGAAGGACTAAAAGGAAAATAACTTCTAACTGTGCAACAAACTGGACCCAGGCAAGAGCAGCGTTAGCATATGAACCACTGTGGTTACACACTGACTCCCTCACCCATAAAGGTTAATCCTACAGATATACAGAAAACCTCAAAATAACTTAAACAGTTCTATTTTGTCAGAAGGAATGTAAAATTTTCTTGAGAATGTTCTACTGTTAACAGAAACAGGCTGTCCTGCAAACCTGACCATGAAAATGGTCCTATCTAAAGGACTTAATTTACTAGTCACACATGAAGGAACACGATAATCCACTGGGAAAACTACTAAAATAATATTGAACCACAAATACAGAAAAACATTGACATGAAATTTAATGACCTTATTTATGGATGAAATCAACCAAAATCTGTAATAGTAGTGATTCTTACAGAGGAGTGGCCTGGTGAAACAGTTTAGTATTGGTCAGTCACTGCTCCAACAACATGGCTTTGCACATTCTTACATGTTCTCCAGGTCACACAGTTTACTTCCAAATTCCATAGACAGAGAAATAATGTTCATGGCATCTCAAAATTAGTGTACCATGCAATGGACTGCTATTCCATTCAGACCTGGTCATATAATGAGCATGTAACAAGCTGGCTGCTTGTGAAAGAAAGCAGATTCAAAAAACAAATGTAGGAATTTTCACAGGTCAATGTAATAGATATAATGTATTCTGAATGTGATGTACACAAATAATTCGTTCACTGATGCCTCATTTTTAATGTCAAAATGTTACCTTTATGAGTTTCTGGACATCATTTTTTGTAAGGGTTCGGTCAACATTAAATTCATTTCTTGAATCCAGAACAACAGCTTTTACCTGTATGGGGTTAAAAAAAGCTCAGAAATACTCAAAGAATTTAAATTTTCAAATCCTAAATTTTTAAAAGTTTTTAGTTTGCATTGGTATATCACAAAGTCTCAAACCATAATGAAAATACTTAAATTACTAGGCACTTCAATTGAATTTCTCTACCCAAAAATAAATCAAGCTTGCATCAACACAATATAGATAACAAAAAATGAGAAAACAATTTAACCTTTACCTCCAAGGATAAAGGCTGATGTTAAGAAATGCAAGTTCAATATGTTTATAATGAGCTGACTGATAATTAAATTAAGCTTGCCGGCCTTTTAAAACTCAGTTATTTTTCAGAAAAATAATAATTTTATTATACTAAGCCAGAATTAAACTGTTTAAATGTAAGTTTGTTTCACTTCATTAAAATTAATAACTCATTCTGTGTTTTACGTACAGCATATATATACATTACATATTGTGCTCAATTCTTAATTTTAATTAAAAGAATAATGTCTGCATTGCTCCATATTCAATTTATACAAAGACTTAAAAGTATTTTTATTTCAAAATATGTATAAGTTAATATGATTAGGCACAACAAAAACCTTATTTATAAAACATTAGAATCTGTGAAAATGTTTCAAATGCTTATATATTCATACCTGTGGAAAAATGTCTGCCTTATCACATTTTTAAACAGGTGTGCATAGGTAGTCTATCAAGTAGTACTTGTACAAGAACATGTCACTCATAAAAAGAAACTAAATGGCAGAAAGTTCAATCATTCAGTTCCCATGGACAAAAACCAATGAAGAACTTTATGAACATACCAGAAGCGTAAAGTTAGTCATTTACCAATCATTTTGAAATGAGAAATGAACATAAGACGCTGACAAATGTTGAAGTCACCCATTAAGTCCATAAAGCTTGTCTGGTTAGCTAATAGCTAAGTTGTCCCAAAATCTCATCTAAACACCTTTTAAAAATTGTCAAGATTTCTGCTTCAACACATGACTTAGTAATTTTTTTTCTAAATGTTCATAACAGCTTGTTTGAAAAAGTCTTCCTGGCTTCCACCTTAAATGGATTTTCTCTCACTTTTCATGAATATCCTCCCACTGTAAACCCGGATATTGGTTTTAATTAAACTTTTGAGTGGTCATTAATTATTCTTTCATGCTTTATAAAAAAAGTCCTCAATACTAAATTAAATGAGTTGTTTTCGATATTCAGCTGAAATCTGCAGTGTAATGATCATGTTAAGCAGAGATAACTATTCTATAGTGCATATTGGGTGGGTTTGCATATTTTTGTTAACTATTATATACAATGTGAGCAAGGAGTTTGCAATCTAAGTGTCACTAAAAACCTGCTACATAAATATACATGCAAGATTTTGAATTAGGGCTATGTGGACTAGGGGACTTCCTGGCACCAGCAGGAATTCTTGCAGTCTGGACTCTGATATTAACAGTCAGTGCGTTTACATGCACACACATAATCAGTGTAAAGGTGAATAACCCAATTAAGACAGAAACCTGATTTATCAATAATCTGCATGTGCATGCACAAATAATCTCATGGAGTTCCCTTTTAGCAAAATGCTATAATGTCATTAGGAAATTACGCTATTAGCTAGAGTCTCAGCATGTCTTATTGATATCTCAACCTTCTGCAGCTCAACCTGGCAAAAACAGAGCTTCTTGTGATCCCGGCCAGCCAGTCTGCTCATCTCTCCATCTCTATATGGGTTGACTCACTGTTTCCTATACCTGCCAAATCAGTACACAACCTTAGGGTGGTAATTGACGCGCAGCTATCTTTTTCTGACCACATTTCTGCTGTTACTCATTCATGCAGGTTCACACTGCACAACATCCACAAGATCAGACCATATCTGACAGAGTATACAGCACATTTTCTGGTTCAGGCTTTGGTCTTGTTGCTTTTGGCAGGAGTAACAGGCACATGTCACTCATCTCTTCAGGTCGCTACATTGTCTCCCTGTAGCAGTATGCATTAAGTTAAAATCCCTGCTTGTGTACAGAGTAGTCAATGGGTCATAACCTGAGTAAATGGAGGCACTGGTGAAGTGCTACACTCCTTCTCACCCACTCAGTTCTACTGGGGAACAGAGTCTGGTGATGTCACCTATACGTGGCATCAAGTGTCCATCCAGACTCTTTTTCTGTGAAGTTTCTAGTTGGTGGAATGGGCTGCCCAACTCCATCAGTACTGCATGACTCCCTCAATGTATTTAAGAAGCGACTGAAGACCCATTTGTTCTGTGAATATCTGTCGAATTAATGAAGGAAAAAAAAACTTTGCTCTGCAATACTTTATGTTCATGGTTAGTTTGTTTAAGGTTAACTGCTTTACTGATTGTGATCTATGATTGTAAATGTATGAGTTATTACATCTTTTCACTTGTAGCAATCATCTTTTGTTACCCATCCAATTACACTTGCTCAACAAACATTCCCTAGCCTAATGTTACTCAATTTTTTTATTGATGTTTATTAAAAGCAAGTAATATTTCAACTGTTTACCTCTTTTGTAAGTCACTTTGGGTAAAGTGTCTTCTAAGCAAATAAATACAAATGTGAATGTATTAATATGCGCAAAAAAGAGTTAGACATCATCATCTGCCACTATGAATCCGTAAACAAGCATGAAGACTGATAACTTTCTTGTGTTTATTAAAGATTTTTAGTCAAATTGACGCTTATTGAATACCATTAGACAATTAATTGTTGTTGTTGTGGCTGTGATTTATCACTCAAGCACCGATGAATTACAAAAAAGAATCCGGATGTGGCTCTTGGCAGGAAAAGGAAAGAGAGAGATGTTATGTTTTTTTTTTTCCTTTCGTGCACGTCAGTACATAAGCAAGAATCATAAAAACTACACTTTATTCATTATTTGACTAGAATTTGATGATTTTTATATTTTAGGTTAAGTGTGTAATTCATGGATTGTGGGTTTTCTATAATAATTGAAAGGCTGTTGTTCAGTGATTTTTTTCATCAAACTGGACGGGATCAAAGTTGTGGTTGGAATGAAAATGATCTGCTCAATCTGACATCACTGCTTTCTGGGAAAACTGATTGATTGAAAATTACCAGTACAGTGACAACAAGTTAGCTATACGCTAAAGGTAGCACAGAGTTAAAGTACTGACATTAGGGTTTTCTTTTATCATCTCTGTTGGTTCATAGCTGATAACATTAGGACATATGCTTGTGTATGATTCTGGATAACGCTAGCTTATGTCTATTAGATATGGTAGCATACTGATTCAAAATGGTGTTAAAGTTTTCACATGAGTGATTTGTTGTATTTATTGCAGTAACTCTGAAAACTTTTCAAAGGAAGATGCCATTAATTAGTCAATAACACAGGTGAGTTAACATTTTTCATCGAGTTAATGTAACTGCAACTGTTGTTGAGCCAAAAGTTTCTTTTTGCTTTCTTTTGGTTCTTGTGAAGATGCAGTTTAAGTGCAAGTACTGCGAGTTTATATGTGAGAAAAGGGGTTACCTATTTAATTATTACAGGTTAAACCAGCTACAGTAGAATTGTGCCGTTTCCTTGCTTACACCAAGAATGTTTGTGCACATTTAATCCCATTAATTGCACTTAAGGGCCACTTACAGCTAGGTCTACAAGTATTTGGACAGTGACACAATTTTCATAATTTTGGCTTTGTATACCACCTTAATGGATTTGAAACAAAGCCATCATTATGTGATTGAAGTGTAGATTTTCAGCTTTAATTTAAGGGGTTTACCAAAAATATCATATGAACCATTTAGGAATGACAGTCATTTTTTTGCATAGCTCCCCATTTCCAGGGGCTTTTAAAGTATTTGGACAAACTAACATAATCATAAATATAATGATTATTTTCAGTTTTTGGTTGAAAATCCTTTCCATTTAATAACTGCCTGAAGTCTGGAACCCATGGCCCCTATCCAAGTGCTGGGTTTCCACCTTAGTGATACCTTACCAGTCCATTATTCAAGCCCTCAGTTGAACTGGACAAGGTTACTACAGCATCAATCAAATCTTACTCTGAGAATGTCAAACAATTTTCTGCCAGAGAATTCATCAGCTTGCAAAAGTTCTTGTTGCATCATCAGTCTTTTTAGATGGAATTCAATATTGTGCTGATATGATACTCTCTGTTGGTTCATGCTCAGGCCTTCCTAAATTTAAGCAAATCAAATAAATAGTGGAAATTAACACAGAGATCCTGTTTGTCTGCAAAGCAAAGACCGCATGGCACCATGAGCATTTCAGATTTTTTGAACTCTGTGACAGTATTAACCCCTCTCTGTGTATGGTGCAACTAAAGGAGCTTAATGATGTTTCCCTCTTCCAGCATACAAATTTGGAGACAATATAATAGTGACACTCGGGCGTTATAGTCTGTGTTAAAAATCAACAAGTGTGATTACTCCTATTAATCTAAGCAATATGGTTCTTGATGGAGTCTTAATGTAAGTCCAAATGGTCACATTTTGCAGCTTTCATAGATGTGCTAAACGTCTTCTTAAATGCACTTCACCTCTGTCACACAAACATTTATTTATTCAAAGTTTCTTTTCATACTTCTTGCCAAGAAAAACGTGCAATGAAATTTATCAAATACTAGTGATGCTCCATCCGGTGGTGGAATGCAACTAAGTAAGACTAAGGCTTTTACTTGTAGTGGAGTATTCTTTTTATTTTTTCAAGTGTTTTTTAGAGTGTGTTATTAGT
Source organism: Polypterus senegalus (assembly GCF_016835505.1). Classification (NCBI taxonomy): domain Eukaryota; kingdom Metazoa; phylum Chordata; class Cladistia; order Polypteriformes; family Polypteridae; genus Polypterus; species Polypterus senegalus. The sequence continues at coordinate 143,519,148 of NC_053156.1, forward strand.
ACTTTTACTAAAATAATTCCACCACTGGCTCTACCAACCACTCACTGACACTCTACCAACAACTTAACAATGGCTCAGCAAGCAACTGTTCTTAAGGGCATGCATATTTCTAATGTGTTAATTATAATTTTTATTCTCAAGATAATGGCACACCAGAAGGTGACCTCGAGGGTCATTCTCACAGAGGTGAATATACGAAAGGTCATCCTGAACACAAGGCCTACTACAGTACAGTATTTGATAAGAAACCTTAAAGAAAAACTGCAGTCTGTAATACAATGATCCTGAATTTGATCACGAACTATCACTGGCAGAAAAAGACCTTCCAGAAAAAAACAGCAGTCAGAATCATTACTCTACTCGAGCTAGTACTTGTCTCAATGTCTGATGAAATCTCCAGTGACACACACAGTACAGCAGATAGACAGATCATCTCTCATTAATCCCAGGAGCGACAGACACAGAGGCCAGAACTATTTTCTTTCCCAACTTTTCCTGTTGATGTAGAGTATAGACCTCTTTCCATTAACCTCCATTCTTTTCTTTCTTCGTCTCCCCTCCACACTCGCGCTCCTCCTATTTATAATGGGGACGTGGCACAGGTGCGGCAATTAGCAGCTCCCGGCATCAGTTATGAACATGAGCGATCCCACAACTGTACACTTCAGTGCAGAAACACCCATGCCCGTATCATTCCCGGGAACCACTGCATCCACACTACCACACCATCCCCCGGGGCTTTAAGCCACGAGTGCGGTGATCACTTATTTCAAAATTGGCTATCTATTTCAAGCCACGGACCTGCTATATGACAGTCTGTTAGAGTAGTATATATCTTTAAGTCCTGAGATCCATTTGTTGCTGTCTTCTGCACAGCTTCAAGTGCTGCTATGTCTTTTTTGAAGCATGGTGACAAAACCTTCACACAATACTTCAGACGTGGTGTTGCTAGTGCATTATATAGTCTAAACATAATGTCCATTTAGCTGAAATGACTGCAATCTAACACCTCCTCAATATCTGTTTATCAGATCACAGTGGAGGAATTTTAGCACACTCTTTTCTGAATAATTCCACTAAAACTTACATTTTGCTTGTGTTCAGCCACTGTGAAGACCTAAAACATCTTTCTGAAAAATGCAAGCAGCATGAAAGAAGCGACGGTCAACTAGGCCACTATTGTTCAACCAGTGTATTGTGGCAGAGTGGTGCACCATGAGAGCTATCCAGGTGTGCTGTAGAAATAATAGTGTAGTGCACTTGAGTTTGAACCTGAGAGGGACAACCTCCTTGGGTGGTTGAGACCTGTCTGAGAAGGACAGGACTACCTGGAGAAACTGACATAAAAGCAGCTAGGTGATCGCTATGTTGCAGACACAGCAAAGGACGTGTCTCCAGGCTGCTAGAGCACATCTGCCTGGGTGTGTGGTCACCCACGAGTTTCACAGGGCCAATGGAGAGTGGGCATAGGAGTTACATCTAAGACAGAGAGGGTTGGACAAAGGGTAGAAGCAGTTGGGAGATGCCACCGAAGTGCTCAATAAGTGCTACGCCTCTGAAAACTGATCTGAGCTCCTTTTTTTTTTACCGGTTTCTCCAGTAGACAACACATTTTGGGAAGTTCAGCACTTGAATCAGATATAATGTGTTTGTAGTTAGTAAGACAGTGGTGTACCTTTGGATGTTTTTTCTTGCAAATAGTGTGCCACCAAACAAAAAAGGTTGAGAAACACAGATGTAGACAATAATATGAAGCTAAATTGTACTGTATTGGCAGGCTTAGTGAAATGACTCGATTTAAGTAGAAAGTAATTAAGATATTTTCAGGCGTGTTCAAGGAAATATGGGCATCCTGATCATTAAGGCAAATTATGATTTTAGTTGGATTTGTCCTGTGGGTGTAGTACAAAACAGGTTGGTGGGGGCAAGTTATTTTTTATGATATGGGGATCAGTGGATCTTACAGTGTGAATTTGTGCCCATGTGAGGTAAGCCTGGCAAATGTGCATAGAAGAGAGCAGACTGACAGCAAAAGTGAAATAGAATTAGGGTGGGAATAACTCTGTGGGTGTGGTAAATGATAAACTAGGATGCAAGAACTGAAAAAAATCAGAGGACTAGTGATTGTATGATGCAGATTTATGGAATATAATGGAAATGGCCAAGGACTGGGTACTCTATTAGCAGAGGTAGAATAAGATTTGGTTGGACTTATGCTATGGGTATGTTATGAGACAGACAGACAGAAGTCCACATTGTTGGAAGATTACAGAGGTGGGGGTGTAGACATTATGGTGTGGGTTTTGGCAGAATGGTAAACTGGACAAGATGACAGAGGACTGGGCAATTTAGAGACAGGTGTAGTATAATATTTGGGTCACAGGTACACCTGTTCCATTCCATATCTATAGGGCAAGTTATTGGAAGAATAAAGGGGCTGTCAATGTTATAGTCTGAAGTTTTGAAGCACAGTAGAAATGGGAAAGCTGGCATCAGATTGGGATTGTTGGAAAGGGTATAATACATTTTAGCCTGGATTTGTCCTATGGGTCTGGTACTGGACAGGCCATGCTGTTCACTCACATTATGATGCGGATCATGAGGTCATGTGTAATGACCAGTTAGTAGATACGAAAGGTACTATATAATAGATAGATTGAAAGGCACTCAATAATAGATAAGTGTGCTTCAGTTTGTACTCCCAAAAACTGTGACCCCGTCCAAATTTACTTAACCAGCCGCCACTGTGCATCACCTTGTAATATAAAAATTAGTTTCATTTAAAGTCTACAGTAGAAGTAAGCCCTTTTACGCTCTGGTCACCTGTGCTTCTGTTATCTGGCCCATTCATTTATACATTTTCCTTAATTTAATGACTTTGTACTTGGAAGTGAAACAAAGACTTTACGAGTCAACCAACACTTTATTCTCCCCCCAAAAAAAGGTTAAATATACCTACAATAAATGCAACGAGGGTTTCAGAAACCGCTTGTCCTTTGCTGGCACATTCTTGTCCAATTTCCCGAATAATGTTCTTGATGACGCTTTCAGCCTGCGCGTGCGACATTCTGTAAAGAGGAAGGCAAACGTTAACAGACGAACTAACCTTCAACCCCCTACTCCCCGACCACATCTGGAAGTGTGGACGATGTCAGCGTGCACAAACTTAAACAATCTGCGCACATGCTAAGAACGTCTGAACAGAAGCTGAGAAGACGCAACTGAAAGAAGAGTGGAAGGCGCTCTTCGTGCACTCATGCACCGTTAATGCAGACGGTATTTCGTGTAACCAATACTTTAAACAATCTGGCTTGGGCCTGTGGGGTTGACACCACACTGTATACTAATGCCGCCGCTTTCGAAAGGGTTGCACGAAACTGACTGTCGAAAGGGTTGCACGAAACTGACTGTCTCCGTGACATCACACGCACTCCGACATTCTCAGCAAGCTTCAAGAGAAGGGTTAATGTGAACCTTCAAGTTTCAAACAGTGGCCGATGCGCGTAACTACAGAACGAACTTACATTAAGTCAATGCTTAAATTACTTGTCTTTTGCTTTTCTTAAGATATTTAACAGAAGTCACTTACTCCAGTTGAGCAATCTGCGAAGCCTCTTCTGAGCTAGCCAAGGATACAGGCGCAGCCTTGTTTAGTTTGACATCGAGTTGCTATGGCGACTAACATTCGCCGCTGATTAGTCCAAATACAGCCAATGAGCGCCCCGTAAGGGGATCGGGTCCCCGGGAGGGCGGTGTCAAAGAGCGCTGAAATTCCTAAAAGCAATGCAGTTCCGTGGCGTTTAGATTCGAAACTCTTGCAACTTTAGTTCGAAGGAGTATATTTATTTAGATCGCATTATTCTAAAACTAACAATGCAGCTCGTTTAGTACATTACGTGTGATTTATTTTAAATGTTTATTTTAGCCCGAAAGTACCAGGACAGGTGCATCCTTTGAGTTCCGCCAGTCCACTGAGGTGTTCCTGTTGTATTCGGAGCCGATGTAGCGGAAAATTGAGACAATAGAATTGTTCACAATGTCGAAAAAAATGTTAAAGGAGCCGTAACGAATTGCTACTATGTCACTTTAATGTGCTGATTACAGCTGAAACAATCTTCAGAGCAGATGACGGTCGTCTTGTCAGTTGATAAAACCAGCGCAAATGTTAAAGAGATACTTAAAAAAGAAGAAAAAAGTGACCAGCTTTTTGTTCATTCGTGAGTAGATTTATTATAAGAACCCCACAGCAATTGGAGCGAAACGTGTATCAAGCACGTGTACAAGTAACTCAATACAGAAAATGTAAATATTAACAAATGACGGTTCGTTTTTCCATATGTTCGTTTTGCTGTACTGTCCTTTCGTATCCCTGTCATGTATTCTTGTGAGCTAGGCTGCATTTTAAATCTGCCTTGTGATTAATTTTGCTGCGGAAAGCGCCCCTTCTTAAGGAATGGATTATTTTTAAGTAGTAAACATTTATAAGAGACTGTCAACGGAGTTACTTAGTCAAATACTTAGTGCTAAAATATTCCATTTTAAATACTTGAATTTCTTTTTCCCGCCTGACTATTGGGTACCAGTTGGGGGAAAAAGGTAATTGGATTAATTTGCTGATACTGTTACTTTACGTGTGTACCGCACATTACCTGCGAGGATGGACCAACCATTTGGGACTAACGAGACAAACACCGTCGCGCCCTCCCTCAATTGCTGTACAGCGCTGTTGAGCCACAAACTTTAAAGAGCGGGAGAGACAGCGTGGCCCACACGGCATCCGTGCACCTGTCAATGTATTCTGTTCGTGACCATGTCTGTTCTATCACATGATCGTACTAACTCTAGCCCACCCGTACCAATGTAAACAAGAAAAATGCAAGTAATTAAATAGACAAATTACCGATTTATGGGCAAGGGATTGCAGCTGGGTCAGCGCGTACTAGTGGTCAGTACAATGACGTTCGTTCTTGCTCATCTCCTCAGAACGGTTGACAATATAATGTAGGCTATTAATCAAGCGAACATAGTGGTGAAAGGTAAATTGAAAAATCAGGAGTGTTTTGCAAGACATCGCCACAGTCAGAAGATTTCTCTTACAGTTTACTTTCTACACTGCTTTATGTTTTGTTTTACAAAGACGCACCTTTTCAAACACTTATAGTGTAATTAGCTGTAACTGTCAAGGCTTGAACAAACGTTTCATAAAGACTAAAACCTCACTTTGTCCATGATAACCCTTCACACATTAATTTTTTTGAAAGGTGAAGTTCACCATCTGCAATGGAGCAGTAGAGCAGAAAGGAGGACAAAGCAGCTGGAGTATCTTTTTTTGTATTAATCCAGGAATTACAAGCTGGATGTGGTATATGTTTACTAAATCTATCTATCTATCTATCTATCTATCTATCTATCTATCTATCTATCTATCTATCTATCTATCTATCTTTTTTTCAGTTTTTATGGAAACACATTCATATCTTAATATTTTTTGAAATCGAGACATAGAACAAATAAACAATGGCAAATAAATGAATACATCAAGGAATAATTAAGTGTACAACATTTTATTCACATTTTTGGTTAATTGAAGTGGTCACCTTTCGCTAATATACAGTGGTGTGAAAAACTATTTGCCCCTTCCTGATTTCTTATGCTTTTGCATGTTTGTCACACAAAATGTTTCTGATCATCAAACACATTTAACCATTAGTCAAATATAACACAAGTAAACACAAAATGCAGTTTTTAAATGATGGTTTTATTATTTAGGGAGAAAAAAAAAATCCAAACCTACATGGCCAAGTAATTGCCCCCTGAACCTAATAACTGGTTGGGCCACCCTTAGCAGCAATAACTGCAATCAAGCGTTTGCTATAACTTGCAATGAGTCTTTTACAGCGCTCTGGAGGAATTTTGGCCCACTCATCTTTGCAGAATTGTTGTAATTCAGCTTTATTTGAGGGTTTTCTAGCATGAACCGCCTTTTTAAGGTCATGCCATAGCATCTCAATTGGATTCAGGTCAGGACTTTTACTAGGCCACTCCAAAGTCTTCATTTTGTTTTTCTTCAGCCATTCAGAGGTGGATTTGCTGGTGTGTTTTGGGTCATTGTCCTGTTGCAGCACCCAAGTTCGCTTCAGCTTGAGTTGACGAACAGATGGCCAGACATTCTCCTTCAGGATTTTTTGGTAGACAGTAGAATTCATGGCTCCATCTATCACAGCAAGCCTTCCAGGTCCTGAAGCAGCAAAACAACCCCAGACCATCACACTACCACCACCATATTTTACTGTTGGTATGATGTTCTTTTTCTGAAATGCTGTGTTCCTTTTACGCCAGATGTAACCGGACATTTGCCTTCCAAAAAGTCCAACTTTTGTCTCATGAGTCCACAAGGTATTTTCCCAAAAGTCTTGGCAATCACAGAGATGTTTTTTAGCAAAATTGAGACGAGCCCTAATGTTCTTTTTCCTTAACAGTGGTTTGCGTCTTGGAAATCTGCCATGCAGGCCGTTTTTGCCCAGTCTCTTTCTTATGGTGGAGTCGTGAACACTGACCTTAATTGAGGCAAGTGAGGCCTGCAGTTCTTTAGACGTTGTCCTGGGGTCTTTTGTGACCTCTCGGATGAGTCGTCTCTGCGCTCTTGGGGTAATTTTGGTCGGCCAGCCACTCCTGGGAAAGTTCACCACTGTTCCATGTTTTTTCCATTTGTGGATAATGGCTCTCTGTGGTTTGCTGGAGTCCCAAAACTTTAGAAATGGCTTAATAACCTTTACCAGACTGATAAATCTCAATTACTTCTGTTCTCATTTGTTCCTGAATTTCTTTGGATCTTGGCATGATGTCTAGCTTTTGAGGTGCTTTTGGTCTACTTCTCTGTGTCAGGCAGCTCCTATTTAAGTGATTTCTTGATTGAAACAGGTGTGGCAGTAATCAGGCCACAAAAATATTCATAGCAGTCAAAACCTAGACGACATGGGTTCATTCACTTGGGAGTTTGGTCTAAAAAAAATGAAGGCTACAACATAGACAATGATTAAAAAAATAGCAAGAATGAAACAACAGTAATAATGATCAAAAGGGCTTGTGACCGGACATTTGCGTGATAGACATATAAGCGCCAACAAAATAGCGCCAATTAAAACGCGCAGACAAAATCGCGAAAGTTTCATCAAATACGTATTAGTAGTTTAAAGTATATATAATGTTTATTTTAGAAGCCAATATTATGAGACGCGCATGCCATCAGCACAGCACGCAGATAGTCCTTAAGATCACGCCCTGCATACTGTATGTAGGAAGAATTGCAGCAAGACGTCTTGATAGTTGAGCATATTTAGACTTGCTGGCTGCCTGACTGCTGATAATTCTGCTTTGTATACAACGCGTTATGCCAACCCTCGACTGATTTATTTGTTCGTGGCATGCCATCAGCAGTTATAACAGTTATAACCTAGCACATAATGTGTACATGTTGCGCACATACGTGTCCCATTCTCTTGGCCTCTCTAGCGATTTTGTCGTGGCGATTTTGTCGGGGTGCATTTGTCGAAAACCAGTTAGCGGGTTTGTCGGCGCTCATTTGTCCATCGCGGTTTTGTCGGTGCTCATATGTCTCTTGCGTTTTTGTCGGTGAACCAAAATGACTTAGCAAAAGAGTCACAAACACGACAAAAGAAAGTTAAACGATCAACAGGGCAAGAGGACTGCAGCTCTCTTTGACTGCACTCCTTAAGACTGGTGGAAATCAAGTTATAAGCATCTCTGAAAATTTTTTTAAATAACATCTTGTGTTTATACTCTAGAAAATATCATCCTTCGATGTTTATCACCAAATGCTCCTGGCATGCAAAAAAAGTTCTCAATAGCCGGTCTATTGCTGGGAATAAAAAAAGAGGAGAATCTCCTTAATGCCGTACATTCATTTGATGGTGATTTTTCATAATCTGCATACAATGAGAAAGGTCAATTAACAGGACTCATAAGTAATTGTTTCAGTATACTTGTGTTTGGTTGAACATTGTGATTATATTAAGTCAGAGATCTTAATATATTTTAAATATTTATGTCTAATGCATCTTATGCACTCTCCACAACTGGGAAATACCTCTGTAGCTGGTTGTTTAACTGCTCACGGCCATGTATTAATCTCTTTATTTTGGCATAGTTTTTTTTCTTCCTTTTTTTTACTGTTCTAATGTGACACAAGTATACAACAGCCGTGATACAGGTGGTAGAAAATGTCAAAGCGTAAGCAGCAGATAATAACATACACAAAACTGGAGCTTTGCCAAGAAAATGCAGTCTCTTAAATTTCCCTAATAACAAACCACCCTCTTCTCAAGCACCAAAAGAGAAAGGAAAGATGGATGGAATTACGTAATTTTAGTCCAAAAGAAAGAAAGACCTGCAATAACTGGAAACTCCAAAGGAAAATCCTAGAAATCAAACCACAAGCAACATGGACTCAAGAAATATTCAGAAGCAACTCCAAGAACGATTGGACAGTGGCAAACAGTAAAACACTATCCAACAGATTTTTTGACCTGGCATGGGAAATAAAAGCCAACATCCTGGACACTAAGAACCACCAAGTTAAAAGGAAAGTCGGTTGAAGTGACAAATGCCCAACATCAAACCACAGAAGTATGCAAAATACCAAGCATGTGATGTGGGGATGTAACTATGACCAAAAAGTATGGATTATGACACCAAATAAGATTCAAATCAACACAAAAAACGTTCTATACAAAAATTTCAACCCCTACTAACATAACAGAAAAAAAAAACATTACTGGGTAGGTGTAAACAGAATTAAAAGTGTCATATGGGAGTTGATGAGACAATGAACGATTCATGAAAAAGTTGCCATTTCTAAATGTTTTATATATAGCAGAGAAATGGATTAAAGAACAAAAGTACGCCATAACAGGACCACAGACAGATAAGCATTAGTATGTCCTTTTTTACTGAAATGCATTTGGTTAATCCCAGTCTCCCTTGTGTTAATCTACACAAAGTAATGAAGCGAACCAAAAAAAAACTATTCAGTTTTTTAAATCAAATGTGAAATTAAACAGAAAAAAATGTCACAGAGATCTGGAGTTTTCAGAGAAGTGTAAAAAAGATGACAAAGAGGAAGCCTGTCAATATAACCCGATTGCAAAATGTTTCTGCAATGTTGTGCCTCAAGCATGCATTATTACGAGCGAGTCATACTGTTAGACACTGCCATAATCAAATGTCTTGTACTACATTCTGAAATTGTCAAATTGCTACGTTGTCTTAAACTGCTCCACATCCTATCCCCAACAGTCCTTACTCATTTGTTGTGTCCATCCTCAGGTTTTTGTCTACAGACATAGCAACAATGATCCCCTCAAAGCATCTTTAAGCACATCCAAGCTTAGAAATTCACAGGCATTCTGTGATATAAACACTCTGAAATTAGCATTCATTTTTATTTAATTTTGAGGAATCAAAATAGATATCAAAAGACATACATATCAGATTTGAATCTGTTGCAACATTAATTTGAACAGTCATAGATAAATAACAAACAAAAAATCTCATAACTTGGTCACCTTTCTCTGTAGTCTTAGTAGGCTGTTGAAACACACCGACTCCAATGCAGCAGGTGTGGATTGTTGGAGTTGGTGGGGGGTCTGGAGAGGGTCAGCTGCCAGTGGTGTCACTGCATACAGATCAAGGTTATTATACTTTTGTCTTTTGATATTAGTTTTTATTTCTATATTTCTTCTGATCTTACTTGGAAATTCAGTTTAGTTTTGGTTTTCCTTCATTGTGAATTTTTAGCTTTAATTTTTTTTTATTTTACAAAGACATTTCTATTTTATTTTTATATCTATTAGTTTCAGTTTTAGTTTCAATAATTATGGTAGGTTAAAGAGCTACTATGGAGTTTAGTTTTTGTGTCACAATGAGACAGATCTGTACACTTAACAGGTTTGGGTATAATATGAGTTTAAAGTTAGTGAAAGCTTACTACACTGCATGACACAGTTTACTATTTGGTTTTGTTTTTGTCTGATAAAAGCAAACATAATCAAAACCAGGTACTGAATATGAACAACTTTACACAATTTAAAATTTTTAAAATATTTTCGATGTCATTTGTGCTGAACAAATCTGTGCTGGCTGTTGGCACTTTTTTCTTTTGCTTTTATTGCCCAAAATGAGCCAATTTGTAAGGAAATTTAGGTGAATGTTAAGGTACCTCCTAGACTTTCTCATGTACTCAGATATGGGGATGGATAGTTGAGGAATAAACCGCAAAACAATGATTATATTATGTACATCAAAGAACCATAAACAACAAATCAAATATATTGAACAATTATTATAAAAGTAAAGTTAAAAAAATCGGACTGTATGAATAAAAAAAAAATCGAGTATGTATTCAGATAAAGTACCACTTCCGGTTGATGTATTTGGTCCAAAAGTTAATACAGATATACAATTTTGATGTAACGACCACGTGCCAAATTACATCCATCTATCTAGTTGCGTTTTTGAGTTATTGTGTTTACACACACACACACACGCACACATACATAATTTCAAAAAACTGTATTTTCAGACTCGGAGAGGTCTGAAACATCAAGATTCATCAAAATCTCAAAGTCAAATTTTTTTCATAATTACTATACTTTCTCTATACTTTGTGTGCAAAGTGGCAGGTGAATTGCTGTCAACAAAAAGTAGGCACTGGAAAAATAAACTGAAACGTGAGTTTTCTGTCCATACAGTAAAGTTTTTGTTGACCAGCACATTCCAGTTTCAGGCGTTTGAATTACATCTTGATATACAAGAAGCACGAAGAAAGGTGGCACGTAAATCGCTTTCTATTCCACATGGTTTACGTGCCTGTAGTCGGCTCACTCTTTCACCACCAATGCTGTGTGAACACCCACCCTTCGTCACCAGCCGCCGTTCACTGGATGAATATATGCGGGCAGTTCATGCTGGGTGACTTTCAGTTTTAGAGTTAAAAGTTACAAGAATAAAAAACTAACAGCAAGAAAATTCACTCAAAAACAAAAACTAAAATTATTTTAGTAAATTATAATTTTATTTCAGTTACTTTAATAGTTTTGTTTAGTTTTTCATTTCGGTTTTGTTAATTATTTTATTTCAGTTTACGAAAATGTTTTTTTTATAATTTTTTTTTATTTTTTCAATAAATCAGTTTTGATTTTAGTTTTCGTTAACTATAATAACCTTGGTACAGATGTTATTAAACCCCCACACAGCACATACTCTATGCAAGGTGTAATGCCGTGTTTACATCAATTCCTCACAAAAAGTCTCAAGTAGGACACACATATCAGCACTGACAGTGAAGAAGACAAACATGTCCTGATTTAGATGCAGCGGGGACATCATCACAACACACAAAGTTAAAGTTAGTAACGTTTTTATGTGCAGGTGAACCTGTTTGTGTTTGTGTGAGTGTGCATTACATGCACTTTTCTCTTTTGCCACAGATGAAAAAACAAATCTCAATGTGCACAACTTGGAAGACACATTTGCAGGCATTAAGGCAAACGTGGAATTTAATACCTGACAGAAAATACAGATCTGCAAAATTAAACTCATAAAAATGGTTTTAATTGTAAAAAGTGATGGTTACTTGTGTTCATGAACACAAGCAAAAATATATAATTGGAATATTTCCATCATGTCACATTTCAGTACTAAACTGAGGGGATACACAGTTGATTTGTGTATACAATATTCTTCTAAATCAATTTAACATGAAAGTATATATGGTTAATCTAGTATTTTTTAAAGTATTTGTAAAGAGTACAACAACACTTACTCATTGGCTTACATTTAACCTTTATACATTCTGTCACTTCTTTGTTTTCTTGATCCAAAACTTCATTTGGCAGCCAGTCTTTGCCCACTTTTTCTGGTGCATTCCTGTGAATCATCCCGCAGCAGTTCCCCATCTAACTGACTTCACAATATCTCTGGTACCTTGATATCCTGATAGTATCTTTCACCCTGCACTTCATGCAGTGCTGCAAGATTTTCAGAAAATATTGCAATTGTGAATCCAAAAAATTAACTTTAACATTTGTATAGAAACTATTCCTCAAATTTAACAGTACATTTTTTCACCATTGCATTTGGATCTTCATTGTCACTCGAGACCTTGAAATGAACTTGTTGAATAATACCCAAGCCTCTCTTTCCAAGCCCATTGATCGTACCATAAGATTTGACATCAGCAATTAGTTTTGTTATATCTGGTTCGGCAAAATTTAGCCTCAGACAAACCCAGAAACTCAAAGCTCAAACACATCAAACAAGTTCCATATTTTGATAAAGTTTTGACAAACTGGTTCATTAAACCAAGCTTAAAGGGGTTGCAGGAATGCTTTATCAGGAACCACCAAGCTAGGTTTAATGATGTTTTTGGCACCAAATTGTGGCTTTTTTTAGCTATCTGTTCCTTCTGAACCCAATGTCGGTTCTTGGCCCTGTTGTCCCAGTCATAGAGGGAACATGGAAATTTTGTATGCCCTGAATGCTGACACAGGAAGAGACAGAGAATATTTTGGTCACAGAATATTTTATCCAGAGCTCTTAAAGGTATCTGCCAGAACCTGAATGAATTTCTTCCGTGTTAAAAATGCTACATTTTACTCTTTTTGCCAAATAGGAATGTTTTTCAGATTATTTTTGTTTATTTTTAACTCTTATTATGTAAAGCATATTTGTTAAAAATGTGTCAACCTATGTTAATTTTTTTTCCTTATTAGGTATTGGAGGAGGGGAGGGAGTTTGGTTAAACACTTTTTGGATATCGGGCTCAAGCTATAAGTCCTATTCCTATGACTTAACTCCCTTCATAAAACCTAAATCCCCACTGCCCTCAAGGTACCAACAGAGGTGTTGTTATGTCCCATTTAAGAACATGTTTTAATCACTTCTCCTCCTTCCTTTTGTTGCCCTGTATTTTATTTATGCTTACAGATTACACTTTGGTACATGTTTTCAGAAATGATTGGAATTGAGGCTTCATCCATCACCCCCTGGAATCAGGTCTTCAGTGTTTTTGCCTTTGTAGGAACATTTACTACACATCGATGCACTGAAGAATAAACAGACTAACTGGCAAAGCTTGCAAGGAAAGGCTGAGTTAAGAGCTTAATCATCTCATGGAACCTTATTGTCTGGATGGATTTTGAACGTTCTCTTCACGCCTGTGTGGCTTTCCTCCGGTCAGTCCTCTTTTTGCCCACACATCCTCAAGATGCTCCGCATTGTCTATACCTTTCACTCAGTCTTTCCTTAGATGAATGCAGTGATATTCACCTTCCTATTCTTATTACTTTGCTTTCTGGCTCACGTCACAGAAAAATTGTACTATTCCTTCAGAAAGCCAGACAGCGTTGTCTACTAATGCCTCTTCTCTTTCTCTCTCTCCAGACCGAAAGACTGACAACCATGACACCTCTGCCATCACTTCCAGTTTCCGCCTGCCTTGACCCGCCTCCTCCTGTCCAGCACCTTTATCTCTGGAAGCAATGCCATCTTGAATCAGTCTTATGGAGTCTCACGTCATTTCAACTTTTTTTCTTTCCTAGCACGCTATACCATGTTTTATTCTGAATATAAGGGGTTGGCCCTTACGGTGCCCAAAAAATTATAATCTCTGTTTGTCTCATTATTACACCTGATAAGTGTAAATGAGCAACATCCCAGTAAACTGCTGCTTTGGCTTTCAGCTTGAAGATGTAATTTGCCTAGCATAAAGTTCCTCAGATTAATAAACTTATTGTTGAAATGCAATAAAGAGTGAACCCTGTTAAGGAGGATGAGTAGATTGTGCCCGTTGCCTGGTGGCAGGTCTCACATCCACCCAGACAATGAAAGAATTTGCTGCCAGGTACCCCAAACGTCTGGAGCCATCAGTCATTTTTACACTTTTTATCAGTCATTTTTACACTTTTTACATACTTTATACTACCACACTGTAAATAAAGACTGTTATCAAGACAAAACCATAAATTAGAGTCTAACACAGAAAGCTAAAGCTGTTTAAACAGATAATGAACTTAACAATGCCACAAAGGCACACCAGGAAAAAAAAATGGAAGAAATTAGTACTATCCTATAAAATTGATTATTTCAATTATTAAAGCAATATTGACAGCCTCAGCAGTAGACCTAACAATTACGTGTTATTCTGAAACAATGAATCTTGGCCCATCATTTAAATACTGAGACTAATACTGTAATGATTTATAAAAGGCACCATGTGCCAACTCACTAAAAGAGAAATTAATCTTTAACATTTAAGAATTCTAACAAAGAATGGAAAAAATACTATTATGGAATGGGTAAAAATGTAGACAAACCTCAGGTGCAGAAGTTAAATACCAGGAAAAGCCAAAAAGGCAACGTATCTAGCTCAGAAGCACAAAACAAGATCATTGTCAAAACAAAGCAGATCAAAATTCAAAATATCAAACCTAACTTTTGGTTTGATTTCCCCTGACACACAACATGCAAAATGGCCATAAACAACATGGCTGTGGCTATGCAAAAGGATCACAAAATGGGGGTGGCAATCCAAAGTTGAATACAAAATGGTGCTGAGGTGACTTCATTGCCATAATGAAAAATATATAAATATTGAGGAATCCATCACTAAAAATTCCAAAAATAAAATGAAAAGACTCCAGGAAAGCCATAACAAAAATTCATACCAAATGTTACCTCTGTAATATTGGCAAGAGCACTAGATACTTTCTGAGTTTATTCTTCTTTTTGGCAGTAAGTAGTAATTCATACATCTTACTTGATGCAATAGATGGATTAAAGGAAAATGTAATATAAAGCTAATTTTTAGAATATGCATTTTGCTTATTACCCATGCTAGGTGCTGTTAAGTGTTTAAACTTTTAACTATGTATAGTACATGAAATACAGTACTTTGTTTTAATTGTTGATTTTGCAGCAAAGCAAAGAACTTTTTAATTTTTCTTTTCATACCTTTCGAGATTATGTTAATGTCTAAATTATTCTCCATATTCATCTTGTATATACTATTAATGGCAGGTATATTATAATAAAATAATAATAAAAATCATCAATGTAGCAAGCAATATTCTATCTATGCTCGATGTTTTTTACAAGCAACTGTTGAGGTGTGGTAATGTAAAAAATAAAATGACATTTGAAATGAAGAAAATTAAAAAGAAAGCATACTTGTAACATATAAATAAATTCATTACACTTTGTAAAATTATCTAACTGATTAAAGGTTTTCTTAAATTGATTTTTTTAATGTATAAGTGTGTTTAATAAAACCAGAGACTTCAAAAACATTCAGTATATTATGCTAACTGATCATTGGATTATGTCAAAACTGCTAAAGAGTAAACAGTTTTTATGTATGTATATGTTCTCAAATACTTTTCACTTTTCTATTTATTTTAGCCAGCATCGCTATGACTACAAATACAAGATGAATGAAGCAAGCAATGATAAAGCTCTACACTGCAGCTGACAGAAGGAGCTCTGGATACAGTAGTCATGTTGACTTTCGTATAAAGCCCCGCTTTGTAAGTCGGCAGTTGTGGAATTTGTTTTTGAGGACCACAAAGAATATTGTGGTAAAACAAGGATGAAAAAATCATTTATCGTCTATGAAACACCACATGTATCTTTAGCAAAAAAGTAACAGTCGTCAGAGAGACAGTGGAAAGAACATCAAACTTCTCCTTGGCAAGTCATATTTCTTTAACCACAAAAAGAAGGTGTGTTACTCAGTTGCAGCATGTTTAATGCACTCATTTAAGCATCTGTTTATCTTTCAGACAGTTAACTTATTTTCAGTAGTGGTAATGTATCAGGCTTAAATTTATTCTGTCTCATTATTAACAGAAACTGTGTAACACTGAACATATCTCTCAGAAGAAATGAGTTAGGATGAGCATGTCTTAAAAAAGAAGAAAGGCATTTCATACTTCCATTACAAACACTGCTACAAATTCCAAGTCTGACTGAAGTATTTGTACCACAGCAATAATGAGGTCAGCCTGAATTTTCCTAAAATGAAATGGAGAATTGTGTTTTTGTAACTTTGGGGAAAAAAAATCAATATATTCATAACATAAATTCATACCAAATGTGACCCCTGTAGTATTGGCAAGAACACAAGAAAAAAAAAAATTGGCCAAATTAAAAAATTAAATAAAACTTTCTCCTGTCAACTGGATTCGGCAAGTATAGAAATAGTTGGGTGGATAGATCAAAATTCCCCTTATTCTAACCATGTATACTATAAAACATTTAAATAACCTTAAAATGTGTTGAGCCTCACATTCAAATGTTTCAGCATCTTCTCAATATATAGAAAAGAGATTCCTGGTTCAGTATCACTAACAAATGGATTATGGATGTCTGTTATACTCCTTGAAACTAACAAAAAGAAAGCCTAAGAAAAGACCCAAGGCCACCTAGAATGGAAACTAACAAAACATGTCAATTGGTATTAACCTTTGTCATTTAAATATTAATTTGTTTGACTTTTCGTTCCTCAACATTTTAAAGCAGCTCCTGCAATTCTGTCCACTCATTTACAAAGTAAATTACGCCTAAGTATGTTATTTATTTATAGATAGTACCAACATACACAATACAAATAATGAAAAAAAATGAATTATTCTAACCATGTATACTATTAAACATTTAAATAACCTTAAAATTGGTTGAGCCTCACATTCAAATGTTTCAGCATCTTCTCAATATATAGAAAAGAGATTCCTGGTTCAGTATCACTAACAAATGGATTATGGATGTCTGTTATACTCCTTGAAACTAACAAAAAGAAAACCTAAGAAAAGACCCAAGGCCACCTAGAATGGAAACTAACAGAACATGTCAATTGGTATTAACCTTTATGTGCCACTAAATGAATCAAAAGAATGTTTTCAAGCTTTCACAACAGGTAAATAATTCTAAAATAAATAAATAATACAAAACAGATTTCTTCTGTAGCTTCAGTCATCATCTATTTGTGAAGACTTTAAACAAATAACTAACTCCAATGTGGGTTGAATGGTTGTAAACAGCAAAAAAACAGGAAGTTACATCATGGCTGTTCTGGAAATAGAACTATATTAACCCACCCATCCGATCATCCATTGCCGTAATTTGAAATAATATCAATCATGCTCGCATCAGAACATGCTGACATACTGACATTACTTCAGTCAAGAACTGCCAACAGATTAAGTGGTCACCAAAGCCCAAATGACGTTTTTTGTGTATTTCATATGAAAGCAGTATTTCCATATCCTACAGCTCTCTGTTCGCCACTTGTCTAAACACTCATAAATCATCACAGAATTCCTGGTTTTATTTGGAAGGCTCTGACTTCAAAGATCCATAGCTTCAAACATGAGCCTTTTATTAACTCTGGAAGTATTTAGTCTAAAAAACAAGAACACTTTGGTCACTTTTTAATTAGATAGATAATGAGTGTATTTTTCACAATTTTTGAGCAGAGTATTTATTGCTGCATAATGTGCTGTTAGCTTATAATAAGACATTGGGCATTGGGAGTAGGTAACCACAGGATTCTCAATTTTATAGACTGCTCTTGATTTTGACAAGTCATTTGTTTACAGTTTAAATAACATAAACATCTTAAATCTGTTAATATATATATATATATATATATATATATATATATATATATATATATATATATATATATATATATATATATATATATATATTAAGTAGATTTAAGATGTTTATGTTATTGGTTCCTGCTCTGTACTTAATTCTACCAGAACAGGCCCTAGCCCCCCAACCCTTTATTGGAATAAGATGGTTTGAGAACATATAGTATGTAGTTTTCATATATTATATTATTGTTTGTATATATTTATAACAGTATGACCAAATTATGTGCAGGATGTTATTTATTCTCTTTTCTAATTATCCAGTATGTATTATTTCACGTAATTACAGGATATTTTAGCAGTTTGTTTTACAATGTAATTAATCAGGCTAAAATAACATTTTCACAATGACATTAAGTATTTTTGTGATTTTCAGAAAGTGAGCTTTGGTTTATAGTTTTCTAAAGACAAAATTAAACACCATTATATTAATTATTTTTAGAGAAAGCTGTACTCTAAAAATATGGAAAATTAAAAACTCTATATTCTGTATAGGGTAAAATGAAAAAAGAAAATATTTCTAGTTTAGTTTTCATGCAGTGCTCTATTTAGAACTGTAAATGCCATGGAGGAAAGAAAGCCATCAATGCTGTATGATAGTATAACATCCTACCAAGATGGAAGCTGACATGAGTTAGACAAGCAGAAGCCAGAGGCCAGGAGCAGTTCCATTCTGCCATATGTTAGGTGGCAGTGGTCTGCTGGAGGCATCCCAGCTTGGACACCAGCAAGGTTCATGGGAAGCTGAGTCTGGGAGTGCAGCATTGTTCGGGTCCCTGGGTGCTACAAGGGGGCACTAGAGAGGAGGTTCCCAAATGACTCCCCACATGTCTTGCCAGGGTGCTAGAAGCTGTTCAACAAGTCCAACATTAAAAGACCCTGCTGCACGCAACTGGAGGTGGATGGAGAAGAGGTTCATTGTTTCATATGATTATTGGCTGTACATTACTGTATAAGGTACTTGGTGGACCTTATTGAAATACATTATTTGAACCCATAACTGTGTTGGGCATTATTGCTTGGTGGCACCCTCTACTGAGTTCACAGGTGACCTTGTTTGCTGAATTTTTCCCTGGAAATTTGCCATGAGGCTGGTTTAAACTAACTTTTTTCCCAGCATATCATAATGCTTTGTGAGGCCAGTATCCCGTCACAGAGCAGTAGCTGCCATGTTGAATGGGAATGTTACTACTCGATCTGAACCACAGAGATACTTTATATTCATAGACACTGCCATATATAGCTATGCTATACAGCACTGCCTGACATACTTTGTTCATGCATGAATAATTTAAACACATGCATAATCTCAGTACAGTACTCAAAAGGCACTCCAAGTTTATCCATTAAAAAATAAAGGCATTATTCTTTTTGTGGGGTTTATTAGCTGACCATAATGAGAATATTCTGAAAATACTTTGTTTTTCAGCAGAGATTATTTTGTATGTTCTTTTTTCACAGGATTAAATATGGTATTCTCCTTACAATGTTGCACAGGTCAAGTACAGACATGGAAAACACATCCCCAACCCCTCCAACTGCATAATGCTGGTTAATCCCTTGTATCACGTGCTCAGTTGATATTAAGTTAGTCTTAGTGATAGGAGCTTGGGAGATGCAGAAATAGGCAAAGGAGGGAAGCACAGTGGTGCAATGGTTAGCACTGCTGCCTTACAGCTCAGGTCACGTATTCAGTCCAACATATTTGAAAGATGCTTCCCTAGCCTTCAGGAACACATAAGAAACCATTGCACCATTATAATCCCAAACTAGTTCAGATTCTCCTTTCCCTTGACTTCAGTCCTTTTCACAGAATTTGCCAAAATTCTCAAACATTTCTGAGTTTCACTGAACTTAATGCGAAGTTCACTCATCACCAGTTATGAGAGGTCACAGAGCAATTGCTCTAGTATTTTGTTCTTTGAAAGACCTTTAAGTACTATGATTTGTAATTCAATTTAAGTTACAAGAATCCTAATTATAGATTTCTGAAGAAAAAGTTTTTCAGAAGCTAAGGGGAAATGTGAAAGTGATATGCTGATAAGAATAGGGTCAAATAGTACACATCCGATAACCACCCATTTTGGTTTTATCAGATACCTACAGATGATGAATTACATTATCTATTCCACTTGAGGTTTACAAAGGTTCCAGTTGCACTGGGCATAATGCAGAAATCAATTTTGGATGGAATGCCAGTCTATCATAAACATGTTCATGAGTTGACACACAACAAATTACTCATAGCGGAACAATTTTTCAAATAATGTCAGATGTATATTACTGGAGGGTCAAGACATAGTCAGTGAAAGACTAGAGAATATACAAACTCAGGTGGAAATTGAATTAACATTTTCAAGATGTGAGTCAACAACACGACTGTACCACTGTGTCATCTACCTTTTTATCAATTTAATTCTGTTTTCTTTTTTCCAAATTGATCTGGAAAACCACCTGAAAAAGTTGGCAGTATACAGTCAGACCTGTATAAATAGCCCAAAGCCACTGTGGCAACACCGTGGCTGACCAAGCCTACCTGTCATGTTTTTAATTGCTAAACCTTACTCTGTCAATAGCTGTTGATAGTAAGGATTCTGTAGTAACCATACTGTTTCAAAACTGTTTTTACTTTTTGATGCTGCTACATCTATAAGTTAATTTTAGGGTATAATATCTGGATCATTTGTATTTTCTTTTGATGTATTATTTTCTTTGTCATTTAAATATTAAATTGTTTGACTTTTCATTCCTCAACATTTTAAAGCAGCTCCTGCAATTCTGTCCACTCATTTACAAAGTAAATTATGCCTAAGTATGTTATTTATTTATAGATAGTACCAACATACACAATATAAATAATGAAAAAAAAATGAAATAGCAAAGTTCCTAAAGCATGGCTTAAAGTTAGTATTAACTAAGCTAATGGTAAATAAGTCCAATGGTCACATGGCCGGGAAGGAGAGGAAAACAAAAAAAGGCAGCCAGTGAGATGTTGGAAAAAATAAACATCTTAAGGTTCTTAAAGCAAAAGACCTCCCTGCATTCTTGAAAACATAAAACATGGAATACCATGAATAATTTACTTTCTGATGCAATTTAGGTTGCTAAACACACCTCTTTTTAAACATATTTTCATATAGCAAAAATACTGTTCATGAGCACACTCAGAAAATGTGCAGGTTCAACATATCTATCTATCTATCTGCTGGGTGAGGATCACGGCAATAATCAAGCCAGGAAGGTGCACAAGTACAGTATGTCACCAGGCACAGTCATGTCTGCTCACTCATACCAAACTTCTTGGGCAAACATTAACATCATAACCAAGCTAGAAATTAAATCTGGCTCCTTTGCAAATAATTATCTATAATCTGATACTTAATATATTCATTTATGATTCTTTTGTGAACCCAAATACCTTGCTTAACCTCTTTATCCTCAGAAAAGAAAAACACATGCATTTGCAATGGATTTACCCTTCAAAAAGGTTTAATAAGGTACAGATGGCCTGATATATATATATACAGTGCATCCGGAAAGTATTCACAGTGCATCACTTTTTCCACATTTTGTTATGTTACAGCCTAATTCCAAAATGGATTAAATTCATTCTTTTCCTCAGAATTCTGCACACAACACCCCATAATGACAACGTGAAAAAAGTTTACTTGTGATTTTTGCAAATTTATTACAAATAAAAAAACTGAGAAAGCACATGTACATAAGTATTCACAGCCTTTGCCATGAAGCCCAAAATTGAGCTCAGGTGCATCCTGTTTCCCCTGATCATCCTTGAGATGTTTCTGCAGCTTAATTGGAGTCCACCTGTGGTAAATTCAGTTGATTGGACATGATTTGGAAAGGCACACACCTGTGTATATAATCTGGTCCCACAGTTGACAGTTCATGTCAGAGCACAAACCAAGCATGAAGTCAAAGGAATTGTCTTTAGACCTCTGAGACAGGATTGTCTCGAGGCACAAATCTGGGGAAGGTTACGGAAAAATTTCTGCTGCTTTGAAGGTCCCAATGAGCACAGTGGCCTCCATCATCCGTAAGTGGAAGAAGTTTGAAACCACCAGGACTCTTCCTAGAGCTGGCCGGCCATCTAAACTGAGCGGTCGGGGGAGAAGGGCCTTAGTCAGGGAGGTGACCAAGAACCTGATGGTCACTCTCTCAGAGCTCCAGAGGTCCTCTGTGGAGAGGAAAAAAAACCTCAAGTAAACTTTTCTCTGAGGAAAAAAATGAATTTAATCCATTTTGGAATAAGGCTGTAACATAACAAAATGTGGAAAAAGTGATGCGCTGTGAATACTTTCCGGATGCCCTGTATATATATATAGGTGAGTCAAAATTATGTTAACATTTAAATGGCAGAAACAATTTATTTACAAAACATACAGGAATCTCTCAACCTGTTCACCATCATGTTCAACACATGTACCATATGTGGCACATAAATTGTCCACAAAAATTGTATATAAGTATATACATAGCAGTACCATTAATATTAACATAATTTTGACTCACCCTGTATATACAATATATATATATATATATATGAGGTAACAATTTCCCTCCTTTCACTGGAAGAAGATTTGATAAAAGACAGCAGACATCGTATCCTCCTCAAATCCCACCTCTTATGCATGACCAGTTTAAATAGCACAGTACCACCAAACGGGACATCATTTGACCAGAAGAGCCTGGGTAGACAACTTGCTTTCAGAATTCTTAATATTCCCACAAGAGGGCACCAACTTTCTACCCTTTACTCTAACTGAGCAGAAAGTTCTATTCTGTGCTTTAAAGTGAATTTTTCTGCTGCCTCTCTCATTATATGGAGTACTCCCAAATGGAGCCCCGCATCTGCCAATTCTATTTTTTCCTACTAGGCTCTGTCAATTCTGCTTTTATCTACTATATATACACACAGATATTTGCACACGTCATGTCATATTCTATAAAGTAATATTGGAATAAACAAAGACTTTTAGATTATCAGACAAAATCAACAAGGCTAGATATACAGCATTTTAATAAGAGCAAAGGTAAGAAAGAAACAGAAATAACATATTTAATCAGAAACTAGCAAAGTAAAGAACAAGATGGTTACAGGTAAAATAAATAAATAAATAGATAAATAAATATAAAATATTGTTTAAGCCAAAGCAATATCCCAGAAGTCCAACAAATAGAAGAAAAGGTCAAAGCAAAGAATCTGGAAACTCTAATAAATCTGAGACTATAAAGTCCAAAATAAATCCAATAGAGATACTATTTTAAAATTCAAGAAGAGGCCAAAACTCAGAATCAGTTAATCCATAACCCAGTAATTTCAGAAATACTTAGGAACCAAGTCAGAAAGAGCTGGGGGCAAAAAACACAGTAGCAAGTTATTTGCAATGCCAAAGCAAAGACCCGTAGCAAGTAAGTCTTTTATACTGCTGCTCTCTCAGGTGGCCACAGCCCTAAATTAGCAAGGGACCCACCACTGCCAACTCAGCACATAACTGAGAATAGTAAAAGGGTGTAAACAAATAGCACAAAACAAAATGAAGACTTGGGCAAGACACTGTTGCTGTCCTTACAAAAGTTCATGACATGACATTAGGATGTTGTAGAAAAAGTACCTAAAGAAAACCAGTCATCGACATACGGACAGTGAGCAAACAGTACATTGACACTGTTGGATTTTTTTTCAGACAGTACGCAATGTTATGCACTACTGGTAACTTTTTTGGTTGTACAATAGTAATAATACATAAAATTGTTAATACATATGGCCCTAGATGTCACTTTTACATGAATGAATTTGTTACATTGCCATTTCACGTTGTTAATAACAAACACATTTAGGAGTGCCTATGAACATGACTTCATAGGCCCACTAAGACTTTATGTGGCCCGTCGTATGAGTCACTATTAAAAATTCGTCCAGGCACCAAAAATGTTTGCTGACTCCTAATAAAGACTGATAATGATTGATGCTCAAAGGGAAATACTCTAAACGTTATTTATATTTTCTTTTCTTTATTTTCCCACTTTTGGTTAATTTCCACCTTGGAAATATGTTCACTTTCATTTTCACTTTGTAGCAGCTATCATCAAAGTGCATGTGCCATGTGAGTTGTTTTTAATCACAAAGTAATATATCAATTTTCTGAGATGAATTAAATAAGCATTTATTTTGTGCCGGTGAGCCACAAAATAAAACATGAAGATGCAGAATTGTCCTCTGTTCCTGCAAAAAATCAAGAAAGTGAAACCAACGTTGCCAGAACTGGTAGTGTAAATAAAGTGGAACACAATTTTGGTAATGATGGGCTGGATTGCTGGATAGGACTAAAGTCAAGGGAAAAACAATTTCTTCTAGAGAAATGAATGGCTTTATAGGAAGGATAAAATGTTAGGTTAACATACATCTTAAACACCATTGCTTTACCATCGAGTGAATGTGAAAGAGGATTTTCTCAGATGAATCTGGTGGTCACTCCATCAATATCATGTTTGTTAATGCAAGCAACTTCTGTACTGATTTTTCAAGAAATGGTAGCACCTCGACTTCTTAAGTTCAACCCAGATAGATGTGTGGACCTATGGTTGCTGTGAGGACGTCAATGTGAAGTAGATACTAAGAGCAAGCATAGATAAAGAGAAGCAGAAGCAGGATCATAAGATGGAAAGTATGGAATTTCTGTAAAATGCTGTTCATAGAAAAGTTTATTTGACTACGCCCACCTTTTTTCTTAGAAAAGCAACACTGTATAAAAGCTTACATACAGTGTATATACTGTACTTGCTGTGAGTATGTAAGTGCTTACATAGCCATTGTCACCGAATGCCAGGAGCCTGGCCCAGCCAGGAAACTAGTGCTGTGGAAGAACCAGGGGAGAGAGTGTGGTCAGGGCATTATTTCCCCCAGGACACTAGAGAGCAGCCCCCCCTGGAATGCTGTGGATTCATGGATTCTTGCAGAGCACAATGGGAGTTGGAATTTGATCCAGCCCTGATGGGTTCAGTGGCAGCCACCAGGGAGATCTTCAGAGTTCTACTTTGGGCTTCCGCCATACCTGTGAGTATTTCCAGAACTCCCTAACAAGTCCCCTGGAATACTCCCCAGTGTAGCTTAAAAGGAGCCAGCGGCCACTACTCCGGAGCCAGAGTCGGGAGGAAGAGGACAAAGCCTGCCAGAGGAGGAGTGGAGGCGGAAGGAAGACAGAGACAAGCAGTTCTGCGTGCTTTGTGCTTTTTTTACTGTGCTGTAGGGGGAATGAAGGAAAACTGTTTCCCTCTTATAAATAAACCTGGGTGTTGCTGCACTTGTGCCTAGTGTCTGTCTTGTTGGGTGTTGAGGAGCTGGTGTGCTTCCTGGTGGTCATACCATTAGAACATTACACTCTAGATGAGAACAGGCGATTCAGCCCAACAAAGCTCACCAGTCCTATCCACTTATTTCTTCCAAAAAAATATCAAGTCGAGTTTTGAAAGCCCCTAAAGTCTTACTGTCTACCACACTACTTGATAGCTTATTCCAAGTGTCTATTGTTGTTTGTGTAAAGAAAAAATTCCTAATGTTTGTGCGAAATTTAACCTTAACAAGTTTCAAATTGTGTCCCCGTGTTCTTGATGAGCTCATTTTACAATAACAGTCTCGATCCACTGTAATAATTCCTTTCATAATTTTAAACACTTCAATCATGTGACCTCTTAATCTTCTTTTGTTTAAACTGTAAAGGCTCAGCTCTTTCCTCATAATTCAACCCCTGTAGCCCTGGAATCAGCCTAGTCGCTCTTCTGTGGAACTTTTCTAGCACTGCTATGTCCTTTTTGTAGCCTGGAGACCAAAACTGCACACAGTACTCAAGATGAGGCCTCACCAGTGCATTATAAAGGTTGAGCATAGCCTCCTTGGACTTGTACTCCACAGATCGTGCTATATAACCTAACATTCTGTTAGCCTTCTTAATGGCTTCTGAACACTGTTTGGAAGTTGATAGCTTAGAGTCCACTATGACTCCTAAATCCTTCTCATAAGGTGTACTCTTGATTTTCCGACCGCCCATTGTGTATTCAAACCTAATATTTTTACTTCCTATGTGTAATACTTTACATTTACTGACATTAAATTTCATCTGCCACAAATCTGCCCCAGCCTGTATGCTATCCAAGTCCTTCTGTAATGATATAACGGATTCCAAATTATCTGCTAATCCACCTATCTTGGTATCAACTGTAAACTTAACCAGCTTGTTACTGCAAACTTAACAAGCTTGTTACTTACAGTATATTCCTATCTAAATCAATTATATATATTAAAAAATCGCAGCGGCCCTAGCATTGACCCCAGTGGAACACCACTCTTAACATCAGCCAATTATGATGAGGTTCCTCACACCATATATTATTTAAACTCATTTAACCCAAACTGGCTTTCATAGTGCTAATGTGTATCAAGAAACCACCTGTAGATGATCCCAAAGAACATTCATCCACTCTATCTTTATATCTATTTTCCAAACCAGCTGTCTAGAGCAGAGTCACAGGGGAAACTGGATCTGAACCCAGGAAGCACCATGTGCAAGGCTGGAGCAAGCTCTGGACTCGTTGCCAGCCAATCATAGGGTGAATGTACAAACACACATATCAAGGGCAAATTTAGCATCACCAATCCAACTAACTTGTACAACTTTTTTACTTTGGGTGGAAAACCATGCATTCACAAGGAGGACATGCAAACTCCCTGCAGGGAGTACCCAGGATGTGAACCCCAGTTTCCACATTGCAAGGCTGTAGTGCTACCATATGGTGCCAAGCACCATAATGGATGTTTTCTATTATCTTTACATGGCTCTTTGTGGTGGTTCAATATCCTTAAAAAGACTGCTTGCCTTTTGCCTCACTAGTTGGAAAGCATGGAAATTTGCAGGCTTGCCATTTATATAGGCACCCATGTCACCAGTAATATAATGGCACTATATATATCCTCACAAGCACACTAACACATATATACACACACACACACACACATATATCCATCCATCCATTTTCTAACCCGCTGAATCCGAATAGGGTCACGGGGGTCTGCTGGAGCCAATCCCAGCCAACACAGGGCACAACCAATCCTGGGCAGGGTGCCAACCCACCGACAGGACACACACAAACACACACTAGGGCCAATTTAGAATCGCCAATCCACCTAACCTGCATGTCTTTGGATTGTGGGAGGAAACCGGAGGGGCGCAGACCGGAGGAAACCCATGCAGACACGGGAGAACATGCAAACTCCACGCAGGGAGGACCCGGAAGCAAACCGGGTCTCCTAACTATATATATAGCAGCGCTACCACTGCGCCACCGTATATATATATATATATATATATATATATATATATATATATATATATATATATATATATATATATATATATATATATATATATATACTGTATATATATACAGTGTGTATATATATTAAACAATATATATGTAGTTCATATACTAAAATGTATACCATATTTTCAAGCTGACATAAAACAAAGAACCAAACCAACTGATTTAATATTAGGCCCCAAATAGTCTGTTTACAATCTGAATAAAACAAGACCCCTTTTCCCCTCTTATAACATAAAATGTTAATAGGTTGTTTTCTGCTCTTCAGCTGGGATAGTAATTTCCTTTGCCTTTGACCTGAGCATCAGATGTTTGACTTTTGCAGGAATCAAGGTGAACAAGCACAAATATGCTAGCTGGAAAATGTAAAAACTGTTTTGCCTGGGATCCAGAGGCAGGCTTAGCATCTGCCAGCCAGTGAGGTTTGGAAAACTCATCAGCAGGAGTCAGGCCAAAACCCCAGTTAAACATGGGTGGTCACCAGCAAAATGTCTACAAACAAATAGTTTTACATGATGTGATTGCTATCTGTCATACCACAAGGATAAAGGCAGAGACTGGCATGTTTGTGCTGAAAGATAAAATTATAGGTGAAGCAATAGTGACAGTTTTCAACAAACCAGGCAGATATAAATAATGGGTTTAGAGAATAAAGAAGGTGGCATGTGGCTTAACAAATGGGCTCTATGGAAAATTGCTTAATGATAATATATTTGAGTTAGTTAACAAGCTGAAAAATGATTATAAGTTCTAAAATATTATACCAGTATAATGGTTAAATTACAATTATATTAAAAATAGTAGAGAAAAATACAATTTTGTTTGCATATTAACAGTATATCGAACAGGCCATGCAGGATTACAACTTCATGACTTTGGTGTCCCAGTAAAATCTAAACTGAGAAATTTTCTGTGTTGAAATAAATGTCTCTTACCTCACTGGCTTCCTTTCACATTTTGAAAATATGCCATTAGCCTGACTGTTCATGATTAATTTCTCTGGATTATTTGAATTTAGGAATGGAGCAACATCCCACCCAGGGTGTCTTTATACCTCAAGCTCCTCACTGTTAGGATTTATTCAGCTTTTTTATAATTCTCAGCTGGGATACTACTGTGTGCCTGCTGATAGTTATCCATTTACTCATTCACATTCTGAAGAGACTTCACCTGTAAGAGTGTCTTGGTGTTTTGGAGCGCAACCCACACAATTAGACATCACATTCACACATGTATCCACACTTTGACATGTCTGGCCAATTTTGCTTTACCAGCTAATATAAAAATCTTTTTGGACACTGTTATGGCATACTGGAGTCATCAGAGGAAGTCCAAGGGAGTGCAGGGAGAAAATGTAAATGTTACAAAAGCAGCCTTTCTAACTGAACATCTGGATATTTTTTGCGTTTTGGGCATGTAATGTACATACAGGAGGGGCAAGTGATTGTGATTTAGATGTTAGTAGGAAGCATTGATACCAGTAAACAACTTTTGCACTCTAAGACCAACAGCATGTTCTTACTAGAGAAATGTTTAAAGTGACTAACACACAGATTTTAAAATTTAACTTTAAATTAAAACCTGATGGCAAAAAAAATATTTGCCAGTTTTCCTATTGTCCTGTTAATATATATAGACATGTAAATGAGATTATGTCATGTCATTTTCAAATCCACTTAATACAGATCAGGGTCATAGGTGTGCTGGAGCCTATTCCAACTAGCAAAGGGTGCAAGGCAAGAACAAACTCTGGACAGTCCTTTGGAGGGCAAACACACACACACACGGTCCATTTTAGCCTTGCCACTTGACATAACCTGCATGTTTTTGTACAGTGGGAGGAAACTGGAGAAAAAACCCACACAGCCATTGGAAGAACATGCAAAATCCATGCTTAGAGGATCCAGGACAAAAACCCTGGTCTCCTTACTGAGAGGAAGCAGCACTACCTCTGTGCCTCCCTAAACAAGATTATGTGTTTGAAATATACACATATCTACAGTAATCAAGGTTACTGTTAGTCTGCTACAGTTGGTACAAATATAGAAAAATAAATGATATATTAATTACTTCCAATTGCAATGGGTCATCGTAACCCGACCTTCAGCTAACTAAATCACCTAAATACAAACATTAGTGTTATGAATAGATTATTTTTTTTTTAATAGTTTGTTCCTATGAAAGAAAGTTTACTCAATCAAAAATAGAAACCACGACTTTCTTGATATTTTACTTTATAATTTAAAAATGGAATAAGAATCTGAATATCTAACAACATCACATTAAAGTTTGATAAATTCTAAAAAGATTGATACCAAACATATATATGTAGGTTTTGAAATAAGCCAGATTTAAGCATGACAAAAAACGTGACATAAAAAGTCACATAAAATTGTTGCACAAAATCATTGCACTTTTAGGCTTAGTATTTTATATATATAGAGTAGATTATATATAATTATGTATGTACTTATACATACATATATATATGTATACATATATACAAATATAAATACTGTATATATTATGGTCTGTGGCCGGCTTGTCATCCTAGCCAATACCCCCAGGCTGCCAGGTGGAGCTCTCCCTGCAGCATGGAGGTGCCCCAAATACCAGCAGGGAATCATGGACGATGGGGTTTTCCTCTACATTCCTGCTGGATACCACACAGGCCATCAGAGGATGTTGCAGGGAGGCCCAGAGAGTCGTTTGTGCCCTATAACCTGGGTGGCAACGCGTCTGGGAGTGGAGGATTGTTTAATGTAGTGTATTTGATTATTGATTTATGAATATAGCTGGGTGGAGAGTGCTTTGTGCACGTTATTGTAAAATAAAGTCAACAATTTGGACTTTTATCTGGTGTCTGACATATAGTCTGAGGGTTCAAGGGGACGACAAAGCCCTAAACTGTCACAATATATATATATATATATACATCCGGAAAGTATTCACAGCGCATCACTTTTTTCCACATTTTCTTACGTTACAGCCTTATTCCAAAATGGATTAAATTCATTTTTTTCCTCAGAATTCTACACACAACACCCCATAATGACAATGTGAAAAAAGTTTACTTGAGATTTTTGCAAATTTATTAAAAATAAAAAAATTGAGAAAGCACATGTACATAAGTATTCACAGCCTTTGCCATGAAGCTCAAAATTGAGCTCAGGTGCATCCTGTTTCCCCTGAACATCCTTGAGATGTTTCTGCAGCCTAATTGGAGTCCACCTGTGGTAAATTCAGTTGATTGGGCAAGATTTGGAAAGGCACACACTTGTCTATATAAGGTCCCACAGTTGACAGTTCATGTCAGAGCACAAACCAAGCATGAAATCAAATGAATTGTCTGTAGACCTTCATGACAGGATTGTCTTGAAGCACAAATCTGGGGAAGGTTACAGAAAAATTTCTGCTGCTTTGAAGGTCCCAATGAGCACAGTGGCCTCCATCATCCATTAGTGGAAGAAGTTTGAAACCACCAGGACTCTTCCTAGAGCTGGCTGGCCATCTAAACAGCGTGATCGGGGGAGAAGGGCCTTAGTCAGGGAGGTGACCAGGAACCCGATGGTCACTCTGTCAGAGCTCCAGAGGTCCTCTGTGGAGAGAGGAGAACCTTGCAGAAGGACAGCCATCTCTGCAGCAATCCACCAATCAGGCCTGTATGGTAGAGTGGCCAGATGGAAGCCACTCCTTAGTAAAAGGCACATGGCAGCCACCTGGGGTTTGCCAAAAGGCACCTGAAGGACTCTCAGACCATCAGAAACAAAATTCTCTGGTCTGATGACACAAAGATTGAACTCTTTGGTGTGAATGCCAGGCGACAAGTTTGGAGGAAACCAGGCACCATCCCTACAGTGAAGCATGGTGGTGGCAGCATCATGCTGTGGGGATGTTTTTCAGCGGCAGGAACTGGAAGACTAATCAGAATAAAGGGAAAGATGACTGCAGCAATGTACAGAGACATCCTGGATGAAAACCTGCACCAGAGCGCTCTTGACCTCAGGCTGGGGCGACGGTTCATCTTTCAGCAGGACAATGACCCTAAGCACACAGCCAAGAAATCAAAGGAGTGGCTTCAGGACAACTCTGTGAATGTCCTTGAGTGGCCCAGCCAGAGCCCAGACTTGAATCCGATTGAACATCTCTGTAGAGATTTTAAAATGGCTGTGCACCGACGCTTCCCATCCAACCTGATGGAGCTTGAGAGGTGCTGCAAAGAGGAATGGGCGAAACTGGCCAAGGATAGGTGTGCCAAGCTTATGGCATTATATTCAAAAATACTTGAGGCTGTAATTGCTGCCAAAGGTGCATCGACAAAATATTGAGCAAAGGGTGTGAATACTTATGTACATGTGCTTTCTCAATTTTTTTATTTTTAATAAATTTGCAAAAATCTCAAGTAAACGTTTTTCACGTTGTCATTATGGGGTGTTGTGTGTAGAATTCTGAGGAAAAAATGAATTTAATCCATTTTAAAATAAGGCTGTAACATAACAAAATGTGGAATAAGTGTTTCACTGTGAATACTTTCCGGATGCACTGTATATATACACTCACCTAAAGGATTATTAGGAACACCTGTTCAATTTCTCATTAATGCAATTATCTAATCAACCAATCACATGGCAGTTGCTTCAATGCATTTAGGGGTGTGGTCCTGGTCAAGACAATCTCCTGAACTCCAAACTGAATGTCAGAATGGGAAAGAAAGGTGATTTAAGCAATTTTGAGTGTGGCATGGTTGTTGGTGCCAGACGGGCCGGTCTGAGTATTTCACAATCTGCTCAGTTACTGGGATTTTCACACACAACCATTTCTAGGGTTTACAAAGAATGGTGTGAAAAGGGAAAAACATCCAGTATGCAGCAGTCCTGTGGGCGAAAATGCCTTGTTGATGCTAGAGGTCAGAGGAGAATGGGCCGACTGATTCAAGCTGATAGAAGAGCAACTTTGACTGAAATAACCACTCGTTACAACCGAGGTATGCAGCAAAGCATTTGTGAAGCCACAACACGCACAACCTTGGGCTACAACAGCAGAAGACCCCACTGCGTACCACTCATCTCCACTACAAATAGGAAAAAGAGGCTACAATTTGCACAAACTCACCAAAATTGGACAGTTGAAGACTAGAAAAATGTTGCCTGGTCTGATGAGTCTCGATTTCTGTTGAGACATTCAAATGGTAGAGTCAGAATTTGACGTAAACAGAATGAGAACATGGATCCATCATGCCTTGTTACCACTGTGCAGGCTGGTGGTGGTGGTGTAATGGTGTGGGGGATGTTTTCTTGGCACACTTTAGGCCCCTTAGTGCCAATTGGGCATCGTTTAAATGCCACGGGCTACCTGAGCATTGTTTCTGACCATGTCCATCCCTTCATGACCACCATGTACCCATCCTCTGATGGCTACTTCCAGCAGGATAATGCACCATGTCACAAAGCTTGAATCATTTCAAATTGGTTTCTTGAACATGACAATGAGTTCACTGTACTAAAATGGCCCCCACAGTCACCAGATCTCAACCCAATAGAGCATCTTTGGGATGTGGTGGAATGGGAGCTTCGTGCCCTGGATGTGCATCCCACAAATCTCCATCAACTGCAAGATGCTATCCTATCAATATGGGCCAACATTTCTAAAGAATGCTTTCAGCACCTTGTTGAAGCAATGACACGTTGAATTAAGGCAGTTCTGAAGGCGAAAAGGGGTCAAACAGCATATAAGTATTATGTTCCTAATAATCCTTTAGGTGAGTGTATATTTATATGTATATTTATAGGTGTGGCAGAAAAGTAACGAGACTGGCAACACTGCAAGCGATCTGGCAACGCTGTGCTGTTGTCCTTGATAGAGCACGTGTATCAGTACCCTCCCATAGCTCGGTGCGAGTTTCAACTCCTTCCGTTAACTACGTGATTTTTGTGACTGCTATTAGCGAAGTTGTGTTTTTGGTTGTGAGTCACGCAAAATGGAAACAGTGGAATTTGGAGCAACGTTGTGCCATTAAATTTTGTGTTAAGCTTGGAGAATCGGCAAGTGTGACGTTTGAAAAGTTAAAACAGTCCTATGGGGAACATTCTTTATCCCGAGCTCAAGTTTTTCAGGGAGGCCTTCAACTTTGAAAACCAATGAAAACATCGTGTGAACACTCTTGTGAGATCAGACCGTCGTTTAACATTAAGAATGTTGAGTGAAAAATTAAATTTGAACAGATTTACTGTTCATCAAATTTTGACTGAACATTTGCACATGCGAAAGGTCTGTGCCAAAATGGTGCCAAAAAACCTCACAATTGAGCAGAAGGACAATCGAAAAAACGCATTCCTGTGGTTCCCCAGCCCCCTTATTCACCTGACCTCAGTCCGTGTGACTTTTCCTTTTCCTAAACTGAAAAATGTCCTCAAAGGACGTCATTTCGGGACTTTAGAAAACATCCAAGAGTGTAACGGACATGCTGAAGACCATACCGGTTGAAGACTTCCAGTGCTGCTACCAACAGTGGGAACAACGTCTCCATTGGTGTGTTTCTGCCCAAGGGAACTACTTTGAAGAGGATAACATTGATGTTTGAAAAAAACAAAAACTTTGGTAAATAAAAAATCAGTCTCATTACTTTTCTGCCACACCACGTATATATATATATATATATATATATATATATATATATATATATATATATATATACTAGCAAAATACCCACGCTTCGCAGCGGAGAAGTAGTGTGTTAAAGAAGTAATGAAAAAGAAAAGGAAACATTTTGAAAATAACGTAACATGATTGTCAATGTAATTGTTTTGTCACTGTTATGAGTGTTTCAGTCATATATATATATATATATATATATATATATATATATACACACACACATATAAACATATATATACATATCCATACATATATACATATAAACATATACACATATATACTGTATATAAACACACATATATACATACATATATATATACATACATATATACACATACATCCACATATATATACATATATATATAAACATATATGTACATACATATCTATATACATATACACACACACATAAACATATATATATATACATATCTACATATATACATATACACACACACACACACACACACACACACACACACACACATATATATATATATATATATATACACACACATATATACAGTCTTTGGGGTGCGAGCAACTGTTGCTGGGGTGGCAGAATCCATTCCTAAATAATTAAATGGGCAGTCTATTTCGTATCAGTGCAATTCGCTGCTTGTTAAAAACGGATGACTCCCGCTCTTACGTGCAAGTCTGTGTGGATATTATGAACTATCGTTTCTGTTCAAGTTCTATTTAAATTTTAAATAGAAGGAATTTTTATTTAGTCGACAGAATATTATTCCGGAATAAATCAACTCAAACCTTAAATAACTTATAATATTTTGCTCTCCATAAAAATATATCCTGTCTAAATTATACAAGTTAGAAATAAAGTAAACGTTAAAAGAACAAACATTTCTTTACTCTTATGTAATTCTATATAAAAAATAAACTTAAATTTTAAATATCCCAAAAGATTTTGCTCTTCATAAAAATATATCCTGTCAAAATTATACAAATTCAAATATGAACATGGTGCATAACAAAACCTGGAAATATAAATAAAATTTGTTCTTTTCCGCAATAACCAATCAAATCATTCAGTTGTCTTTGCTCTTATGTCATTTTATCAGAGCTGGACAACTGGCATCTTTTTTTGGCAATAAGTTCGTTTATGTTTGGTGTGAGGTTCTGTGTTGTGGAGATTGTCAGGATGGACTGCAGGTGCTCATCAGTGAGGCGACTCCTGTGTGCTGCTTTGTTAGTCTTCATGACTGAGAAGAGCTTCTCAAACAGTTTCCACATCGACGGCAAATGGGTTGCGAAACAACTCAAAATTCTTTTTTTGTTCTTCAAAGTCACCAAAGCGCTGTGCGAAATCAGTGCGCACTGCGCTCAGTTTATTAGCAAAGTGTGTATTTGGGAACACCGTAGTGCCGACTTGGTTCAACATTACTTGGCAACAGGGAAAGTGGGGCAAGTTGCACTGGTGTATTTGTGTCTCCCATAAAAGTAGCTTCACTTGAAATCACTTTGTGATTGTGCACGGGTAAAAACGTCTGCTGAAGTGTCAGATTCTTCTTTAACTCTTCTGCTTTCTGTATCTTGTGCATTGCATTCAGGTCTTTCAGGTTATCTTGATGTTTTGTCTCATAGTGCCGTCTTAGATAAAATTCTGTAATTAAAGCCACATTAGCTCCACAAATGAGACACACGGGTTTACCGGCAATGTCAGTAAACATATACTAAGCCTGCCATCGGTTTTTAAAGGCTCTATGTTGAGAATCACCTTTTCTCTTTGGCATCGTGTGGGCTAGCTTCGCAATAACTTGCAGCATCATAAGCTAGACTTGATTAATGCGGTAAGTGTTCGGCAAGGCAGCTAAAGCGCTGCATTATGGGATCTGTAGTTTATTGTGTTACCAGCGCTTCATATCTCCGGGCCATTTAATAACAATAATACAGTATATAAAATGATCTCGCGGGCCGTAATATAATTACACGCCGGGCCGGATGTGGCCGGTGGGCCTTGAGTTTGACACATATGGACTAAATAGAACTTGAAAAGAAATATTTTTTCGAATGTGATGGCGCAATTCAGATCGAGTTGACGCGCACTACAGTACATCGAGCCTGCATGCTATTGTGGTTTTGCCTGTGTGCCTCAATAAGTTACCCTCCCCTCACTCTTACTTTTTTACCGTTCATCTAATGAATACACTGAGTATGGCTTTACCAAAACAATCATTGATCGCGAATAAAGTATCCATTATTCATGAAGCTTCAATTGGTGATCTGTCTTTCTGCGTTAACCGCATATTTTTTCATACATCTCAAATCAAGGGGATACGAAGGTAAAATGAATCCAGAAGCGCGCTTACATACTTAGTGCATCCCCTCTCGGGAATCGAACCTCGGACGTCCGTGCAGGCTCTACTATTGCGCCACGGTGTGTGGTTTACCTATTTGAGCGTAGCAGTGTAATTCGGTTTTTGTTCAGCACTCTTTGGAACTGTTGGTTTTTGTCTGCGCACTGCGTCAGTTCACGTGAGCCGCTGAATATGGTTTTATATGTCACTCGCTCGCTTCTAATTGTTCCTCTGCCTTCTTAATTATATAATGCATGTTTTCTTCAGCGCTTTTTGTAGCTCTTCCTGGTTTTCTACGTAATGCGTGATTACGTGAGAGGCGTGATGATGTCACATGAAACTCCGCCCCCCATGGCTTTCAAGCTCAACTCCATTACAGTAAATGGGGAAAAATAGCTTCTAGTTATGACCATTATGCATAGAATTTCGAAATGAAACCTGCCCAACTTTTGTAAGGAAGCTGTAAGGAATGAGCCTGCCAAATTTCAGCCTTCTACCTACACGGGAAGTTGGAGAATTAGTGATGAGTCAGTCAGTGAGTCAGTCAGTCAGTGAGTCAGTCAGTGAGTCAGTCAGTCAGTCAGTCAGTGAGGGCTTTGCCTTTTATTAGTATAGATATATAAATATATATAGTATATATATATACATATACAGTATATATATATATAGTATATAAATATCTGAAAACTTTAAACACTACTGACACTGACAGAGCACAAAAAATGGATGTCTACTTAGTCATCTAGCGCTTCAATAAGTAATCCTTTAGCATCTCTCACCTAATTTACACAGAATGTGAAACTTCAAACATTGACCTGGTGCACAACCTCCATGATTGCTGTTCTTTGTTTGACTGAGGCATATCCACAAATCCTCTTCCTTTTAAAGGATTGTGCCTTTTACCAAATTTACAGTAAATAAGGACTATAGCTGGAGAGATTTATTTAAATTAAGGAACGACTGCACACCTTAGATAGGTGTCTGAAGTTTTAAGGCATATCCTGCACCCTTTATTGTCCCTTATTCCTTTGAGCTCCATTTCTGTCACACTTCCCCCTCCCTAGGGCTTACTGTCTAGGTGGCAATTTGGTGCGGATGCAAGATGAGTCAATCTTAAATGTTTTGCTTACCTCATGTGAGTTATTTTTCTGACTGTGAGACACCCCCTACTTTTACATTATAACTTGTACATTGTAGTGCCTTATGTACTATTATCCCTTTTCTACGTGACACTCACCCTGACCCCCATGAAGTTGTGGTCATTTTCTACCCTCTGTAGTGTGTCTCTCTCTTTCACTCTCTCTCCACCTCTCAACAATTATCATTACATGTTTCTGTCTTTCTTCATAGAATTTCCAATATCAATTTGCATCTCCCCTCTATCTTCACTAGAAACATGATGTCTCTCCTCCATATCTGTAACATGATGCCGACCCATTAAGGCACCTTCTGCCTTTTGGTCCTTCCTTCTACCAGCGGTCCCAATCATTTCACTGAATACTTCAGGAGTCTTTTTGTCAGGAAGGTATTTTCACTCTCAATCAGCTGTGGACTATAGAAATCTTTCAATACTGCATTTTGCTCTGTAGATGGCAGAGACCTTAACTGATCTTATAAGGTAGAAACATCTTTTACTGGCAATTACTGAATGTCATGATTGCTTCTTCATTTGTACTTTAGGAGTGAATTTTCAGTTAGCTTCCAAGGATTCCTCTTTCCTTACTCAACTGCACAAGTCACCTGCTGAGCTACAAGTCTTTTTATTTCTTGCCCCCCCCATTTTGTTTCTAAACTCTTGATATACAGCCCACCAACACGTTGTCACAGAATCACTCCTACATTTCTGTCAAATGCTCAAGCTATAAAAAACAGACTGTTTTGAAGATCACTTTATACTGTTCCCTTAGTATATACGTTGGTCTTCCATGAACATCATGTTCACGTGTGGTAGGAATGTTGTAGGATAAGATCTAATTTCATGACAAAAGCAGGACCAGGATGAGGAGTCACATTTTCACTCCCAGAGGTGCTACATTTGAGAAGAATCCACAAAGTTATAAGGTTCAAACTTGATGCCATGGAAACATTTTCAAGACTTAAGAAACAACCCAGCTGTCTGCTAGTCAGATGAAATTAAATGCTCTACTCCCATTCTTATCTTTTGTAGAAAAAGAAAACTCTTCTAACATAGAACTTCTGTCAGTGCTGCCATATTAAATCACACACCCATTCTTGATCAATTATTACATAATTTGGAACCTTTCTTAATCTCTCTAGGTAGATTTCCCATGGCAAGCAAACATGATGTGTCTTATTCTTTAGGCAGGGTATCTTAGTTGTTAAAGTATATTTCAGAAGGAAAATGATAGAATTGCTTTATTATAGTAGTGAGGGTAACACTGACTCTTCAGGCTTTGAGAAGTCTGTAATTATTCAACTCTTTTAAAAATCAGTGTTTCTGAGACCAGGGATAGTTGATATGGCAAATATTAGTAACTTGGTAAATTACACAAAGATCTTCTCTTTATTTCTACTGTATATGGTATGCTTTTTCCAACTTTCAGTAATACTTACTGATATAAGGCACATCAATTGTAATGATATGACTATTCAATGTGCTTACTTTGATCTCATTAGATGCAGAAATTAAAGTGGAATAATGTTTACAATAGAAGATGGACCATTCTCACAAGGTAGGTGGATATCATAATGGTATGCCGTAAGAATGTCCTCTTAGCTTCCTAGGTTTGAATTGTTCATGTCTCTTACATAATTTAACTCTAGATGCATTGCCCACGCTGTGTGATAATGAAAATTGGAGTAGAGTTTAAAGTTTCTGATTTTTATGTAAATTTCTGTGGTATTTTCTATATTACTTGTGAAATTATTTGAACTCCATTCTGTACTTTTTCTCAAGGGAGTGAAATAACCAAGAAGTTGACTTTATGCAAACAAAGTGACATATACATTTTATAGACCCTAGAAGATGTACAGTTAGGTGATGTATCAAAGAGCACATAAGCCACATCTCTTAAAAGAGGACTTTATCTGGATATTTAATTAGCTACATTTTTTGTATTTTTTTTCTGTTGAATTATATTTACCCTTCATAAGTGTGCGAATTAAATTTTTACTTGTGATATAGGAGACAATTAGCATTGACCATGTACAGTAAAACATAGAATATTCATCAGCAAGTTCTAATTAACAAGACTGCTCCACCCTATTAGCATATACAATTTATTTCTTTGTAGGATTATTCATATGGAAATATATGTGTTTAAAAGCAATTCAAAGCAATGGCTGCAAAGTGGAAAAGGATGTATTTCTGAAATGACTATCATCTCATTACTTCATTTGTACTTTGCTTGATTGCTATGTTACTTGGATTTTTTAGAGGTAATCAATGCACACAAATATTTACACTTGCTTTGTGCATGAATACACTTCATGGGACCAAAACCCACATGGATCCTGCACCAAACCAGCCATGTGAGTCCAGCAAAGCTTCCAACAACCTCTGTGCCAATGACAATTCATTTGAATATTGACTAACCACCATGATTCTCATGGCAACTGGAGATTTAGGTTTTAATTTCTTGAAGGAAGTCCAGGAAGCAGAATAGGTGCAGAAATTACCTTCTCTTAATGTGTATATCCACACTGGCTTAAAAATCACAAACCAATGTACAAGATTTAAGATATGCCTGTTGAAAATGATGGGCAAAAATAATTTAAAGAAAAATTTAAATTTCTTAGGCTTCTCACTGATGAAGCCACTTTCACTGATTGTCTGGTTGTACCAATGCTGCAGCAGCTTCTTTGGGTTTTTGACTTGAACACCACAAATTGCAGGGCTGACTGTGGCAAGCAGTGTTTCAAGCATGTGCTCAGTAACCTCTTCTGAAGTCTGTCCGACTTATGGTGACTGGCAAAACTCAATAATGCATTTAACATTTTGAAATTGACACTCTTTTTCTAGTGTTTCTTTTGTTCTTCTTAGCTCATAATAACTGAGCTATGGACTTTCTTAATGATAGGCCAGTGACTCCCTTCGACACTCATATTAACTAAGTTACATTTATGTAAAAAAACGACTGTTATGGAGGATGGTAACTCACAGACAGACATACATACATTGTTGCATTGTTGTGTACTGTTGTTGTGTTAGCCTCTTATTTATTGTACGCCTTTCAGACCCTTTAATGATGGGGAGCAGCAAGTCTGATAGAGCAAGTCTGTCACTGTGTATTATGATATAGTTGCAGCTAGAAAGTCAGAGGCTCACTTACTTACTCGAGGATCATTGCTCAACTGGGTAAGCTCCAGCTTGCTGACTTTGATCACTCAGACTTGTAGCTAGCCTGTCTGTATGAGGATGTGAATCTGTGGGAGATGGGATTCTGAGCAATTTACTAAATTAGTTCAAAGAAAGGGTGAGGAAAAACAGTATATGTAACATTGTGCTTTGACTAATCTTCAGGTACAAAAATACATTCTTTGGATGCCAGCAGTACTGATTTGAAACTTTCCTGTTATAATCTTTATGAAAATCCTTTCATTTTTGCCTCAGAGTGACATCTACCTTTTGCCATAATAAATTTCCATAAGGGAGGGTAAGGGTAACACACAGACAGACATAACCAAGCTTATTATACAGGGCTATTTAAAATGAAAGAGCATATTTCAAAAATGTATTTCAAACAAACTGTATAAGACAGAAACACATTCCACACATCACTGGATAGAGGAAAGTTCAAAGTTTGGTCATATGGTCCTTGAGGTTGCATGCACTCAACATGAGCACCATGCGCAACAAACATCAAAACAGTAGACCATTTCTGGCCACACACGAGTCAACTGGTCCCTAGTTACTGAATTCACAGCTTCCTCAATTCAATGTAGCAAATCTTGAAGATTAGTGGGCATAGGCAGAACAAGCACTCTTTCTTTAATGTACACCCATAGGTAAAAATCACAGTGGGTAAGGTCTGGAGACCTGCGAGACCATAGATGATGAGCAAAACCTTGTTGTCCACCTTTTCCATTCCATCGTCCTGGAATGGTGTCGTTCAGGTAACGCCGGACCTCCAAGTGGAAGTGAGGCGGGGCACTGTCTTGCATGAAAATGAAGTCATTCGAATCTTCTTGAAGTTGGGGAAACAACCGGTCTTGTAGCATGTCCAGATATGAAAATCCAATCACAGTTTGCTCCGCAAAAAAGAAAGGTCCATAAACTTTGCGGGCAGAAATGGCACAAAACATATTTACCTTCTGTAATTTCTCTTGTAGTGTTGTTACCATTTTACTATAAATGAGAAACAGTGCTTGGTGGCATTCACTGGTACTTGTAGGTGGGCTTTTATAATTTGAACTTTCCTTTACCCGTTGGTGTGTGTTACGTGTTGCTGTCTTATACGGTTTGTTTTAAATACATTTTTGAAATCTGCTCTTTCATTTTGAAAAGCCCTGTATGCTGAAATTAAACCATCAGTACATGTAACTGGCTTGCCCAGGGCCCTACATTCACTAATTGGTGGTGATTAAACTGACAGCTTAGCCTGTGTGTGGAGTGGTGGCTCTGAGGCTAGGGATCTGTCGGAAAGCAGCCGGTTTGAATCCCATAAGTGCCAGAAGTGATTTCACCCTCTTGGGCCCTTGAGTAAGGCCCTTAACCTACAATGGGTATGATGTTAACCTGCATCCAGCCCTGCAAGCAGATCCTCCAACTTGCGGGGAAATCTCAGGGGTTGGTGGCAGGATATGGCACTCCGGCCACTTTAACTACTTAGTGTGGGGCTGAGGTGTCAGCTGTTGCACAGCTATGCTTGGTCCTAATTTGGGATCCTGAAGTGGTTTGTGTTGTGGTGGGTGCAGCAATGCATTGTATCAGTGCATACTCCCGCCCTATCCCTTTCTTTGTCTATGGCACTCTTAACGTTGCCCAGTAATACAGTTAATGATAATGCTACTTCTTGTGAATCACAGTAATTGAGAAGTGGCGGCCTGATCTTTGTGATTTACAGTTGAGCTTGTCAGCCTTATAGTCTCAATTTTAAGGATTTCTTACTGTAAGTTGGTCAAATATGATATGAACCCTAACACTGAATACATGTAAAAAATATTTAAGTACCCCTGTTATTTCCTAAGCATGTTACGAAAGTCATTTTAGATTGACAAGATAGCAGTTCTTTCTAAATTACCTTTTACTTGAATATATGCAGCATTGATACAGTGGAGTCTTCTTTGCTGCTTTATTAGAATAAACTGCCCGGTAGGATGCCTTCTCTGCTTTTATTCACTCTGCATCACTGTTAACCAGAAGACATCACTGACAGTAAGAGCACACAAAGTTCCACTTCAAAAGAATGTGGTGATTTGTCATTCACTGCAACAGACCTGATGTCAACAATAACCTCATTGGAAAACTTTATGCAGCGAGTGCTAGATAAATCATAACATTGTTTTATTACGTGCATAACATGGCTATTTTCTAGTGGAAGTCCAAAATCTTAACATTTTCATTCAGTTTTGATTTAGGTGTCATTTCCATTCCAGTTAACATGTTCACCTATTTATATTTAGCTTACAAAACAGTTCCTGTCCTACTCAACCTTAAACACCGTGATAACCATGAGGAAGTTTACTTTCTTTTTTCCCCAATAATTTCTCCCTGACATTTCTTATTTGGCATGGCAAACATCTGTGACTCACCAAGTGTCTCCCAGTTCTCAAAACACTCTCTAATCATTATAGAAATCACTGCTGTATTTTTTCCCAAAGAAAGCTACATTTAGGAACTACTCAGCACAAACCACAAGTATAAGTAATTCCTTATGCTGTGTTGGAATTCTTCACAGCATGATGTATGGCAAAAGTTCCACTAGAGGGCAGTAGAAATTTTAGTAAAATTACCAAGGGTTGTATGTGCAATGCCATGTTTAGAGCTGAATGATTTTTTTAAGTGATTTAAGGTTTTGTACAGACATTTTTCTTGTTTTAAATATGTAGATTGAGTTTTATAGTTTATTATATATTCAGTATTTTTAACACATATTTAGAAATTATTTAAAAAAAAAAACAGATCAGTGCAGTGGTATACAAAGCAGTGGTGTGTACAACTATCTGCAATCTAGTAACAAATAAAATGTTCACTTATTTTTTATTTATTTTTTAAATATACATATCAATTGCTAACTCTTTATTAAATTACACTATTTGATATGTGATATTGTTTCATAAGAATCAAAATTAACTACTATAATAGTATATTTAAATTACACATACATTTTAGTAAATAAATATAATTTTTCTTGTGGCTTATAAATATGGCATACTTTGAGACATAAATTAATTTCAAAATAATAATGCAGTATATTGATATATACCTTAAAATAACATCATTTACACAGACAGATAAATATGCAAGACTTCATAAAATGTTTGCATTATGTCAGAATCCATTATTTTGAAATTAAGCATTGTGTTGTATTTTTATAATTAGATTTTTGTTTGTATTTTTGCATGAAATGTTTTATTATTATACTGAAAATAGATTT
The DNA here is from genome assembly GCF_016835505.1 of Polypterus senegalus. NCBI lineage: Eukaryota > Metazoa > Chordata > Cladistia > Polypteriformes > Polypteridae > Polypterus > Polypterus senegalus. The sequence continues at coordinate 143,562,801 of NC_053156.1, forward strand.
TAGGATTGAGGATTGTCTCATTTAGCATGAGAATGTTTAGTTTAGGTGAATGTGAACGTAATTTGTTCTGTTAAACAGATGGATACATATTGTAGCCGTAGTAATCCTGAAACACGCCATTTCATAACCGTCTGTCTGAAAGTCAAATACTGTACTGATTTCAAACTTTGGTGGAATCTTTGACACTTTGTTATATAAAATCTTGGAGCAGGAGAACAGAGTGGTCTCATTTATAGACAGTGGAATCTGAAATTGAACACGTAAGGTCAGCAGGAAGAAGACTTAACTGTTAGGAAGAAGAAGCACCAAATGAGGGAACCAGATGACAGGCAAATAGAAGCAGCTAGAGATGGGTGGCGACGTAAAGAAAGTGATACCATAATTAATATGTGAATTTTGTAAATGTGACAGATGCAGCATATAATCAGCATAGTGAGAGCCTTTGCTTTGTAATTATTGCTTTCATCAAGCAACTAAAAGACCCGCTTACAAACTTCTTGATACTGACTATATACTACACATACATTGTGGGTAATAGTTTGAAATTCTTAACATTATTACAGTGTACTTTTAAAATGATAACAACATGTTAGCTAATATATTTGTTTGCAGGTAATGTTAGTGCCATCTTGTGGATACCTCTGACCCTACAACAGGTATCAAGTAGGACCAATAATTAATAATCATATTGCAATTCACACATATTTTGTTTATTATATTTGAAATTATTATGTTAAGAGACAGTTCTTAATTACTATACAGATATTTCTGAATGACTTAAAAATAATGAGAAAGTCATCATAACACACTGTGCTTTAAAAGTTTTTTTTTCTGCAATACTATAACCTGTCATACAGTATATTTAGAATCTTGTGTTATGTCCTCATTTAAAAGAACTTTCATTAATACTAGTGTTATTTTTATTGAAATTGCAAAGCAAATACACCTACTTGCTGCAACAAGATAAGACTGCAGCACAATTTTAAAATGTAAAAAAAAGAAGACAAATTGAAAAGAAGTATAAAGCAACTCACATTGTGCTGAGCATCAGATAGATGGAAGCCGCACTGGCTCGTAGACATAGTAAAATGATACTCAGTACGACAAGTAAGAAAACACAGATGCAGCTATCTTCAAAGACACGGACTAAACAGCCACATGAATTGGGAACATCAGAAGTAACAACCTCCGATACTTGAATGGTGCTGAAAAAATTAATGCCTAGGGTAAAAAAAATGAAACATACAGACCACTTGAAGCAAAGTTAAAAAATGAGGTGGGTGTGTTTGCATGATCATACACTGACAAACAAAATATGTTTTGGGATAAATGTCTGTGGTCACAAGGAAATAAAATCAACTTGTTCGAGACAAATGGAAATTTTTACATTTGGAAGGAATTCAGCGAAGGATGTGAAGCGAGCTTTATGTTATCTATACTCAAGTATGGCTGTTCAAGCCACAGGATGCCTGCATGTCTGTCAGCTGCATGTCTGACACAGTTAGATACAGCTGAGATGAATATCATCATGGCTATTTATTAGGGTAGCCTAAAGACAGAAGACAATATTTGCTAGAAAAAAAAATCACGTCAGCTGAAGAATCACCCTCAAACACATGGCATTTTCTGTCTTTCTCCTTTTCGTTTTGGTTAAAATATTTTTCTGGGGTCTTGGCCCACTTTTATTTTTCTGTCTTAGCATAAATAACTACCACTTGAAAGGATTCACAAAAAGAAAAAAATCTCAATATTGGCTAGTAGCATTGAAAACTGAAATAGGATATACAGTATATGCTAAGAAAAAGGCAAACTATTAATTTAATCTTATCCTTAGCAAGTCACGTCAAATGCGACCAGTGTAAGTCATTTCTGTAAACTACAGAGCTGTAAACCTGGAAAAGTTTATCTCTGTGTTTTATACATCCATCATTTTTAGCTATAACAAGACTGACAATCTGCTGTTACAGATATTGCTAAATGATTGCTCTTTTTTCTAAGAAATATACTCTCTCAGTCTGTGTAGACAATTTACTTATACAGTCTGCATGATTCTTGTCATGTAGTCTTTTATATAGTACCATACTCATTTATGTGTTTTGGCACTTATGCTTTATATATTTATCAGCAGGGCCAGTGTGGTAACTAATGCTGCCTGAGGCAAGGCACAAATTTTGCCACTGTCCCACCATATTCATACGATGATGCACTTAAACCACATCTTCTTATATAATACACTACCGTAGCTGTCCATTTGTCTGTCCAGGATTTTAAATCACCTGTAGTTTGCAAACCGTTTGACCTACTGACCTGAAATTTGGTACACATATACTACGTGGCGCCTACTATCTGCTTTCGGGATGATGATTGACTTCCAAGGTTATTCCTCTTTTTATTATTATCTTATTTTATTGTAGAATCAACTCTCGGCAGCAGCCAGCAGGGCGGCCGTGTGGCACATTTGTATGGGTGCCATTCTCATTCCATACCACCTTCGCTGTCACTTCCCCTACCTCTTCATATCTTAAATCATTCTTGAGGCAGATTGAAGACTTAAGTGCCAGCTTAAGTGAAAAATTAAGGAAAACGTACTAAGTAATTGCAACACAAACACTGACTTAATCAGTTTTAACGTGAAAAGATGCAAACAAATGCTAAACGTACAGACAGAGTGTATGAAAACTATGAATACTCAAGTCAAGTGTGTTCACTGCACGTTATTATGCAGAGCGCCGTTACTGGTGCAATACATTTTGCGATACAGGCTTCATGATACAATAGTCCCACAATACAGAGCATCCTTGGAGCAAGAACAAAATAATAAATAATTAAAAATTATGAATATATATTAGTTTTGATTAAAAATAAAGATTAGCATAAAAACTAAAACACAAAATAGTCATTGAAAACAATAAAAATGCATACATTCTTCCCTGCTTCTGTTTAACTGTTGTGGAGGACTGCCGGCTTTTCATGCCAGTCCTCACCCCCTGGCTGCCGGGAGGAGCTCTCCCAACAGCAGGATAGTGCCCCGAGGTCCAGCAGGGCCTCATGGACTTTGTAGTATTTATACACAGCCCTGCTGGATACCTTGGGGGCCACCAGGAGTCGCTGTTGGGGGGGGGGCTTATGGGCTCTTTTGTGCCGTATGACCCGGTTGTACGTCACGGTAATGTGACAGGAAAGAATGACGTGCTCCCGGGTTGAAAAAAAGGACTGTTTGCCCTGACCCGGAAGGGAAAAGGAACTGTGGACTGTTGGGAGAGGAACACCTCCGGGTCAGGGGCTATAAAAGGACGATGCCTCAGTCCAGACACTGAGCTGAGCTGGGAGGTAGGAGGGTGAAGTGTCTGGGCGAGGAGGAAAGAGAATAGTGTTGCTGTGTTGTAGTTATTTGTGGTTTATGAGTGTGGAGTGGAGGGTGCTTTGTGCACTGCATAATAATAAAAAGAATAGTTATTATACTTTCATCTGGTGTTCAGAGTGGTACCTGAGGGTGTTAGAGGTGGACCACGCCTCTATCTGCTACACTGTCCCAAAAAAACAGTTTTAAGTAAGTTCTGGAATAGCAACATTGAATGTGAAGCAAAACTGCATTCTGCATGAAACTCTAAATATCTTTCCAAACTCATCCTGCATGCTAAAAGGCGCCTGCTCTCTCTTAACTAAACATACGCAGTGCAAATGTGAGAGACATTTAAAAGAAATTATACTTGTGACTGATACTTTAAAAACATTCCAGAATTTAAACTGAAATTGTACAAAGTGGCATTATCAGTATATAAATAATACAATTTGAGAAAATTATAATGAACACTAACACTGACAGTTTTGAAATGTGCACGCATTGCTTTGAATCTCAGATGCATGCTGTACAGACTGTTGTGCAAACTTTAAAATTTACAAAATGAAAATATTCCTCACAGTTTTCAAAGGCAGTATATGAATAAGGCACTGGATATGTATGTAATTCTTAAGGTTCTTACTTACTGTAATTGTTATGAAAATGCCACCCTTAGCAAAGTGCCACCTAAGGCCTATCACCTCATCTCCTCCTCCTGTGCTCATGACTGATTTATCAACTATTCTGAAATGGATTAACATCACAAGAAAAAATGGAAAATAGAAAATGAAGGCTCAGATACTGTTGATTGAGCAATTCATTCATACCAGCCCATCAAAGATATAATCTGAAACTTGTAACAAGCACAGGCTCAGGCCAGTGGGATAATGTGAGGCTATTACTTGTTCTATACTTCTTTCTATTCATTGCTAGAATTATTATAAAAGGGTAGATAATTTGAAAATGGCAATCTAAACAGATTTCCTCATTCAGTCAACATATACAGTGGCAATGTCCTGTAGAGTTTTCCTAACGTTTTCTAACTGACCGTGTTCAGTATTATTAGCCTAGGCATTCAGTCTTTTATGCATCTTATTTAACTTCTTGATTCGTATTCCTTAATTATGCTTTGTCCTAAAGGTTATCCCAGCCTAAAGTAACAAGTTATTAAATCATCACTAACAATAGTAATTTCAAAAATTGAATGATTGAATGAACAGTCAACAGGGTCTAATTTGAAGTGACATGGTGCAAGCCATGTGACTTCATTTGGTAGTGTAATTAAACATGTTACTATCAAGTTAAAACTGTATGTGTTAGACTAAGTAAGTTGTTTAACCTGTATGTGTTTCTAATGCAAACAAACAAAATTTTATTTCTTTGCTTTTATTTTATTTTTTCCCATGATACTGTATCATTATTAAAGAATAATTGTAGAAACTCATTTTCATAGTCACTTTATTAGAAAGGTTAAGGTTGGCTTTGAAGGGGTTGTTGGTGGAGGCCAGCAGGTGGGTGCTTAACCTGTGGTCTGTGTGTGGATCCCAATGCTTCAGTGCAATGATGAGGACACTGTGCTCTAAAAAATGGCACCATCATTCGGACGAGATGTAAAACTGAGCTCCTGACTCTCTGCGGTCATAAGCGATCCCTGAGTATCTTTTGCAAAGAGTAGGGTGTTTCGCGATATCCTGGATAAATTGCCATCATGGCCTGATCATTCTGGCCTTCTAATCTTCTCCAGTCTCTAATTGGCTAACTATCTCTCTGATACCTTAACCACTTAATAAGTAATGTGTGGCAAGCATACTGCCACAAAATGGCTGCCGTTGCATAATCCAAGTGGATGCTGCTGGATTGGTGGTGGCTGAAGTGGCTTCAACTCTCTATATAAAGTGCTTAGAGTGTTTTGAAGAGCACAATATGAATACAATGTCTTCTTCTTCAATCTCCATCAATCTATTATACATAAAAATGGTTTTGCTAATTATAAGTACATACCTGTATGCATAAAACCCTATACTATTTTATGATATACACCAGTTTAGTCTTTTTGCCAATTTTCTTGAGAATTAATCTTACAATTTAAAATGTTATCATATTGGGCTGCTACCTGCATTTATGCTACCATATTGTAATTTTGATAGTAACTGGAGTGACCAAGAGGTGGGAGACAGACTACAGATTTGGAGTACAAAAGGACGATCCAGCATGGCACATGGTTTACCTCTAAGTAAAGTCATAATATATGATTTTAGATAAGTATAAACTGCTTTCAGGGTACTTTTAGTAGACCTAAAACATAATTTGTCATATTAACCTGTACAGGGGATTATAAAGTGTTAAGTTTATATAAATTTTGATGTTACAGTTCTGAATAGCACAAAGATGGATGTGATATTATAAATTAGTCAGTAGTTCTCAATTTAACTTTAACATAGGAAAATAATGCTCTTTTTGGAGCTCTTTGCTTAAAACAATCTGAACAGGAAATCACACATTAAATCATTCTATAGGTTCTGGTGAACAAAATGTTTTATATGAGTTTATCTGTGGTATTCATAATTTGTAATTTGAAATCCCACTTTTTCTGCATAGCCTGTCTGTGTTTATAAGGTAGTAGTATATAATACTAATGTACAAAAAACATTCTTCAATAAAACAATTCATTCCTGTATGTTCATTTGACAGTCATTAGCTCACTTCATACCTACTGCGTTGAGGTCATTGCATCAAGAATGCCACTTCTTCGTGTCTTTTGCCTCCTCTCTTCTTAGATGCTTGAAAATATTTTGGGTGACTCAGAACAGCATCTGGTAAATTTCACTCAGGCTAGCTTCAGTGAAAAATGTTTAGGTTTGTAGTACATGATTTCTGTTTCCCTTAGCTCGGTAGATGAGTCATAAGTGATTATTTGTTTTTTACCTTTACCATTTACTCGGAAATGGCTTCTGTTTTTACAGGTGGCTTCATTCGTTGGCTGACTAGGAAGTAAGACTTTTGAATGAATACTGGGCATACACTGTTCTGAAATGCCACTTATAAAATTTGACAGCAGCAGTGAAGTGAACGTCAGTTTACTGTAATTTATGAATGTTATTTCATAAGCTATAATAATGTGCTGAATGAATAACATTCTATAATGAAAATAACTTAAACCTGTTTTATTATTCATAATAAAAGAAAACCAATCCCATGTATACTTGATGCAATTTAGCCTTAACATAAGATAGTTTTGATCTACACCAATTTTCTCCTATTCTGCTACAAAACCTCTTTTCACAATAAAATACAGGAAGGAATAATAGCTATAAAATATTTTGCAATAATAATTTAAAATAATTCAAATTAGTGCCTTGTAAAAACATTTAAACTCATTATGACTGTAGGTATGAAGCAACATATAGTCACTGAGTTAAAAGTAGGTCACTTTATTACTTTGTACATAACTCATATTTTAAGGAGCTTTTCTTCCTTGTTTTATGCTGTAATTTTAGATTATGGATTAATAAATCTTCTACCATCTTAATTACAAGATGAATTTAGGGTCAAATATTAAAACAGCTTAGTTAAAGAAAAAACTATTGTAAGACTTACAAAAATTCAAAGACGATAATATTTACTGGTGCACACAATTGAAATGTACGCATTAACATTCTATAGAAATTTATTGAAAGGAGAAATTCTTCTCATGCACAATTACTATATTGACGTTTAGTCCCAAATCTTATATTTTATAAATTTAAGACATCTAGATTTATTGCATTGTAATATTCATGTTATGTACCTTACTGATATTTTTGCATGTTTTCACTGAAATAACAGTAAAAACAGAGAAGAATCAGATCTGAAAAAATGTTAAGAAAATATTAAAACAGCCATGACCCACCAAATTCAAATCCAGCTCTGTATATTCTTTATCAGCAAGATTGTATTTTAAAAGAAAAAACCTGAGGAGCCTGACAAGAATGGGACAGGCAGTGCAACCCTATGAGGAAGTAGCCTATAGAAATTAAGATAAAGGTTTGTTTGTTTGACCAGAAGGAATCTGGCTCCAAACTCATTGTACCATACCTCCAAGACATTTAGCCTAGCAGAAAGATACCCTATTGATCCTTACCACAGAAATCTACATCAGAGTCAATATAAAAAAAGAGGACCTTCAGACACTTTTGGCCATCCTTTCCACTCATGAGTGTTGATGTTGGATGCTCTCCTGGCTGTATTTTGTTCACTCCACACATTTTCTCTGTATATATTCCCCTGTGTGCTGAATACCTCTATAAGCCTTTCTTTCAGATGTTATTATCTACTAATTACTTGCAATCGTGTGTTGTTAAGCCTGTAATCAAGTTATTGGCCTTGGCTCTGAAGAAGGGAAGCTTTCCCAAAACATGTCAGTCAGATTGCTCATTATATTTGTTCAAGCAGGGATCCATCTGCTTTCTGGACATTACACCTCGACTCTAAGATTTTACTCTAAGACTTAAGGAACATGGACATTGCCTTACTTGACTATTTAAGCCAAAAGAATGCATTATTTGTACTATTGTAATTCATATCTTTATATATTCTCTCATTGGTGGTTATTTTTGTGTTTATATTCTAAACTATTTAGTAAAGTTATTACTTTACCACAATTTGGATGAAATAGAACACTTGTGTGGAACAATAACAATAACATCCTCCTTAATCTTTGTTTCTCTTTGTCTCTCAGTGGATTATAAATTACTAGCCAACCCGCGGCGTAGCATATGCCACATATCATTGCAAACGCCAGTGGGAGGAGGGTTAGAGTGGGGGTTCATGACTCTTTCGTGCGTAACCCATGGGTGGGGTTCTGTGAGTTGACGGTTGAGGCTCTCTGTCTTGCGTGTGGTGAAAAGTCAACGTGGCTCAGAGGTGCATGTGGACCTTTGCACAGACGAAAGCGATTGAGGCTGTGTTTGGTGAGTTGTTGCGTGCGGGCACATGTGCAGGCAGTGCGCATACTTCGAGAGCGACATTGGATGCAGGAGGACGGTTACAGTTGGCGTGCGTGGCTCTGTCGTGCGTATCCCATGATGCGGTAGGAGGGTTAGAGTTGGTGGGCGGGGCTCTGTCGAGCATATCCCATGGTCTTAGATTTGGTTGGCGGGGCTCTGTCAGTTAGCGGGTGTGGTGTCTTGCGTGCCCTTAGTCAATTATATATATATAGATGTTAATAGGTGGTTATTCTTGTTGGACCTTCAGACAGATTTGTTTATGTGGTCTGGGTTTAGGGGAATAGAGGATAGGTGACAAATATCTAAAGAGACCCACTCTGCCACATTCACACACCTCAAGCATCACTGCCGTAATTGCACACAACTACCTAAACTAAAGCCACACTGAGTATAATAACAAAGTGCTCGTTTTCCTTGCAAAATCTAAAAGGTGACCAACAACAATTTCTTTCAGTTCCAATAAACTATAAAGCAGACATTGCACAACTGAGCACTTCTGAATTACAGAGTTTGTGGGGGCATTGCAAGTAGAGTTACAGTACAAACAAAATTCAAATCAAGACTAGGGTGTTATTCAGTTTTGAGATTTTCTACATAGCTTTATTGTGTATTTAAATATATGTGTATATTTTTAAAAAGTAATTATATTGTAGTCTGATAAAGAAACTAAAGCACATCTTTAGCTTACTCTCTGTACTTTTACAGTGGTGTGAAAAACTATTTGCCCCCTTCCTGATTTCTTTTTCTTTTGCATGTTTGTCACACAAAATGTTTCTGATCATCAAACACATTTAACCATTAGTCAAATATAACACAAGTAAATACAAAATGCAGTTTTTAAATGATGGTTTTTATTATTTAGGGAGAAAAAAAATCCAAACCTACATGACCCTGTGTGAAAAAGTAATTGCCCCCTTGTTAAAAAATAACCTAACTGTGGTGTATCACACCTGAGTTCAATTTCCGTAGTCACCCCCAGGCCTGATTACTGCCACACCTGTTTCAATCAAGAAATCACTTAAATAGGAGCTGCCTGACACAGAGAAGTAGACCAAAAGACATCATGCCAAGATCCAAAGAAATTCAGGAACAAATGAGAACAGAAGTAATTGAGATCTATCAGTCTGGTAAAGGTTATAAAGCCATTTCTAAAGCCTTGGGACTCCAGCGAACCACAGTGAGAGCCATTATCCACAAATGGCAAAAACATGGAACAGGAGTGGCCGGCCGACCAAAATTACCCCAAGAGCGCAGAGACGACTCATCCGAGAGGTCACAAAAGACCCCAGGACAACGTCTAAAGAACTGCAGGCCTCACTTGCCTCAATTAAGGTCAGTGTTCACGACTCCACCATAAGAAAGAGACTGGGCAAAAACGGTCTGCATGGCAGATTTCCAAGACACAAACCACTGTTAAGCAAAAAGAACATTAGGGCTCGTCTCAATTTTGCTAAGAAACATCTCAATGATTGCCAAGACTTTTGGTAAAATACCTTGTGGACTGATGAGACAAAAGTTGAACTTTTTGGAAGGCAAATGTCCCATTACATCTGGCGTAAAAGGAACACAGCATTTCAGAAAAAGAACATCATACCAACAGTAAAATATGGTGGTGGTAGTGTGATGGTCTGGGGTTGTTGTGCTGCTTCAGGACCTGGAAGGCTTGCAGTGATAGATGGAACCATGAATTCTACTGTCTACCAAAAAATCCTGAAGGAGAATGTCTGGCCATCTGTTCGTCAACTCAAGCTGAAGCGATCTTGGGTGCTGCAACAGGACAATGACCCAAAACACACCAGCAAATCCACCTCTGAATGGCTGAAGAAAAACAAAATGAAGACTTTGGAGTGGCCTAGTCAAAGTCCTGACCTGAATCCAATTGAGATGCTATGGCATGACCTTAAAAAGGCGGTTCATGCTAGAAAACCCTCAAATAAAGCTGAATTACAACAATTCTGCAAAGATGAGTGGGCCAAAATTCCTCCAGAGCGCTGTAAAAGACTCATTGCAAGTTATTGCAAACACTTGATTGCAGTTATTGCTGCTAAGGGTGGCCCAACCAGTTATTAGGTTCAGGGGGTAATTACTTTTTCACACAGGGCCATGTAGGTTTGGATTTTTTCTCCCTAAATAATAAAACCATCATTTAAAAACTGCATTTTGTATTTACTTGTGTTATATTTGACTAATGGTTAAATGTGTTTGATGATCAGAAACATTTTGTGTGAGAAACATGCAAAAGAATAAGAAATCAGGAAGGGGGCAAATAGTTTTTCACACCACTGTATATGAGAATACTAACAGAACGTTTGGTGGTCTATCAGTTAATAACAGGAAATGCACTGCATTTCACCTGATGAGTTACAACTTGTGTGACATCTTCTACATAACATGATAAACAGAGTTTGACCATCATGCCTTTGTTGCTTATAACAAACTGAAGACTCTTGAAAAATAAGTGAGAAAAAATAAAAAGAAGCTGAGCTCATAAAGAGAATCCCAGAACGTTAAGGGAGAAAGAAGTGGAAAAAATCTAGAATCTACTATATTAGTGAAAAATAAAAAAAAAGGTTCTAAGGTTCAGTTCAAATTACATTCCTCATTTTGAAAATGGCAGTTATGCCAAGAGCCACCAATGTAAAACTAAGAACAGAAAAACAATGGTTACTTAGTAAATGCCTAAATTCACAAATCAAAATGATGTTTGCTATTCTTGCCAATACCCATGCATAATAATTAATTTCATTTAACTCTATTTATGTAATTGGGGGGCAAACATATGTATTTCATAATACCTATACTGTATTATGGATGAGGACTTCTTTCAGTCTTCATGGGACTTCACCACAAACACTTTTCCTTATAATCAAAAGTTTTATTTTCCATTGGCAGAGACTTCATCGTTTATTGAAGATATTTACATCCTAACTTTTGTAAAAGCACCGTGCCTTCTTTAATTTTCCTTGTTAGCTGTTTTTTTTTTTTTGTATCTGCAGGTCAACACCACTGCTAACTTGTCAAAACTGCTTCTTTTCTTTTGGGACAAATTTTACAAGAAAATCATTCACAGAAACAAGGACTTCCCAGACGTTTCATTATTCCTTTGTGTCCAAAAAGAATTTTCACCATTATCAACAAATATTTTTGTTGGATCATAAATCTCCATGATCTCTTTGTTTCATTTGTTTATACAAGCATAAAGAATCCATGGTCACATACAGTATGTTCCAAAGCACTAATGTAGATTTACAAGTATAGAAATTTTATCCATTCATATTACTGTCTTTTAATTATTTCACATATAAGCATATGTATATTTTCCATTCATATAATTCATTCCTTCATTCATACATTTTCCACTACATATTTGAAACCAGGTTGCAGGGACAACAGTTTTAGAAATGACACCCATATGTCAATTTCCCCAGCCACACCTGCCAACTCATACTGTGGGATCCCAAAGCATTCTGAGGAATATAATCCTCTCAGTGAGCCCTGGGTCTTCCCTGGCTTCTCCTCCTAGATGATTGTGCCTGTAAAAACAGCGCAGGGAGGCATCTGGGAGTCATCTTATCAGAAGCCTTCACCATCTCAACTGGATCCGCAAAGGATCAGCATATCCCCCCTTTCTCTAAGGGAGAGCCTAGCCACCCGGCAGAGAAAACTGATTTTGGCCACTTATAACCTCATTCTCATTCTTTTGGTCATTGCCAAAAGCTCATGTGCATAGATAGGTATGGGTAGGGATGTAGATTGACATTTAAATCAAGAGCTTTGCCTTCTGGCTTATGAGACAAAGCACAGTCCTGGCGGAGGAGTCCCACACTCACTGAGAATGGTGCTGTCATTCTTTCCAAGAATTTGGACACCGTTCTTAGTGTTATTATACAAGGACTGAATATGCCTTGTTAAGGGCCTCAGAACCCTGAACTCTCCCAGCACATCCCCAACCATTGAGGAATATGGTTATATGCCTTTTCTAAGTCCACAATACAAACACAGAACAATTGGATGTAATCCTGTGCCCCCTCCGGGATTCTCAAGATAGTAAAAAGAGCTGTTTCACTGTTTCATGGCCTGGGCTGAAGCCACATTGCTCTTCCTGGATCTGAGGTTCCATGACTGGGTGGAGTCTCCTTTCCAGTACCCTGGCATAAGTTTTCCCTGGGAGGCTGAGGAATGTGTTTCTTTAGTAGTTTGAGCACACTCTCCAGTCCCCCTTTTTAAAAATGTGGACCATCACTCCAGTCTGCCACTCCAAGGGCATAGCTTCCAATGACTTCATAGCATTAAAAAGGCATCTCAGCCACGACTGCCCAACATTGTCCAGAGCCCTCAGCATTTTTGGGTGGATCCAATCCACACTAGAGTCGCTTAATTACCTAAATAACCTCTCTCAGGAGGTTCAGGAGCTCCTCAAAGTGTTCCCTCCACCACCAGATCAAATGTTCAGTCCAGGTCAGCATGTCTGCACCCTTGCTAAAAACAGCCTGGGTAAAGCCCTAACGTCACCTTCTGGGTCGGTTATTGGTTTACCAGAACCTCTTTAAGCCTGTTTGATAATCACTCTCCATGGTCTCTCTGAACCCCTACCACACCCAGGTTTTTACTTCCCAGACCAATGAGACAGCAGCATTTTTGGCCTGTTGGTACCTCTCTGCTGCTTTAGGTGTCTCCTGTGATACCCATATATGGAAGGCCTCCTTCTTCAGCTTGATGGCATCTCTCACCTCTGGTGTCCACCATTGGGTCCTTGGTTTGCCACCCAGAGAGGCACCTTTAGCCTTCAGGCTGCAGCTCTTGGCAGTCTCTTCCACAATGGAGGCTTTTCACAAGGTCCATTTGGACTCTATGACCCCCATTATTCCATACTACAAAAGCTCTTTCAGAAGTGGGAGTTAAAAGACTTCTAGACAAGGACCTCCCCCAGATGTTCCCAGTCTCCTCGCTCACTACTCACTTGGTCTTTTCAGGTTTGTCCAGGTGCCTCTTCCACCATCTGACCAAACTCATCACAATGTGTTGATCAGTTGACAGCTCTCCTCCTTTCTTCACCAAAGTGTCCAGAACATACCACGGCAAATCCAGTCATATTACTTTCTTTTTATTATGCTCTTTCTATGCTATCTAGACATGAGAAAGTAAACTGATTATTTAAAAAGCAGAAAAGTTGTTTCATGTCATGTTCTGTTTCAGCACTCTTGCTTATTATTAAATAAAGAGATCTAACTACATTAGATATATAATAATCACTCCTCGATCGCGGGGGTTGCGTTCCAGAACCCCCCGCGATAGGTGAAAATCCGCGAAGTAGAAACCATATGTTTGTATGGTTATTTTTATATATTTTAAGCCCTTAGAAACTCTCCCACACTGTTTATAAATATTCTCCGCACAGTTATACAGTAAACCCTCTTTTATCGTGGTTAATCCGCTCCAGACAGATAAATGAATTTCCACAAAGGAGGATTCTTTATTTATAAATCTAATAGAGCATTGAAAACCTGTTTAAGACCTTCTAAATACGTTTTTTAACATTATTAGAGCCCTCTAGACATGAAATAACACCCTTTAGTCAAAAGTTTAAACTGTGCTCCATGACAAGACAGAGATGGCAGCTCTTTCTCACAATTAAAAGAATGCAAACATATCTTCCTCTTCAAGGTGCGCATCAGGAGCGGAGAATGTCAGAGAGAGAGTAAAGTAAACAATCAAAAATCAATAGGGCTGTTGCGCTTTTAAGTATGCAAGCACCGCGATAAAGCGACCCCAATGAAGGGATCAATGTGAAGGTAGCCTTTCAGCATTTTTGAGAGGAGCGTTCGTATCCTCTAAGCAAACAGCCACTGTGCAAACAGCCCCTCTGCTCACACCCCCTCCGTCAGGAGCAGAGAATGTCAGAGAGTGAGAGAGACAGAGAAAAGCAAACAATCAAAAATTAATATGGGCTGTTAGAGCTTTTAAGTGTGCGAAGCACTGCGCGGGAAGCATATCGTATGTCATTGAGTAGTTTTATTTAATACGTAATCCGTGCTCTGATTGGGTAGCTTCTCAGCCATCCGCCAATAGCGTCCCTTGTATGAAATCATCTGGGCAAACAAACTGAGGAAGCATGTACCATAAATTAAAAGACCCATTGTCCATAGAAATCCACAAACCAGAGAAAAATCTGTGATATATATTTATATATGATTACATTTAAAATCCGTGATGGAGAGAAGCCGCGAAAGTCGAAGCGCGATATAGCGAGGGATCACTGTATTGAAGTTATCTTGCACCACAGCTGTTACCCCCAAAAGTTAAGAAGACAACTCATTTACAGTACAACAACTGGCACATTCTAGAAATAGTTGATGGGAAATAAAGTAAAAATATTCTGGTATTCTACACATTCTATACATAAAGTGGGTAACTGATTAAACACGTAGTTGCATACTGAATCCTGATTTGCAAGTTTTTATGTTATTGGTTACCTTGGCCCCATTAAGTTTCTATATTTAATAAAAGTCTGATTCTTTTAAGTTTTTTTAAGGAAATTGGATTACTCACTAATCAAGTCTGGTGTTGCAGTTACGTCTCATGAATTTTATAATATTCCAAAAAAAGCACAAAACCATTTTCCAATAATCCTGGTGTATATCTGCTGAAAAAGCTCAAAAGCATCTGAACTTGGCTAGGGTGATTAAAATTTCAGGATATTGGTTTGTTGGCTTCACACAGAAGTGGAAATATAATAATTTTATATATTTGTTTGAATTCTTACATGTTGTGTCTAATGTCAATAATACAATAATTTATACATTGCTTTAAAAATAATCCTAAACAATGAAGTGCAGGTGGAATTTTCACCATAACATTAAATCGCCAAATCAGCATGTCTGTTTAAGACTTCTTAAAGAGTTATTTGTCTATCAGAGTGGGTCAAAATGTAATAATTTATGGGGTGAGGTCAGTGCATTTTGGCAAGGACATTTTCTTTATAGCACACTAAAATGTTTTTTTTTATATCTTTATTAATGTGACTGGGATCTGTCCAACTCAGCAGTCTATTTGTAGTAATCTGGTTGTTATCCAATTCCATCCCTGGCTTTGCACCAGTGAAAAAAATAAAAACTTTGTTCCAGGGAGCCTTTACTTTCTGAAAAGTCTCTCATAAATGCAGAACATTAGTGATCATTTTTAGCGGAGTTAGAGGACCACATACTGTCAAGAGAACGGCTGGACTAGGTGTTCAATGGCTTTTTAAACTGGTCTCATCACAGCACTTCTACCTTTTTTGAGTCTAATGAGTTAGAATTTTTGAAAATTAATAAATACATGTGTATGTCATGACTATGTTAATTAGCCCTTTTCACACTTTCACATTTTTGTTTTAAGGAGGCTTTGTCAATTGGTAAACTCTCTTTTAGTTATCCCAAACAAAGGCAGACACAAAACAAGAACTTTTGTAATGTCCCCCTGTGCTCATATTCTAAGCAAAAACATCCTTGCTTGAGTTCTAACAACTTTCACACCGATGAAGCCTTCAGAACAAAATGGATCCAAGCAGCCAAAATAGACAAAATGACCAAATTGTTTATATGCCATGGCAGCATTTATGTTTTCAGCCAGTGATTCATATCAGCTAAGTACATAAAATTTACATTCTGCCTTAAGACTGATGCTGTGTCTGTTTAGCTGGAACAACTTTGGTGTCATACTGATGTGGTAACTGGCTTTTGAAAAGACAAATGCTCATCTTGGAATTAATAAAGGAATGCCTGCACTGATGAAAAGCACCACACTGGGACATCATGGCACCTGCTGTTGGGTAATGCACACAACATAATAGTAATGAGATTTAATTAAGTTTCTTCTAACAATAAAGATAGATAGATTTCTCACATTGTTACATGTTTATCCATCCATCCATTTTCCAACCTGCTGAATCCGAACACAGGGTTACGGGGGTCTGCTGGAGCCAATCCCAGCCAACACAGGGCACAAGGCAGGAACCAATCCTGGGCAGGGTTCCAACCCAGCACAGGACACACACAAACACACCCACACACCAAGTACTACATAAACTGTTTTTAAGCATAGATAGATAGATAGATAGATAGATAGATAGATAGATAGATAGATAGATAGATAGATAGATAGATAGATAACATCACAGTATAGAAAGTCACACTGGCCATCACAGAGTTGCAGGACATGTGAAGGATCACTACTCACATTAAACAAACACAGTCACCTAAGAATAAATAATCTGATCTGCCCTTTCTTATATAAAGTAGTTCCTCTGTGTTCCAAGGCCAATTCAGCCTGTCATTAATGTGGACCCCAAGTACTTGTAGGAGTGGACCATTCCTTGAACAGTGACCAGACACAGAGGCTGTTTGGTGCGGCGAAAGTTCTCTTTGCACCAAGAAACAAACTTTTCCACCTGACTCTTATACGCGGTGACATGACCTGGTGCTATATTTGTAGTTGGAGGTGTACAGAGTGAATAGAAAAGGAGACAGGACTATTCCTTGAGGTGGTCCAGTGTTGCCCACATGTGTATCAGAAACACAGTCCTTGAGTCTCACAAACTGAAGTCTGCCTGACAAATAGTCCATCATCCAGTACACAATAGGCTCAACCATCTGCATATCTCTGAGTTTACCCCTTAACAGGGATGGCTAGATGGTTTTGAAGACGCTGGATAAATCAAAAAACATAATCCTTACAGTGCTGCCAGCTTTGTCCAAGTGAGAATTAGCCCCTTGAAGCAGATAGTTATTGTATCATTCACTTCAATCTTTGTTTGATTGGCAAACTGCAGTAGGTCCAGATGGTCTACCACAAGGGAACTCATATTGTCCAGAATCAGTCTCTCTAATGTCTTCATAAGGTGAGATGTAAGTTCCCTAATGTCTGTAGTAATTAGGTGAAGAGGTAGCTGCCATCTTTGGAACAGGAACGATGTAGGATGTTTTCCACAGCAGTGGCACTTTCTGGAGTTATATTGGTAGACTGAACAGATGCCAGAAAACACCACAAAGTTGGTCAGCACAGGCTTTAAGAACTCAAGGACTGTCTCCACCTGATCCTACAGCTTTTCCTATGTGTAGCTTCCTCAATTGTCTCCTTACTTGGTCTTTAGTTATGGACAGCCCACACTGATGGTCAGAGGTGAACTCGTCACTGGCCATTTCAGTTGAAATGGTAGGAGTTGATGTAGTAGGGATGGTAGGGGGAGACTGGTCATTGGAAGGAGGTGGCATTGGAAGAGAAAATCTATTAAAATATTGGTTTAGGGTCCACATCCCTTTCTAGCACCTGAACTCTATGTTGCTTGAGCCCAGTAATTATACCCAGTACATTCCAAACATCCTTCATGTTATTCTGAGTGAGTTTGTTTTCTATTTTATAATTGTAAGATTCCTTTCCTTCACTCAGTTTTTTCTTTAGCACACACTGTATGTCCTACGAATGCTCTCCTTTTCTCATTCAGGAGACCTTTTAGCTCCTTAGTAATCCAGAGCTTGTTGTTTGGAAACTACTGCATCAACTCAGAAGTTGATATAGTCTGTGACACAGTGACTGAATACCTCAATATCATCCCCATGTGACTTGCACATCATTTCCAGTCTGTTATTTGGAAGCATTATAAACTGTAAGTTTAGAAACTACTAGGGGGCTTCACCCCCTGCTCGCTTCATTTGCCAAACCCCCGCCTGCGCTACATGCCTCTGTGAGAAGGGGGGCTGAACACACCCCTAGGAGATGCAGTCGCTCCTCTAACACCCCTCTTAAACGGTGATACAATGGGAAAC
Organism: Polypterus senegalus; assembly: GCF_016835505.1. Taxonomy (NCBI): domain Eukaryota; kingdom Metazoa; phylum Chordata; class Cladistia; order Polypteriformes; family Polypteridae; genus Polypterus; species Polypterus senegalus. The sequence goes on from NC_053156.1 coordinate 143,580,929, forward strand.
AAATAGTTGTTTTTTTTTACCTCCTTTTTGCTCAATCAGCTGCTGGCTTGCTGCTGCTGCCGTGCCGCGTAATCTGCATCTCATGCGGCGCTTCGAACGTTTAAAAGCCTGTATAGCAGCTATCCTTTTGTCTCACTGCCTTGTCTCTCTTCACCGCCAGACATCCTCAAACACTATTTGATCTCTTTTCGTTGTTCCGTTATTTCACCGAGTAATATTTTCCGTTTGTTTGCGCTAAAGCGATCTTTACTATAATTTTTTTGAGACTTTTGAGTTTTCCTACTTCCATTATCTCTAACTTGCTCTGCATATATATTGTGCCAAAGTTTTTAAATTCTTTACAACTAATTTCTACTTTCTCATCTACTGTCTGTCTTTTTCTGGCCCCAGGCAAGGTTAAATCTTTTGGCACAAAGTCTAGTCTCACAGGACGTGAAAGTGTCTTTCTGAGAAGGTCATGTCTTATCCCAAGTTTTTTTTATATAATAGAGGGACATCTCATTCTATATGTTCTTGCATTTAAAAGCAAGAATTTAACACCTCCATAACACTAGCATGAAAAAAACTTTTTAAAAACAATTTGAAGATAGTCATTATGTAAACATAGATGGGTATTTCATAAAATTAATATATATATATATATTACAGTATGTTACAATATTCTGCATTAGTTGAAAAGAAACAAGCTAACCTTAAATAAAAAAACAGGTTATCTGAAACTGTTAGCATTATAGGCATGTACATTAAGCATTAAGTTAATAAACTTACCTTGGTATTGTAAAGAAATTTCTTCATGAAAATGCATCAATTTGACTGATGTCAATTAAAACAGTAAAGAATAGCACAGTCATTAGTCGCATTTCAAGTTGGAAGAGGGTAATGATCAATGGGTTGTCCACAGCAGGCATGGGCAGAGGTGCTTATCATAGAATATTGTTGAAACTCTTGTCCACAATGTTTGGCATTATGGTTTGGGGAGCTATGGCATAAGAGAGCAGATGCCAGTTATTTGAGGACACAGTGATGGTACAACAGTGCTGTTTGTCCTCAGTGATTAATCATGTTATTGTGCCATTTATTGGTACTATCAAAGGTGGGGAACTCTTGCACAATTAAGCACATTTACATATAGAAACTATGCTGTTCCTGGTGTGTTTAGTACATGGTAGTATGCTTGGGAGTCAATGGGTGGTGGGAAAGATGGGTGCAGAAACAGGAAGAGTTGGAGTTGTATGTTACTGATGCATTGTTTTATGTTGGCTTTAAAATCAAATGTTATAAAACAGGTACAATGTGTTTTCTTTCACTGACTACACTACACATTAGTAACAAGAATGTCTTTACTATCCCTGTGGCATCCTACACCTTACTATCCATAATCAGGTTAGCCTACAATTATTTTTACTGCTTGGCTATGTATCTTTGAGAATGCCAATAATCAGGTTGAGCTACCTGATGAGCCTTGCTTATTCACTGCCTTGAAATAGAAAGAGAATGCATATTTTATACCTTGCCTGTGGAGGATAATTATTTTAAAACTGTTGTAAAGATATTTGAGAATTTTCTTGCACCGAAAGTTAATGTCACTGAGCGTTACAAGTATCACCAGCACGGCCAGAGTGCTAGCGAGGTGATACAGCAGCATTACGAGAACTGTTTTTTTCTTCTGTGTTTGGAGAACCAATGGATGAAATGATACAAAATCAAATTGTAGAAAAAACTACTTCTTCTCATATCAGAGAACAACTTCTTCTGGAGTGTGATTTAACTTTATCAATTCTGAATTGAATCTGCCATTGCTGGGGCTAAAACACTTATCCAAGGGGCTGCTGTGAGTGTGAGACGTAGACTGCCTGCACAGGTATTCTATGAGTGGACCAATGCAACACAAGGTAAATTATGTGGGGTGTCCAGCTAAAAATACACAGTGCCAAATGTTTAAAGAGCAAGGCCATTTTACAAAGATTTACCGCAGTGCAAAATATACAGATGTATATGAGGTAACTACCTGTATAATGACATTTAGAAAACAATAATAGGAAGAAGACTTAAAGCCAGATCCAGAATATGTGAAAGCAGTTAAGCAAGCTTCCGCACCTTCTGATTTGCAGACATTACATTCCTTCTTGGGTCACACTTCCTGGTATCCTAAATTTATACTTATTTACGCATCAGTGGTTGAAAAACTGAGAACATTACTTCATGGAACTTCAGCCATTACATGGTCTGATGCAGTCCAACACTGTTATGAGACTGTAAAACAGTTACCTTTAAAAAGCCCAGCACTAACTCTGTTTGACCTACATTATCTACATTTGTTACTAGTGAAGCTTCAGACTATGTCTTAAGTGCTCTTATTACACAGATTCACTCAGATAATAGAGAGCTGCTGTATATCATTCACATCCAGAACACTCAATGACACAGCACAAAAATACTCAACAGTAGAAAAAGAGGCTCTGGCATGTGTAATGGCTACAGAAAAGTGGAGAACAAACCTATGGGGACATCACATTACTTTACAGACAGATCATACCCCACTGAGCACAGTGCTAATAACTAAAGGACTGAGAACATCACAAAGCTAACTAGATGGTAGCCAGACTTCTGAAATTCAATTACACCATTCAGTACAAACCAGTTTTAGAGAATGGTACGGCTGGTTGCTTGTCATATCTGTCTTTACCTACAGCAAACAGTATAAATGAAAAGGAGTTCCCAGAGGATACAAAAGCCAACAAAAGCAGAACATGAAAACTTAAAACTAAGACGGAACAGTAAGAACTCAAATTTAGGTCCTGATGTAGTAAGATTCCATTGCTGTGTGCTGTGTCTCAATACCACTAGCATTACCAAAATGAAATTTGAATGACAATTGAAGAAGCATTGAAAATTGACCAATACATATATTCATTATCTTTAAATAAAAATGGTATACACATATTTATGAGGTGGTGAGTAGTGAATATGCTTAATACATTGTGTTTGGTCTTTACCACTATTAATTGAACATTTTTCTATCAAATTCAAAGATCAGTATTTGCCCTCTCACATTCTAAAAGATGTGTCTTAAGTTAATCAGTGATTCTAAACTGGCCCTGTGTGACATTGAACCCAGGGTTTAACCCTGCTTTGTGCCCAATGCAGCTAGGATAAGTTGTGATCCCAACCCCAGCCCTGAATTAAATTAAGTGAGTCACAGAATGGTATGTTACATTATATTAGGCAGCAAAAACAAATTATGGAATCACTGTAACTTTCACTCTGAATATGTAAATTAAAAGAATTATTCCCTTACAAATTTCATGTTTGCCAGTATTGAGGCTTATATTTATACTAGCTGTGCAAGCCCGTGCTGTAAAAAGCCTGAAATGTAGAGATGTCATGTAATTGAAAAGAACTTCTCTTGGCATCTCTCTCCTAGGAAGATTTGTTTTGCCAACGTGCTTGCATCACTTGTGCATTAGTGGCGGGAGGAAAAGTAAAAGGGACGTCGTTTTGCCAATGTTAGAGTCTAAGCGACTTTATCTTTCTTCTGAAGTTTCATTTTGCTGATGTGCCGGCCTTGCTTGTGTTATTAGTGGCTAAGCGAGTTTTCTGTTTCCTCGAAGGTGGAGCCCTTACCCCGACTCCACCTCTCACTTCCGGGCTGGACAGACACACACACACTTCCATATGTAGACCATTATATGTAAGATGTACATATCTGTAGATTACTATATTGAAATGCAAACGTACAGTATATGTATAAACATTTTGTAGTCCAAAGTTACTTCATGCCAAGTTCTACACCAGGAAATACAGCATAATTCTTAAAATGTATCAAGAGAGGGTTTTGGTCTGGTTGATAGAGTCACTTTTACTATTTAAAATTTACTATTTCTTGGCTAAATCTTAAACTTTTAAGGCAAGTGACACAACAAAAAGTACTAACACAAAATAATTAAACAGCATCATACACTTGTGCTTAGGTAACAACTTAAGGGCTCATTGAACGTAATTCTACCTGAGGGTTGGCGCTGTTAATTAATGCTACTCCTTCTTTCTCTTCAACAGATCTGGTGACCAGCAATGATGTCATTCCAGGTTCCTGTACCCCAAACCTACCTCTTCTGCCTTGGCTTCGTCTTAAGGGGTTCCACTGCCATCTTGGAGCAGTCTAACTTATGAATCACACCTGAAAAGACCCCCTTCTTTTGTTGTCTTCGATTTGCCATCATCTATAAGGGGTTTGCCTTACAGTACCCCAACAGTTTATGATTGTCTTCTTGTTTTTATTTCCACAAAAATTATACATAGAAAAAAATTTTTTGATTATTTCATATGAATTTTTATATTAGAAGAGTTAAGAATTCACACCATCCAGCTGTAAAACCACCCATTTAATATTATGTAGATCTCCCAAAACATCTGGCCCATCAAATCATTTACTCCACAAAACCTCTGAAGGTTTTCTGTGGCATCTGGCACCAATATATTTGCAGCAAATTTTTAAGTCCTGTAAATTGCAAAGTGGGGCTCAATGGATCAGACTTTTTCCAGCACATCCCACTGATGCTCAATTGAATTGATATATAGGGAACACCTCAAACTCTTTGTCATTTTTTTCAAACCATTCCTGAAGATGTGTCAGGGTGCATTAACCTGCTAACAAAGGAACATCTGCCTCAGGAAATGAGCCATTGCCATGAATGGGTGCAACAACTTTAAGGCAGGTTGTGCGGGTCAAAATAACATCAACATGAATGCCAGAACCCAATGTTTCCAATCAGAACATTGTCCAGAACATCACACTGCCTCCATTGGCTTGCCTTCTTCCCATAGTGCATCCTGTTACCTTCTCTTCCCTGGGTTAATGATGCACATGCACCCAGGCGTCAACATGATTCATCGACCAGGCTAACTTCTTACATTAGTCCAGAGTCCATTTCTGATTTTCACATTCTCTGAGTGCTTTCAGTATTGAATAAGGGTCAGCATGTGCAGTCTGACCAGTCTGTGGCTACACAGCTTCATATGCAACAAGCTGTGGTGCTCTGTGTATTCTGACATCTTTCCCTCACAGCCAGCATTAATTTTTTCAGAAATTTGTGCTTAATACCTCTACTGTGGGATCGGACCGTTCTAGCCTTTGCTCTCCATGCTCATCAAAGAAGTTTGGGCACCTTGTTATTGTCATCGGTTCACGGGTTGTCTTTCCTTGGGCCACTTTTGGTATAGTGTGTACTAAACACTGCAAACCAGAAGCACCCTACAAGACCTGTCATTTTGGAGATGTTGTGACCTAGTTGTCACAACCTAGTTGCAATCGCAATTTGGCCCAAATTAAAGTCCCTCAGATCCTTGTGCTTTCCATATTTCCATGCTTCCCACACATCACTTTCAAAATCTGACAGTTCTTTACTCCCTAATATATCCCAACCTTTGACAGGTGCCATTATAATGAAATAATCAATGTTATTCACTCCACCCGTCAGTGGTTTTAATGTTGTGGCTGATTGGTGTACATTGGGCTCAATCTGGAGCCGAAAACATCATTAGATCTAGCTTGGTGGATCTAGATAAAGTGCTCCTGCAACCACTTCATATTAAGCTTAGTTTAATGAAACAGTTTGTCAAAATCCTATCATAATATGTAGCCTATTATATGTATTTGTTCCTAAAGTTTATTGATTTCTCTGAGGATAAATTGAAAGACCTGATATCAGAAAACTGATTCTTGATGCAGAATTTAATGATGTGACGAACAACCTGGAATGAGACGCTTGGGTATCATTCAAAGATGTAATTACTATGTTTCTGGGTAACAATAAAGATCCATATCATAAAAAAAAATTGAAAAATGTATTAGCTGAGTTTAAGGTATTCAGTTGCAACGTGAGTCTCAAAGTTCACCTTTTGGATTTGCATTTCAAATTTTTCCCTGAAATTCCTGGAGTGGTGAGTGACAAAATGGGTGAAGGTATCAGGGACACTGGGATGTCAGTATTATGTCGGACTACTGTTGGATGATTTATAGGGATGTACCAGAAAAAGTGAACAAACAATAACCCAACAAACAAACTTTTGGATCCAAGAAACTAAGAAGCAACAAATACTCGAGAACTTATATAAATATCAATGAATATGTATTGCTTTCTTTACCCATATGTTTAAAACTAGATTTAATATTTTTATTTTAAGTTGATTTAATACAATATTATATTCGAGAATAAGTTTGTAATTTGATATATTTTATTTCAATTTCTTGTTAGTTGTGATGTGATGGAAACATAGTGATTGTATTTTTATTGTGCTCACAGATTCAAATTAAAACAACTATTCATAATTAAAACAATTTTTATGAGATCAATTTTACAGATCTGTGATATGTTTTATGTGTAAGTAGCCATTTTTTTAAAGTGTGATTTAAATTATGCAGTCGAAAGTGTCACAAAGAGACCAGACTTGCACTCCCCTGCTATTTGGAATGAGCTCACTCTCACTGTTACATGGATCATTTCACTCTTTCACTAAGGCTCTCCAGGGCTCATGGGGTTTGTCAGGTGTCAAAATATTCATGTGCCCACGTGGCATGAGGAGGTGTTTTATTTGTTGAACACAGTGAAGCAACTAATATCAATAACTCTTTAATTCAGGTCTCCTTAATAAGCAGTTATTAACAGTCTGTAAGCTTTTTATTAATTATGCTGCTAATATTGTTGAACTATTATTAGACACATTAAAATTCCTGAATAATGCTATTGTTATTTTTGTATGTTTTATATCATACAAGAAAATCGTTATAAAATATTTCACAAAATGTCTTATATATCAATATATTAAATATTACTTATTTGTAACACTGTAAGGACGTATTATAAAATAACTTTACTGAGGTTCTTATGAAAACTTTACTCTATAAAAAAAATTGTGCAAGCTGCCTCAGAACTAATTTGTACCACTGTCCCTTTACTCATATTTATGGAATTTGTGCTGTCATTTTACATATCACATTTATGAACGTTCGCTCAGAATATTTCTATAGAGCAATAACGTTATGATTACTGTCCTCTATTTGAAAAACTTCAATTTTGCCAACAAGAAAGTGTTTATTTCCATGAGAAAAATGTAAAGCAGGCTTATTTCATATTTACATTTCTTATTGTATACAGCATAATTCTGTTATTACAATTCAAACATCTTTAAAAATTAGACATAGTTGTTATTCAAACAAAATTAACTTCTCTGTTGTAAGCTGATGTAACAGATCTAGTAACATATCTGACTCTTATTATGGCAAAATAATTATTAAGTATATGTTTATTCAACCAACTTTGTGGGATGTAAAAACAATATCTCATACCTGATGTTCATCTGCAATCATTAAAAATCTTAGATGTGTGCTTTAGCTGTTCCTCTAAGCACACGAAGACTGCACTTGAAGCTATGTATCTTAATCTGTTGTTAGCTATACTGTAATTTCTCATTTCTCAGTAGCCAATTAAATGAATGTTTTCTAAATGATAGAACCACACAGCTAACAGCCAGCTTATTATTTCAATCTTTTTTTCTTTCTTTCTTTGATTTCTGAACACAAATTTTATTTGACCAGGTTAGTGAAAAAAATGCTAAATTTGCCATGTCGATAGATACATTTGAAATAAATATATTTTTTGAAATTGGTGGTGATGGATCCTTTTTTATCTCAAATGTTTTTCATATCTGATTACTTCATGAATCCTTTTAACTTTTTACTAAAAAGAATCCTTTTGTTGGGGTCTACCACTGTCCTATTAGACTCCAGATGGAAATCTCCAGAAATGGTAAATCTATACCATCAGAATTTATTTTTTTATAATTTGATCCACCTGGAGCTGTCTATTGCCTGTTTAACAATGTTTCCATGGTGTATTTAAACTCTGTTAATAGAAGCTATAGAATTATAAGTCTTTATTAAATTAATCTTTACCTATATTTCACACATGGAAATGCTTTGGACATTATGTCTCTTGTTTCTTCTGTATTTTTTTTTTGTACATAGATTCATTACACAGAATTTTAAAATTCTAATTTAATTTGTATAGATTGTAGAATTCCAGAAAATTCTAGAAAAGAAAAAGCATTGAGTCCTATAATGACATTTTAATTATAACACATGAAATTGTTTAGCCGAATATACATTGCTGCTTACTATGGGATAGGGTCAGTGTCCAACTAAAAACCCAGATTCATTTTACAGCATTCAGAGTCAAACCCAGACAACAATCCTAAAATTTAATCAAAAGCTATGGCATATTTGTTTATTCCTTTGCTATGCAACAATGCCATGCAATATCATACCTTGCCAGTCTGTTTGAAATTTTAAGCGTTAGTTAGTGACTAATCCCAGTACTTTAAACACAGCCAAAAATTCTATCATAACTGTGCTGCTTTTTATAGTCATACCTGTTTTCCCTCTCTTAGCCTCTGGACTTGTTTCATATGGTCTGTCACAAGGCTGCCACCTTTTTTAGAAATTGTTATCTAAAGGGGCACACTCAACAGTGTTGGTTTGAGTGTTGCTTTCTTCATCCCATCCTTCCCTGGATACATTAAATAACAATCCAAAAGGTAAAAACAAAACAGTGAAAACTTGTAACACTAGAAAAAAAGTTATTGTTGCACTTCTGAACCCAATAAGGTTGTTGATACATTTCAATCTTTATTTATTTTTATAATGGTGGAACTCCTTGCTATCATCACTAACCTTCATTAGTAGAGACTAAGTTTGGAGTTAAAATGCGATAAAGGTTAGAACACAGTTTGCAGAGGAATACTGTGAACAGGAAAGAAACTGGGAGATACAAAACAAGAAAGATCAAAACCAGGACTGTCAAGAGTTTAGAACCAAGAGACAGAAGAAAACTGGTAATTAAAAAACAAAAAGACAGGACAATAAGCAGAAGTTGAAACCAAAAGTCAAATCCAAACCTATCACAAGGGTCTACCTGTAATAGAAGCTGAACACACTAAAGATCTTTTTAAAAGAGTTTTAACCACGTACGGTTAATGCATACCAAAACCGCCACTGTATCTTACATCACTGCATCTTTGACATAAGAAATGTGACAAATAAGATCTCATAACACATCTAAACATATTGCATAAACAATAAAAAACAAGATGTAAAAATAAATGCTTTTTCAAAACAAATCAGAACTAAAATTAATATCATAAACCATAATCCTAAAAAATAAAGTATGTCTAGAGAGAAAGATTCATATGTGAAAAACATGCTAATATTACATACTGTAAATGTCCTCCCATGATGCATACTCTAGACTTGACCATCTGGATTAAATAGGAACTCTAATATCACTGTGCCAAGAATCTATTACTATACTATCTTCAAATTAATGGTAACCCTCAACCACAACCTGGGAAGGGCACACAGAACTCCTTTTAAAAAGACATACAAAAACTGGCTTGACACTTGAAAGGAGGGGGCACTGGAATGGAGACCTCTTTAGTGAACTGTTATATAAAATGTTTCTGGAAAACTCAAACAGGGCCAATAAATCTTACCAATTTGACTGAAAACCATTCAAAGATAAAAATGTTTCCAAGTCACGATTAACTCTCTGTGCAAGACTATTGCATTCAAGGTAATACCCAGAAGTAAGTCACAAAACCACTTCCAAAATCTGGAAATGAAATGAGGACGGCAATCTGATAGAAATGCTCTAGGAATTCCATGCAGTTTAAAATAGTGGTCAATTGTAGAGGTCTCCACCATCAACTTTGCTGAAGGTAAGGATTTCAATGGCACAAAATGGGCACTCTTTGAAAAAGGGTTTACAATAGCCAAAATAATAGTGTATCCTTTAGATGGAGGTAAATAAGTTATAAAATCAACTAAAATATATTTCCACGGATGGGTAGAAGTTGCAATGGACTGAAGCAAACCCACCCTTATTTCCGATTGAGACTTAGCTTTGTTACAAATCTCACAGCCTTTTACAAAGCTTCTGATATCCCTGGCCATACTTGGCCACCCAAACTATCATCTAAGAAATTATTAATCCCAGGGTGCCCCACAAATGAGAATGAATAGACCCATTCTAAAACTTTGCCAATAACTTGCTCAGGAACAAATAGTTCCCTCTCAGGAACTTCAGGGGCTGATGGAAAGGAGAACCAAGCTACCTGCAAAGATGAGATTGGGCAATTCAATAATAATTGTTCCCAGAAATGTACTCAGAATTGGAATATGCTCAAGTTCAGTTAAAGCATTGTCAGGTTTGAAAAGTCTGGACAAGCTTTGAAGTTATGTTCATCCTGTCGATAATAAATCACAAAATTTAAATGATTAAAGAACAATGGGCAACATGTTTGACCTTCCTTCTATCCTTTATCAAACTTTAAATATGGCAGGTTCTTGTTTATATTAAATATAGTGAATTCGTATACAGCCCATTTTAACCAATGATGCCATTCTACCAACTTAATAGCCTTCATCTTTCAATCACTCACATCATAATTGTGTTCTGTCACAATTTAACCATAAGAATTTCAGAAGCCTACTTATCCCCAGGGGCATTTGTTTTCATACATTTGTTAGTAATGGACATGATGGGGGCAATGACAGAACTGAAATTTCTGATGAACTGTTGATAAATATTTGCAGGGCCAACAAGACGATGATGTTATTTAATAGAATAGCGGTTTCTTATTAACACTTGTTGAGACCTTCTCTGTGTCCATTTGAAAACCAGTGTAGTATATGTGATATCCAAGAATAAATACAGTACTGAAATTCACACTTTTCATTTTTAGCAAACAATCTGTGAGCTCTGACCACCTAAGTATGAACAGTCTGGAATTCAAAATGTTGGAAGAAATCAAAATGTCATCAATGTAAACCAGTACTGAACAACCCAGTAAATTGCAAAAAATGTAATTGACAAGGGATTAAAATATCACTAGTGTATTAACCAATTCATATGGCATGATAAGGTATTCATAGTAACCAGAGGCAGTATTAAATGCTGTTTCCCATTGCAAATATAAATTAAATTATACACACTTCTGTACAAAGATCAAGTCTAGTAAACACAGTAGAGCCAATGACTTGATTGAGTAGCATTGATAAAAATAGAAGAGGGTGATTATTTTTCCTTATGATTTTATTAAGCTGCTGGTGGACAATACATAGTCAAAGCAAGACATGCTTTCTGCAACTAAGCAAAAATACGTACCAATGGTACTATTAGACAGGAGAATAAATCCTGATTCCAAATTATCTGTACTATGTTCATCCATTGCTTTGGATTTAGTGTGAGACAACAAAAGAATTTTCCCTTCAGGCAAAAGTGCAACCGGTAAGAGGTCAATGGTGCAGCTGTAAGACATTGAAGGGATTTTTATTTTCTGAAGACATCATTAAATTCAGCAAAGATGTCAGGCAGCGTGACCATAACACCACAATATAAAGATTAATGTTGTCATAAACTTGACAAGATGACAAGCACCCGTATATTGTTTTTGCTAGTTGAAAAATTGTTTAAAAAATAGTAATACAGGTTAGGGTCCACAACAGAACTGACTTGCTGGCACAAAGATGGTGGCTTTAAAGGTAAGTGGAGGAAGTGATGTCATCATTGGGGCGAGAACTGGAAGTGGTGTCACTGGGCCCTGGACAGGAAGTGGTATCATCATTAGGGCCGGAAATGAACGTGATGTTATTGGGCCTGGAAGTGACGTCATCAGGGCCAGGTGAAATTTCCCTTAACTGGTCTGCAGAGAAATGAGAGAAAGACTTAGGGCCACTCCGCCACTCCCTGGTCTGGCATGGAATTACTCTCATTCAGGCCCTTTAGCTGCCTCCCATGCACATGTTTGTGACAATTGTGAAATAAACGACTGGACACACAACAAAGGTTTGGAGCAGCCACCCATATAGTTTCCCTGTCTGCAAAAGGCTTTCAGTTGAATACAATGTGTACAGGTTTGAGTCCAAAGTATAACTGATTAAATATAATGGATGAGGGGGTTTTATAGTCAGCTCCCAGGAAGTGATGATGTTGGGGTTGGGATAGGAAGTGACGTCCTTGTGGGCTGGGACAGGTAGGATTTCTCAAATTTGGTCTGCTGAGAGAAAAGGGAGAGGTTTAGCCCAACCTACTGCCCCCCGGCCTGGCATGGAATTGGCACTTTCTGGTCCTTTTGGTTGTCTCCCAAACACACGTGTGTGACACAACATACTTGGTAACTGAATGCATTCCTTAAAACATTGAGACCTCCCAGTCCAGCAATGATGTGTTTTTTCAAGCAAGGATCCTCCAAAATAAAATGTAGGAATGGACAAAATGAAAATTATTTTTTTTTCAAAACTTTGACTCCCTACCAATAACTTTATGAGGCAGTACCAAATATAATAATTATCTTTTCACCAACTGGGCCACTGTCAGCACTGGCAATGTGAAAAGATGGCTTTAACGGTTTTAATTGTAAGCCACACAATTCTTCAAAATTTAAACTCCGAAAATTTGATGTAGTCTGTTATCAATAATTAATCAGGTTACCTTAACTTTAAAACTTGCAGACAGGTACAAACCTGCCTTTTTTCTGTTAGATTATAAGTTCCTACCCCACTAACCCTATTATGAAATTGCCACTTTAGTTTTCTTGGAGCTTAGGGCATCCAGCAACTAAATGCCCAGGTTCTCTGCAATAAAAGCATAAGCCTGCCACAGCCCTATGTCAGCCCTCCCATGAGCTAATCTCTTGTCTTTCTTATCTCCATAAGTTGCTTTTGTTCCACAGGACTAGAGCTCAGTTTCTTTAATTAGGGAAACCTAAAAGGCTTACAAACACAAGGCTTAGACCCACTTTTTTCACTTTTATACATGGATCCGACCTTGTCTGCAAAAATAAGAAAATCATTCAATTTATCCCCTACTTCATATTTCACAGTCTTGTACATTATTTTATCTGATAAACCACTTCTAAATATTATAACTAAAGTTGGATCATCCCATCCAAACTCTACTGCAATTTCATTAAAGGAGAAAATGAATTCTTCTACAGACTTATTGCTTTGTCTAAATCTGAGTAGGGGATTACAAATTACACAGGGTGTGTCTGGAACATCATAAATCCTAGGATATTTTTCAAATATCCGTCTAGATGGAAAGTGCTTAAATGTTTATTTGGATATAATGAAGAGGTCCATTCAAGAGACTGATCTCTAAGAAGAGAAATAATAAAAATGATCTTGCCATGCATGTTTGTTGAAGTGCGTAACTGCTGGTTGAAAATTAATTTGTATTGATTTACAAATCTTCAGCCTTTCTGGGTCTCCAGCAAAAGGGAGGGTGTGGAATGTGTGGTTCAGCAGCCATATTGGCCATATTCAGCCATAGCATAGTAAACAGTCCAGTATCCGTTTATGCCAAGGTGTAACATAGCACATGTGTCAACATCACACATGTCATCTGGCATCCACAAGAATACCTTTTAAAAAGTTGTTAATTTGAATGAATTTCCTTAGGGAGTCATAAAAAAAATCATAAAATTAAATATTCTTTGGAAAACAAATAACTAGAAAATGGGAAAGAAATTAAAAATGAAAGTGGGGAATGAGAAAAAGATAGACATGCTAGAATATTGAATGAGCAGAGACAACAAGAAGCACAACAACAGAGGAATATAAGGTGTGGTGGATGGCTAGGTACCTTGCCGAGCAGGGATGCCACTTCTTTGTATGGTCCCGGAGAACAAGCATGGACAGAACAGTACCTCACCCAGGACTCTAGATGGCAGCCCCCATGGGTGGCAGTGGTGCCTCAGATTCCCACAGGGCTCTATGGGAGATGGAGTTCTCTACAACCCTGTTGGGATCCTGGGGTGCCGCCAGGGGGTCCTGCAGTTGCTCCTGAGTTCTTTCTTCCGGCCACACCCGGAAGTTCAGTCAGAAATAGGTTATCAAACACCTGGAGCACTTCTGGGTGGGCTATAAAAGGAGCCAGCAGCCACCACTCCGAGAGCCAGAGTAGGGAGGAGGGAGACGAAGCTTGAAAGAGAGGAGTGGTGGAGAAAAGTAGAGAGAAGAAGAATTGTGTGGTACTGTGCTTGGGGACTGTTTAGTGCCTGTGGGGAATGGGGAAGGCATTGCCCACATGCGAAGCAAAAGAAATAAAAAAATGTATTTGTTTTATTAATGTGCCTACTGCGTCTGTTTGTGTTGGGTTGAGTGCTGGTATAGCGTCATTGTCACAAAGGGCTGCAATTTTCAATTAGCAAAGGCAGTAAGAGAGGTCACGGGTACCATATCTGATAAGCAAACGCAAAACATGATTGAAACAAATGGACTGCTGCTTGCATTGCCACCCCTTATCACCTTGTCAAAAATACTCCCACTGATGAATCTATTGATACCAGCCATAGCTGTAAATCACTAAATAGCAATTGTGTATTAAGCATTGTGCTACAGAAAGATCGTCTGATATGGGATTTACACAGTGTTGTCAAGAGGGAGAAGTAAATCAACAGCTCATTCCAACAGACAATTTCATCTGACACTTAATGACTCGACTCCATATGTATTCCAAACATTTTATGGAAAACATTAGATCAATCAGTAGCTTCTTATCATTTTTATCAATGGGTGCCAGGATCGCATCCACCAGGCTTTCTCCCATATGCACTTTACCATCATGCCATTGCAATGTATCCAGCTATGGAGAAACAAGGCAGTTTACCAAAAAGATTGTATACAAAGAAATCTTTAGTCTTTGGTATTTATACTAATGACTACAGATTTAATTTTATACAACCCCAATCCTTAACAAACTGATTCAATATACAGTACTATAAACATACGTATTTTCACTTGACCTGAACGCAATTTCTGCTCTATCAAATGATTCAGCCTTTAATACAAATAATTTATTTTGCAGTGATATTATCACGATAAGATATAGATTCCCTTTTCCTATTTTTTGCTTCCATTCTCATTCTATTCTGCCATTGCACCATTGTGCTATTAGTGAGAAAGAAGTTCGTTATAAACATTGATGGTGGTTACTGTATATTTCGCATCGGTTTGAAGTGTTGCTTACTAAATTCCTGCCCAAAACATTGCTTCTGTGTGTATTTTTTTATATAGTTTGTCTGAACATTTGCCTTTTTCATGATCTGTTTTGATGTTTATTGTTGTCCAAAAAATACTGTAATGGGAGCTTCTGAATTATTCGTTACTTTTGTGAGACACCAGTATTTGAACTTGCCTCTAAGCATTTTAAAAAAACTACTCTAACGCAAGACTTTGAAGATGACAAAGTTGTTCTGGTGAATTTCCAGTCCTTCATAGACTGAAGACTTTACTGCATGCTTTTCTATGGGAAAGGATTCCTCCTTGCAATTTTATAATTTGAAATCTGATGTCTACCTATATGAGAATTCAGGGGTGTTACTTGGCTTTTGAGTCAGTGATTTACCAGCCAGGCTATATGGTGCATTTCCTGACTGATGAGCACATAAGCATAAGCAGATGGAAATGTAGTAGCATGAGGGAGATTCAGGCCAATGAATAGATGGTTCTGTACCAATATGTTTTACACATTGACATGTCTGCAAACCCATTCCATTGCACTTTATACCCTAGGGCTCAATACTTTGATACAGGCCGTTACCGAGATGAGGACACACACACAGTTTTAAATGTAATACAAGCCAATTGGTTTACTCTTGGAATTTGTGCTGTTACTACGACCTGTGCATCTACCAAAATCAATACATTTTTTTCTTTTTTACTAGGCCCCATAGGAAAATTATGAGAGAAGACAAGCCTGTTTTTTTTCATGCTCTCTTTTCTGACCATATGTCATTTAGGAAAAAATGTTAACAAGAATTCTGTATATTATACAATGCTTAAGCACATACTGAACTTGGGCTGTAGCTAGCACCAAGTAGTTTAGTTTCTTTCCAGCCACACTCACACACACAAAGGTTTGTAATAAGATTCATGTGGAGACTTCCCATTACAACTGAGTTTCTTTTAAATTTAGGATTTGTAAGTACACCTCAAAAAAAATGGTACAAAGGACTTCAGAAAAAAAAAATGAAAAGACGTTATGCCTTTATGTTGTCACATTTGCACAGTTTACTATAATTTGGGGACTCGTACTATATTAATAGCAGATTCTTAAAAAAAAGAAGCATATATACATTTGCAGAGAGAACTTGGGCTTTGGATTCCTACTAAAAGCCTTTGTCAATATGAGGCTTCCTTCCAATTTTATACTACTTGGCCTCCAATCAAAATGGCTTTATAATTTAGAAAAAATTCTCTAAGGCTTCAGCATTCAAAGAAATTGGCAGGAACCCAAGTATATTCACTGAGCTCATCCCACAGAGCCACTGTAACTCTTAGTCAAAAGGGAATCTAACCATCTAAGTGCAATGAAACATTAATTGCACAGAACTGTGTCTTCACATGTAACTGTCAGAAAGTGTCAAATATGAGGAGTTAACTATGCTCCCTTTTAGCAGGATTTATTATTTCTATAAGATTACATTTAAGATATTGTTCCAAAACATAGGAGTGTGCCATTTGTTTTAAAAAGCCAATTGCAATAATTTATTGTGTTTTTAAAATCTAGTAATTTATTATTCGCCCTATGTCTGTTTCCCTAATACATGTTAAATGTTTCATGAACACCACAGGGCATTGTTTCTATTGGTGATTACTATGCAATATCTGAGAAGAGTTTATGCTTTACACTGAAGTCATGCATGTATATCATTAATACTATTTCAGTTTTCGTTATTCACAATTAATAAAGTTCTGCGGTTTTTAATCCTGGAAATAAATTTCCTCTGACTGGCTCAGTTACACTCATACACTGAAATACAAGGCGAAAAAAACTAAATACAGAATAGTTTTAGCACAATATATAAGAAGAGCATGGCATGCTGTAATCTAAACAGAGTGATTCATACTTAACAAAATATGAATACTTAACAAAATATTCCTTTACACTCTTTCTTAATTGGCTATTAATTGTACCCATAATTTTTTTTCTTGTGAATCTATTTTAGAAAACCATATACATTCTGAACACTACTGTTCCTCCTGGATACTGACTAGTCATTTTCAGGAAAGTGGATACACAGAGCTGGACTTCCTCTATTGGCCATCGCATTGACCCTCACATTTGTTATTCTTGCATTATGAACATCCTTTCTTAAGAAACACATGTTTGCACAGCAGGACTAACAGACGATACTGTTTAATGATAGATGTAATGGATTACAGACTTTACAGATGGTTATTTATGTGTACTTTTTAAGCCCCATACATACTTTTGCACTAGAGGAGTCAAGTGTCAGCAGTTAGTAATCCACAAACTGAAACATTAAGATTCAAGACAAAAAACACAGCCAGTGGTCCTAATTTTCCCTTTTCTCAAGGAAAAAAATATTTAGTACTATCTTACATTTTTATGTATTGATATTGATTGATTAAAGAAAAAATCCCTAAAATATGTGATAACGGACATCTAGCAATATTAAAACACTAAAATATTTTAACATATTCATTCATGCATGTTTCACAAGTGGTCAATTTTGGCACTTTCTGTACTGCATTTGTTGTGAAACAAACAATTAATATAAGGAGCATTTCAGTGCAGTAGGGAATAGAAGTAGATTCTCTCAAAAAATGTTATGTGATAATAAAAAGCCATGTATAGCAAACCAGCAATTGATTCCAAGACACCAAGTGTGCATGTAGCAGCAGCGCTGTCTGCCACTCCATAATGCCCACCCATGATTTTTTATTTGTTTATGTTTATTCCCACAAATGATATTTAGTCATAATGATGAATGTTCCATTAGAGTCCCACCCATCATTTTTGAATTAGCATCTGTATTAAATATATGATTAAAACACCATGAAGTTATGATTGGGTGACTTGTCTTGAAACTAAACTTAAGTTTAAGCAGTTCCAGATTCATTCATTGCACAATGGTGAATGAAGCGGCAGATGTTTGTCTCATTGCACTGTTGTTGAAAAATGAATTCCACACATTAAATCATTTTTTGCTTTTAATTTGTTTTTTGGCAAAAAATGGATTTAAAATGATGATCTTGAGATACTGAAAATGAAACACGAGAGAAAAAGCCCTGTGACGGGTTACTCTACAAAACTGGTGACAATGATCCATAATAAAGAAAAGGTATAGACATAAGTTACTGGAAAGGTCCAAGTTATAGTATTCTGTATTGTCAGTGACTATTGTTGACCACACACAGGGCCAGATTTAGACTTGATAAGGCCCTAAGCTATTTGAGACCTGGGGCCCTTTATAAGTCCAGATATTCTATGTAAGTGCCAAATATGATTTGTTTTGGGGGCCCCCAAGAAGGCGGGGGCCCTAAGCTATAGCTTGTGTAGCTTATACGTAAATCCTGCACTGACCACACATAAAAAACAGAGACTGTAAGCAGGGAAATAAAATCACCAGAATAACAAGAAGAAAAAAATATCTCATTCAAACTATTTAACTGTTTCTTTCCACATCAACTTGAGGCAAATTCTTTTACTGTTTTATCTACTTATAGTCCAACAATCTTACCCCCTCGTGAATATATTCTCAATCTGTTAACCCTTTAACCGCCAACTCCCTAAATATTCCTCATGCCGTGCGAAATCTGAACAATTTTCGTTTTTTTACTTTTTTACATTTATTCATGCAGTATTTACCACTAAATGTTGTGCAAGTTCTAGAAATGAGCAAACGCGTAATAAAACACAAAAATGTACATTTTCTCAGGCTTCTGGATTTACTGTCTACTACAAAATGGAACAGTCAAAAGCTATCAAAGTAGTTCGGTCAATCATAGTTTCATTCCCAGTATTTGAGTTTGCTGTGCCACTGGCCAAAGCAGGGAACTGCACAAAGTCCTAGATTGCTGGGACACTTTGAGCAGAAGGTCTTGACGTCTCTACGCTGATCCTTCTTTAAACATACACGACAGCGTGCCTGTGGCTTGGTCCAAGTTGTTGGTTCGAGTTTGTCCAGAAAGTGACGTTCTATGAGCCTCACCACTGCCTCTACTCTATCTGCATGTTGTTCCTCACCAGAGAAAATTAATGCAATCATGTCATGTTCAAACTGCAGAAATTTTTTGTGCCTCCATTTTTCTGGTACAGAAAGTGAGCATTCAGCACTGCCATTTGGAACAGATGAACTGATAACTTTTTATACCACTTCATAGTTTTTCTTGCAGCCGAATAGGGTTCCAATACTTGGTCCTGCTTGTCAACAGCACCCATGTTGCTGTTATATTCAATGATGCATTGTGGCTTGTAACGGACATCAGTAGGTGATGGGCGTCCTCTTCTGCGGGGAGCCTCCTGCACAGACTCATTGTGCTGAGTTGTTAGCATGTGAACATCTTTCTTGTCTCGAAAATTTCAGGCACAGCAATGGGCCACTGCGGTATGCAATGTGCTGACCCGGTGCTGGCGCTGAATTGTGAACTTCTGGAGGGACCCTGTTAGAACGAATTGTGTCACATGTTGTAGTTTTACGATGATGAAGGTAATGGAACAGCCTACAACTGGAGTACCAGTTATCCATCCAAATGGTGTACCCATTGTCCAATAGTGGTAGGGCAAGATACACAACAATTTTCTCTGAAAGTCCAAAGTCCTTACATTCGTCTGGCAACACTGCTGAAATACTACTCAAAGGATCCTCTTTGTCAGTGTATACATGAAATCTATAAATGTAACCTGAATTCTCAGCTAAGCAAAACATCTTGATACCAAACCGTGCCCTTTTCAATGGTAGATACTGTCGAAACTGTAAGCGGCCCTTCCACAATAATAAACTTTCATCAACTGCAACTGATGGGTCTGATACGTAGGGCAACTGAAATGTTTCAAATAAATGGTCAATCAAAGGATGTAGCTTGAACAAGCGGTCACGGTTTGGATCTTTCTTATCTGGCTCATTGCTGTCATCATTCAAATAAAAGAATTTCAGCAGTAAAGAGAATCGGTTACATTTCATTATAGCTGCAAAAATAGGTGTTGCATACATAGGATCTGTAGACCAGTACATCTCAATATCTGGTTTTCTGATTATTCCCATCAACATCAAAATCCCAATGAATTTTTTCATTTCGTTTTCATCAGTGTCTACCCAAGCATGAACACGGGAATGTGGCGGTAAATTGGGATTTTTCTCAATAAACTGTACTGCATACAGATTTGTTTGATGAACAAAATGTCTGATCAAGTCAGGTGACACACACAGCTCATAAAATGCTCAGCAGTGTAATTGTTTACATCAACAGTAAATTCACACGTTGCCTCAAACGGATGCAGAAATGGTAGTTCACCACGGGCAGCAGTCCAGTTGAGATGTTGGGGACACACCCACTCATCACTATCATCCGATGCGTCGTCATTCACAGTATCATGCAGTGCACGTTGCTAATCATCATTGTCGCTAAAATCTTCTTCAGAACTGCTAAAATCGTGATCAGAATTATTGTCCAAAATCGCCTGCAAAACCTCACTTGAAGTCAGTTTATGTTTCGCCATTTTCACAACTTTCACTTTCGAATCACAAAGTGAACAATGGTTATCACGTGACAAGCAAAGAAAAATTTTCCGGCCAATACAACCACAGAGTTGTCGAAATACAATGTAGTAATAATACCCACGCCAAACCGTCAGTTATACTACGCGCCAGGCATTCACATAACCATAGGCAAATGTGCCAGATAATTCCGGCAGTATGACGTCAGCAATAACGCTACGATGCCGGATATATCCAGAACAGGGCAGTTAAGAGGTTAATTTATTTGAACGACAATTTCCATTGCATCTTTGGAAGAAGCTGCAAACTATCTCAGAGTATCAGATGCAAAGTAAAAATCAAGTCTTGGGAAGGATGGTGGTCACTAATATGCACAGTCATCCATACCGGGTCAAATAAGAATCACCAATCAACCTGCTTTTGACGTATGTTGAGTCTGATCCAATTCAAGTAACAGAGTTGGTTCAGAGATATCTAAAGGAGTAGCAGAGAATATTTTAAGGGCAAATTGCAGAGTGTGGTTTGACATGCATCAGTCTATACACTAAGAATTTTGTAACTAATTTGCGGATAATACAAAATCGCATCATCATTAAATATCTTTAATACTTGTTTATTTTTGTTTTCCGGGGGTTGGAAAAAATTACATTTTCTCATAGACTCTTTCTTTTATTTACAAAATGTTTAGACACTAATTGACATGTGGTCCCTATTTAAGTAGACAACTATAGGTCACAGACTGCGAGACTCACATGAATAGCAACATATAGTTTCAAAGGAACAAAATTGATTCCACCATGAAAAAAATAAAAAATACACATGCAAAAAGAAGGCATTATCACCTAAATCGTCATACCATAATTGCAAGGAAACAAAAGTACCCAGATATGAGTAGAACCTACAAACTATAAATTGTGTAAGGTTTCTAAACTCTTTTGGGACTCCCCCCTACGGGATGACACGCTGAAGAGCGTCCCGAAGCATGATTGCCGCATCTGTGGAAGACAGCCTATCAGTTGCCGGGGCAACCACAGGCTCCCAGCAGCTCACCACGAAAGCAAATCCAAAAAGATTGAAGTTACGCAATAAGCACTGACCATTGATGGATGATACAAGGATCATTATAAATGCAGGAAACAGATTACTTGGCCACTAACCTGCTTGATTGCTGTGTTTGTGTATAGGAGAGTGGTAGATCCAGCTACAATAAACAACTCCTGTTTCAAGCTGAATAAAAGTTGGTTTTGCTAAGGTATTGAGACTCAGCCCCGTGTTTTGGGTTACAAGACAGGGACTCACACGTCACAATTGTAACTAGTGACCTCACTGGGAATCAAACATTACATTGCTGTGACAAAATTGTCTTTGTTCCTTTATAATCTCCACCTTAATTGTTCCATGTAATTAGGGCCTTCCAATTAACAGTTACTGTTCAATATCCTGCATTTATAGTATGCTGCAGTTCGTTGCTTGAGCCCGATCAGACAGACTATTTCATGGGACCAGTCACCAATATGAAAATCATATTAAATAACTTCTCAGTGCTTACTACTGTAGGTGAAATTACAGGGTTCTTTCATTGAACCACCAGCAGTCACACCAACAACACTTTACAACAGCTAATCCACCTGAAACAAAGCATGTTTGATTCCAGCCAATACTTGAATTAAAAAAAAATTCTTCTAAAATAACATTAGGTTGAGTTTTGAAAGCCCCTGAAGACCTACTGTCTACTGCACTACTTGGTAGCTTATTCCATGTGTCTTTGGTTGTCTGTGTAAAGAAAAACTTCCAAATACCTAGTCACCCTTTTTATATAACAGGATAATATTTGCCATTTTCCAGCCCTTCCATTCCACAGTGACTGCCTAAAAATGTATGTTAAAGGTTTATATATGTACTCGCTAACAATTTTAAGAATCCAAGGGTAAATATGATCTGGTCCTGGTGATTTGTTTGATTTCAGCCTATTTAATCTAAGCAGTACTTCTTCCTCTACAATTTTCAAATCACTCAGTACCTCCTTAGTAGTCTCTTTTACCACTGGGAGGTTATCCAGTTCCTCACATGTGAAGACCTAGGAAAAATGCAAGTTTAGAGCATCTGCTATTTCACTGTCTGTACTTTTAAATTCTCCATTACCAGTCCTGATGCACTTCACCTCCTCCTTGAACTTTTTTTTACTTCTAAAATACTGAAAGAATATCTTTCACCTTATCTGCTATATTCCCCTCTAAATGCCTTTTAGCCTCTCTAATATCCTATTTAATAGTTGCCCTCATGTTCTCATACGACCTTTGAGTCAAAGTCTTATACACATTATAAAGCTCTTTTTTAACCCACTGAGGGGTTTTTAAAAGATTCCTACTAATTCCAAATTTAGGTATGTACATGTCCTACATCTCACTTGTTTTATTCTTGATACTTGTTGCATTAACGCAAACTATTTTTAATGTATTGCTCATTTTACTTTTGCATTTCAATGTTGCATTAGTATTTACATTACTACGCATTTTTTTTTTTTACAGTATTATTTGTTCCTTGTGGTGGGCAGGCGCCCTGCCTAGGGTTTGTTTCCTGCCTTGCGCCCTGTTGGCTTGGATTGGCTCCAGCAGACCCCCGTGACCCTGTAGTTAGGATATAGTGGGTTGGATAATGGATGGATGGATGGATGTTTGCTGCTTCATTTACAGTTCTAAACCTGGCCTATCCTAAATTCCCTGTCCCCCTTATACCCTAGTTTAAACAGCTCTCAACTAACCTACTCATTCACCCTCCCAACACATTGGTGCCCCTCTTTTTCAGATGTACCCCTTCATGATGAAACAGGTCCCATCAGTTCCAAAAGGAGTCCCAATGCCCTGTAAACCTATAACGGTCTGTCCTACACTAAGATTTGAGCCACATGTTAAGCCTTCTAATTTCCTCAATCTTCCCTGGACTGATACATGGCACAGGCAGAACTTCTACCTTGTCAGTTCTGCTCCTAAGCCTGGCACCTGACACTTTAAATTTGGATCACAGAACTGACAGATTACCCTTATGTAAAAACCCTAAAAACAACAACATTTTTTTTCTGGAGGTTGGAGGGGCATTAGTTCTAATGTTTACCACAAGGTAGTTGTACTAGACTGCCCTATGCATCATTTGACCAAGAGGCATCCTTGCATCATGACAACGCAAAAACAACAGCATTAAGTGTGTGGCAGTTACACACAAAAATTAGGTTTCCCATCCCCTACACTCTGTACCTTGCACCCTGTGATTTTTCCTTATTTCCAAGAATTAAAAGGGACTTTAAAGGAAAGCGTTTTTAGGATGTTTTCAGGAGGTCAAGAAGCAAATAACGGAGGCACTGAAAGCTATCACTTTGCAAGAGTTTCAGAACAGTTTAGAACAATAGAAAAAGTGGTGGGACAATTATATTGTGTCTCAGGGAGAGTATTTTGAGGGTGAAATATGCGATTTAAAAAATAAAAATTCTCTTTGTTTTTGGATCCCTCCTTATATGTCAGTTATTCCAACATGGACAATGACCACTGGATCCACCTCCACTCTGGCTAAGAGCCTACCAACCTTTCCAGGGAGGTCGCCCATCTGTAAATCTAAAAGGTAACACATCGTGTGAAATTTTTTGATTCTGGAGCAAACCTGTTCTAAATCCCCCTAATGACAAAGTCCTCAACAATCACTACGTCCCTCTTTCTTGAAACTAGTTTTGAGGTGGCCTGTAGTGGCTCCTCATGCATCCCTACTACCTCAAAATTTTGAAAGACATCGTCCAGCTCCGTAAGGACCTGAAAATTGTTTGACACTTCCAATTCTGTGGTTGATACCTCCGGACAGTGTGTACCTTTTACCCTGTGTCTTGTGACTGTGACCCACCTGTCTCTACCTGTCTGGTCTGGAATCTCCTCCAGCGCCCCCTAAGCAGGGCACACTATCTCTCTATAGGACACCTGAGCCAGGTCTGCCAATTCTACTATGACGCAGACCAGCCAACTCCTCCTCCATTACCGTGACCCTGAACTTCAGATGCTGGATCAGCTAGCATCAACTGCAGATGTAGCCCTCACAGAAGACTGGCTCCTCCAAGTCATCCTCTAAAAAGTCCAACATCCAAAAGGACTTGCATTGCACAGGCCTCATTGTTAAAATTTGACTTTGGATCTCTAAAATGGCTTGTTTTTAATAGTTGTTTTTTATTATTAAAATTAAAGGATTTAACTTAAATAGTAAAACTAAAAAATAATTAAGCTAAAAGAACTTCACTTATTTTACAACTTTTAACCCCTTAAATTCCTGTAATATTCTACCCTCTGACTTCCTGCAGTTTGTCTTTCAATGTTTAATTTTCCTTGTCTGCTCTTCTAACTTTGTGCTCCGCTTATTCCTTACTTTAAAGGTCTCCACTCACACCATTTGTATTCCTTTGAATTAACGATCCCTTACACTGTCACTCTCTTAACTGCTCTACTTTCCTGACTGCTAAAAACTATTCAATCCAGAAAAACTTGCTTACTGAATATCTGCTATTAGTTAATTACTTACTCTTTTGTCTGCTGCTACAGCCACTTGTGCCTGATCAGTGCCTTACTACTAGCCATCTTCCTGTATACTGCTGTGCTCTTCTCCTTACTACTTTGAAGTCAGTAGCTACCCTGATTTTTTTCACTAAGGAATCGTTGCTTCAGTTACTTACTATGATACCAGTTCTTTACTTACAGCGATGCCGGTGTCAGTTAAAGCCGCTTACTACCCTGTTTCTAGTATGAATTCAAATAACAAGTACAAGGTCAAGTAAGTTTTTCAAACACTCTCCCAATAACTAATTTTGCTCCTGTCTGGGTGAAAAAAAAAGCAAAAAACCCTTCTGAGGGGGAAAAAAAAAGCTTTAAAAATTCACACACAGCTTCTTAGTTCCTTAGTGACAACCAAAACAGTTCTTAGGAGCAAAATTTATTTTTTAACTCTCACACCACAGAATACAAAACTCTCAGCCACTTCTTTCTTGTTTGCAAAGATTACATCAGCATGTCAGTCTCTCAGGTCAACACGAATGGGAGACCATCTATGAAAAACTTGGGTTGCTGCTAGAGGTGTTGGTCAAACCACCAGGGAAACCTACCCTGTGATCTCTGTGTGGGTCCCAGTACAGTGATGGCGACACTGTGCTGAACAAAAAAAAAGAAAAATAATGCTGTCTTTTGGATGAGACACAACAACAAAAAAAATGAAGTCCTGGCTCTCTGCAGTCATAGAAAGTCCCTGAGCATCTTTCAAAAAAGACTAGGTTAAATTGCTCACCACAGTCTAGTCATTCTTGGGCCTCTAATAATCCCCTGTCTCTTATTGGCTAACTACCTCTCTCTCATCTCTTCACTAGCTAATAGCTAATGTGTGGTGACAATACTGATGCAAGAATGGCTGCCCCATTGCATTATTCTGGTGGATGTTACACATTGCTAGCAGTTCAAGTGGCTTACCACTGTCTATATATAAAGCTTTGAGAAGTTTAGAAAATCAATATATAAATGTAGTAATTAATTAATTTTTAAATGAATTAACTACTGTACTGCCACTGTACATTTTCTAAAATCATAATTGTGAATGAGTAGCAATACTGGTGTTTCCTTAGATTTACATTATATGAAAAAAGTGAATGTTCTTTGTAACATACTGTTAAAATAAATGTACATAGTAAATAATGAGTGCAATAGTGAAGAAAACAAAATAATATCAGAACAAACATTCAGAAGAGCATATTCATAAAAAGTGCCGTCCACTCTCACAAATCAGAATTTATACAGTTTCTGAGTAACTAAAGAAAAACAGGAAACTATTACCACATAATGTTTTGTGCAACTGAAGAATTGAGAGTAGTGTCACCAGTCAGAGTCAAGATCAAAGTCAAAAGATGTGGCGTAGCGATCATGAACACATGCACATTTATCCTTTCCTTCTGTTTTTCACTTTCAATTTTGAAATGCCTGTTATTTCATTTCATGGTGTTTTATTTTATTTAATCTTATGTTCATTGTTTTGACACCCTAGGCAACCATGTATTTTGTTCAGTGTTTAAAGTGGCGCTGTTTCTGGAGCTGCAAATATAAATACTGGGTCAGCAGCCCATATAAATTTTCTATGGCCTGAGTAAGGGTTCTGAGAGCCTTCTTAAATATGGCCTCTACTGTACTTGACCTTCCTTTGTGGCTTTTTGCTCTCATTATGCACTATTTACCCAATTAAGCAACACTTATGCTTTAGAACATTGACACTAGCAGTACGGAAAATAAATTTCAAATTGCATCCGTGTTCAGGAAATGCTCTTATAAAAGACACCGTGCATGCATACTGTGAAGGAGTTTGCATATGACCTTGCCTGAACAGGAAGCCAGAATAATGGGTGACCAATGGAGGGTGCTAGCCAGGGCAATAAGTTCCCCCAGTACACTGGGTGACAGCATACTTCTAACATTGCACCAGTTTGGATTCCAGGGAGGCTGCCTAGGATTTGTATTTTACATGGAAAATGCTGTTGAAGAGACATTTTAGGATTTTTTGTCTCCTCCGTCTGACCCTGAAGTGCTTCTGGAGTATGCTTCTTTCATTCCAGAAGTATTCCTGGGTCAAGCTTTAAAGGAAGTCTATCAATCTCAGCCAAGAGAGCTGAGAGAGCAGGAAGGACAAGGGCCAATGCTTGATAGAGCAGGAGAAGAACGAGAGTGTAATTCTCAGTACTGTAGAGGAGTGTACTATTTTAAGATACTGTAGTGCCAAATAACATTAGGCTATTTTGTGCCTAAAATTGGTCTACTTAGTAGGGGTTTTGGGCTCCAGGGCAATCCAGCTTGGTTACAATACCTTTACACTTGAATAAGCCATACTAAGCTGAAAATGTTAATTAATGTTTAATAAATTATCTAATATCTAGAGTACAAAAATTAATATATTTAAAATAATCATTTAAAAACAATTACTATTCAGAAATAATTTCTGCTGAGAACACCATTTGCATTACTGTTATTTGAATGTACAGTATTTTGATTTACTGTCTATGAAGTAGTACATACAGTACTATAAAATCCTAAAATGTGAAAAAAGAAGTCAGTAAAGATTCTTTTGATCTCTTCCACATGTTTATCCACGTTTTAGACAGATGCAGCATTACAATTTTCATTGGTGGCTTTAGAAATAGTTGTAGTGGAGAGTCAACATTGTGAATTAATGTAATCTGACATATAAAGCTGTAGCATTGGCTTTAGTGCCAAGTGAAAGTTTGTCAGGTTCAGAACGTTACAAATTAGTGCTCTCTAATTTTAGTTTAAGCAGATGATTTCAAGCAATATTCTTTCTTTCTTTCTTTCTTTCTTTCTTTCTTTCTTTCTTTCTTTCTTTCTTTCTTTCTTTCTAAGTCATATAAAAATGTGGGGAAAGCAGTAAATTATTAAACTGATGACAAATATAAAGTGTAATGTATAAGTAGAATCATGAGAATTCTTGTGTAGACAGCATAATTTTTTTCTAAATACAACCGCATTGAAACAACATAAAACTTCAAATAAATTAAAGACATATGCCATCCAGACCCTGCTATTTTATCTGTAAATCTGTTATCTATAAAAAAAAAAACTTCAATTTCTGCTGAGGAGTTAAGTTTTGTTGATTCTTTGACAACACACTAATTAGATTGACTTAATTATGGAGCGCATGGTTGGAGCAAAGCTACTGTAAAAAAATATTCAAGTAATTGAAAAGGTTTGATTCATTATTTTTATGGCAAATGCCTCCTTCAAATTTATGTCATACGCAATATGATATTTTTTTGTAGTGTGGAATGCTAAATAACAGGCTACATTGTAAACAGCACAGTTACTGGTTCAAATGACACTCACATGACACTGTGAGACTCTGAAAAGTCATTTAGCCTGACAGGGACCCAAATCTAGAACTATTTAAATAATTGTACTTTATGCTTGTGATTTCTAAGTATATTTTGATAAAATCTGTTAAATACAGTCAAACCCGTACACATGGACAAAGATACCTGTGGCATTACAGTGGCAGGCCAGAAGATATATTTGTTCACACCACCAACTTACTAATTGTGAAAATGTGATGGAAGCAAGCCATCACTGATTCAACTGCATTCTGTCAACAGGGATTTTTTATTTGAAAAAAGTAATTGAGAATTTGCTGCCTTCACATATTATGGAAATTTTCAAAGATCTCAGGTTCCCACTTCCCATTTAAATTCTGGTAAGTGGTTCAAGAGAAAAAACAACTTTCTATTGAATTGTTTCGATCACCACATTACTTTTTTTGTGAAAATGAAAATCAGCTAAGTACATTAAGCATCAATCTCATTGCTCCAAATTCAATACGAAATAAAAAGACCATAGGCTACAGCTGCATATCCAAAATCTGCACAAATACAATCCATTACCGAGATTCTGGAAGCATTTTAGTCCATTTAGAACTGAATCCAGGGCAGGACATTAGTCCATCAAAGTTGCATATGTGTAACCTTAATCTGGAAACTGCATTTAAACTAACTGTACTTGAGGGTGAGTTACAGCGTTAGCAAACTGCATTCACCTTTATGAAAGTGTGGTATCATTTACATATAACAAGTACTCTATAAAGTCCAAGTCCAAGGCAAGGCAAATTAAAGGGATAAGATTTTAACCCAGTCTTCAGAAAGTCTGGGGCAGAAGCACACAGCATTGCATGAACCACATGTCAATGATCAATCAGTGCTTTTTATTCTTTTAGCTGTATTTACAAATTATTTTATTACATATGTATTATGATTTGCTTTGTATCAATGGTACAAAACCATCTGGAAACCTTTCTTTGTATGTCAGAACATTAGAACAATTTTGACAAGAACAGGCCATTCAGCCCAAGAAACAGTCTAAATACGATTCACCTAATTTCTCCAAAGTAACATCAAATTAAGTTTTGAAGTTGACCATATTACTACTATCTCCTAGTCTACCTGGTAACTTGTTTCATGTGTTAATGGTTCTATGTGTGAAGAAAAACTTTCTACATTTGTTAGCCTTAACAAATTTCCATCTGCATCCACTTGTTTTTGTTAAGAACTTGTATTAAGGTAACAGCTAGGACCCACCTTACCAATTCATTTTATAATTTTGAACACTTCACTCATGTTACCTCTTAATGTTTGTATGCATAAACTGAAAATATTTAGAATATTCTGCAGTCATGAAACCAACTTAGTCACTCTGTCACATCTACTTTGTAGCATGGAAAGCAAAACTTCAAAATGTTATACACCATGAAGTTTCAAAGGCATGTTATATGCCTTATGTTAAATCTCCTTAAACTTGTACTCTGCGCATTATGTTATATAACTCAACGTGATGTTTGCCTTCTTAGTACTTCTGTACACTTTCAAGATGTAGAAGCTGAAGAGACTACTATAACTTCAAGATCTTTTTCATAAGGTGTACCTTTAAGATTCAAACTGTCCAATATGTTTCAATTCTAACATTTTTACTTAGTATGTGTAATATCTTACATTTGCTTACTACACATTAAATTTCACCTGCAACAAGTTTGCTGGAGTCTGAATTCTGTCTAGGTTCATAATTTGACTATTTAGCTAATTGCAGATTATCTGCCATTCCACCTATTTTGGTGCCTTTATCTGCAAACATAACCTGCTTAATATTTATATTCTTGTTATTCTTATTCATATATATTACATAGTACCTGCCAAATAATACAAAGGGTACACAACACGTGTTTCGCCCTACTTGGGGCTCGTCAGGTGTATGCACTTACGTTTCCCATTTCGGGGTTTGAGCCTCAGACATCAGCACCTGAGGCAGAACCTCATTCATTGTGTCACAGTGGCTGGGTCACTTACTTGACAGGGTATAGATCGGAGTACTATATCAATAGGTCTGACTCACAATCAATACAATATATATACTGTACTGCGGGAACACTATTTTTATTATCACCTTACTCTGAAAAAGTTTCTTGCACCATATCACTTTGCTTTCTGTGTCAACTTTGCATCCATCTACACATTCCTTGTTAATGTTAGGAGGTTATTAACTGCCTCAAATATGAACATTTCATAAAAATGTGATTTTAATGCATTTGCTATTTTACTGTCTGTATATTTTAGTTTGCACTTACAGTTTCTAATTCACATCACCTCCTCTTTGACTGTTTTTATACTAACATACTGTATTTGCATTTTTCATGCTATTTCTCTCACTGCCCTTTAGCATTTCTAATATCTTCTTATGTATTTTCATAGGACAGAAGTACACACACTTAATGCCACTGGAAAATATGCATTGCCAAATGTGCCATATGCCTCCAGAGCAGGAATTAAACTTAAATGAAAGTATAAATCCACAAATCAACTGATAAACTGAAGATTTTATATAATTATAAATCAAGGTTTAGGTCATTAAACTGTTAGCTATTTTTTTCACATAAAGAACCCATTATCAAGCAGCTATAAGGAATTTACATCTAATAAATTTTAAACACCTATTAATATACCACTGTAACCCTGAACAAGATAAAATATTAGATAAGCAAGGCTTCGACCGCAACAGAAGTAAAATCCTGCAGTACTTCTTTGTATTCCCTGCTCTGCGCTCCAATAAACACACGTTATCGGCAATATACCAATAACCCAATTGCACTCCACTCACTTAGAATCTGGAACCAATGTAGAAAGCATTTTAAGACGGAGAAGCTTCTATCTGTGGCACCCCTGCAAGAGAACCACCTCTTTCAACCTTCACAAACATATGCAGTTTTTAATATCTGGAACAAATTTGGAATTAACTTGCTTAGAGATCTTTATATAGACAACGTCTTTGCATCCTATGAACAATTACATTCCAAATTTAACATTCCAGCTGCACATTTCTTTCACTATCTTCATATCAGGAACTTTGTTAAACAGAACCTTCCAGATTTTCCTCATTTTGTACCCTCATCCATGCTGGAAAAAATATTGCTCAATCTTAAGGACTTAGACTCCATCTCTGCAATATATAAAATCATTTTACAATCCCTTCCTTTCAAAGATCCAAAAGGACACTGGGAAAAAGATCTGTCAATTAATATATCAGAAAAGGAGTGGAAAGTAGTAATGCAGAGAATTCACTCAAGCTCCATATGCGCAAAGCATACAATTATACAACTTAAAATTATATATCAAGCACATCTGTCTCGACTAAAACTCTTCAAAATGTTTCCAGGGCATGATCCAACCTGCGAACGTTGCAACCAAGCCCCAGCCTCACTGGGTCACATGTTCTGGGCCTGCACCAAATTAACATTATTCTGGACAAAAATTTTTAATTACCTCTCAGACAGCCTTGGACTCACAATCCCTCCTAACCCATTAACAGCTGTGTTTGGGGTTCTTCCAGAGAGGCTTAAAGTGGAGAAAGACAAACAAATTGTGATTGCATTCACCACACTGTTGGCACGCAGACTTATTCTGATAAACTGGAAGAACCCAAACTCTCCTCTTTTAAGTCAGTGGGAAACCGATGTGTTATATTATTTGAAATTGGAAAAAATCAAATACTCAGTTAGAGAATCTGTACAGACTTTTTTCAAAACACAGAGAATTTATTAATTTATGTTACAATTATGTAACATATGTTTACAAGCCTTAGCTTGCTCTCTCTCTCAGGGGTGGGGATCGATCTGTTCTTAAATTTTTCTATTTGTAAAAACTTGATTCCAATACAATTAATAAAATAAAATAAAAAAAATTCGATAAGCAGAAATATTTAGTTATTAAATAAATTTTGAACCTCCTACATAAAGAAATGGGGATAATTTTTCCTTAAATATTTGGATGTAAAAAAAATGAATATTGTATTAATAAAATATTTTCACAGTGTGTTTCTTTCAAGACCCATGGAAAAAATCTTGTGCACACAAGGAACATTGTTTTAACTTCATTACTTTGAAGTATCTGAATATAAGTTGGAAATAAAATGTAAAAAATAAATAACTTAAGGAAAATAAAAATATGAGTCATGGATAATGTTGCTTTACACCTGCTTTAAGAAACAATTCTTTTTTCACAAAATTTAAATTTTACATTTTTCTAAAAGAGAAATTGTTATGAGTTGATTCAGCTCTTTCTTAATCCCAACAAGTGGCTAATTTTTTTCCACCGAAGTCCACGCAGTGTAGATTAATGCATATATTTTAAATTGCAATACAGAAATACAACAACATAAGAGGAAGCCATTTGGCTTAACCTGCTCAGAATATATATTTATCTACTAAATGTAACACCACAGATTTGTACAAAATTTATGCATTGTACAGGGTATTTCCTTAAGAGCATCCTCATTGATGCCTTCTATGTAATTACACTTTTCTGTTTACCTTGAACTTGCAGTCTAATTTTGCACTTTTCTGAGTATTCAGCCTATCGGCAGCCATAAAAAGAGATGTTGAATAAAAAAGAGACATTTTTGATGAAGTTCACAAACTAAGCTGTTATGTGTAACTTCCCTATATAATGCTATTTAATAAAGACATAACTTAAAAAGTTCTCAGGCATATGGATGCCATTTGTAATGTGTGGTGAGAACGTATAGGTCATCCTGCCCTTTGGTGTCTCTCAGTCCATCTGTTTTCACATTAGCTGCAAATTACAGAATCCTCCAGACCCAAATGAACATAAATCAGCACCGTGAGCATGTACGAGTTTTCCCATCTGTCATAAAAACAATGATTTAAACTCTGGGTTGTCAAAATATGCTGCAGCGATTTCGCCTTCCACTTCAGCACTAGGAATACAAAGCGCCATCTCAGCGCAGTTATTTATTGCCTCCTTGGGAGATTTGGGTGATTAGGGCTGAGCCCACCAACATGCAGACAAACAGTAGGAGCTCCAATAGCGCCAACTGGAAATCTTGGGTCAGATTTATCAAACAATTCAATGAAATGTATTTCTGTTTTGAAAAGGATGAGATATATGGTGTGTTTAGTATACTGGTACATCTTTAGAACATTTGGTCATGCAGTATTTGTGAGTTTTGGAGTTTCTACATTAAATAGCAGCACCAAAGGCCATGTGATGTATTGGACATTAAGGCATTTTCAGCCAAATAAAATATACAAGTAGAGACTTCTGGATTTAAAAGTAGATATTTGTGTGAATGATGTAACATTTGCTGCAAGAATTTTGAATGTCTTTTAAGGTATGGTTTCCATCGCAAAACAGAGTACTGCTATTCACTCAGAGCTTCAGGTATCCACAAATAAACCTCTGGTGGAAAATCTCCTTGATGTTTACATTTTGAGTTAAAGTATACGGAAGGTATACACTTTAAAAGCACAAGCAACATTTTTAGGTGTCAAATAAAGCACAGTAACGTGTACTTTCATTATAAAAAGAAATGATCCACAGATACTTCTTTAGCACTACAAAATAAAATCTCAAATCCTTTCTAAAAACATCTCTGTCAAAATGAAACACTTCATAATTTAAAGTAATTCACAGACAAAAAAGTAAAACAAGGTTTGATCTTATATATATCATTGAATTTAAGACGAGCATTCGGCAGGAGCTTCACTCCTTTTATAATTATGAGATGTAACTAATTAAAAGTGTCATAATTTGCAAAAACTGGAAAAATTGTTTAAGCTGCCAAACTTTTAAAACAAAATGAAACATTGTAAACAATTCCATTTAATTTTACTTCAGGGACAGGTCTTTCCCTGACAATGTTTATAATTATATCAGACTGGCCATAGAGCAAAACACGGAACATAGGATTTTAAAACCCACAAGACAGCATGCTAGCTGACATTCAAAAAGGACACCTGCTTTTTGGTTGTTCGACAGCGATGAAATATGTATGCCTTAAACCACTACACTACATTATTTTATTTAATATAAATAAAAGAAGAATCAGTAAAATGATTCAGTTATGGATCTTACCATATTGTAACATCCCACAGCCCAAAAATATGGCTGATTGACATCTTTACATTAGAAAAATGTCTGCAGTGAATTGGCACTTTGCCTTGCGCCTGCTGCGGCCATTTCAGGCTCTTGCTCCTCAGGACTCTGGCCAGGAAAAATAATAATAGATTGAGGGAGAAATATATTTCGTTAAACCTATTGGTTATAACATTTTCTTTTATTGTTTTTTATTGTAATACTTTTTAAATTCATTTTTGTTATTCAACTTTTAAGTATACACATATATTTTAAAAAATTTCTCACATTGTTACATGTTTAATTTATACACTCCATAAATTATTTTTAAGCATAGATAGATAGATAGATAGATAGATAGATAGATAGATAGATAGATAGATAGATAGATAGATAGATAGATAGATCAATTTATTACCCATTATTAGCAAAAAATGAAAAACACTTTCTGTTGCTATGGTGTCTATTTAACTTTTTAATGGGAATCTAATTATGAACCCATATTCTGATTCAACAGAAGTTAGTAAGTCATTTCCCTTTAAAAAAAAACTATATGTTAACTGTGCTGTTAAAAAATATGGTAATGACTGTTTACCTTCATTTTCCATGTTATTTTTTCATCATGCATGCTATTAAACACAACTTTCAATAAGTCAAGAGAAACTCACCAGTTTAGTTCTTTTGTCTTTGAGGTAGTAATAAGCATTGCGATGGGATGCCCGGCTACTCATGGGAAAGGACTACCCCTAGTGGTCACTGCATTCCTACATTGGCACACGCTGAATCGCTTCTGCTCTTACTGTGGCTCTTTCTATTCCATGATGGCTGTCTGCACAGAATTTTAATATGTTTTGAGCCACCCAGGTGGATACCTTGCCCCGTCAGCCTTTTGCCAGTGCTAACCACTGTGTCAACATGTCACCTTTACAGTATGTACTCCTAATTACTACGGCACTGTATAACACATAAGCAATTTCACGTAAAGAAAGAAGTAAACTATATAACAGAGTTACATAAGAACACAATCACCTTACAGTGCATGTCAGTTTAAAAGGCTACTAGGTGAGGTGAGGTTAAGGTGAGGTTAAAAGCCATCCTATGCAGTAAATGACAGTATAGTTTAAATAAACTTTAGGGTAATTACACAGAAAAGCCATAATTGCTTCAATTTTCCGTTAGAAAAGCTTTACATACACAAACAAAAAACAAGATGTCAGGAATAAGGTAAGATATACTGTATATACGTTTTAAACTGGTAATCATAACCTTTGTAATTCAGTGGTGAACCTCACAGATATTTTGTAGCAGACAAATTCTGCAGCTGCAAACTGTACAAAAACAGATCCCTGATTCAAATTAAGTAATCTATTTCTGCCATGAATGCAATCTCTGGAAAAAAAATTAACAGCAAAGAAAGTTACTGATGTGTAGACATAACAAATGACTGTGCTGCTCCATAATTTACTAAGCATTCGTCAAATGTCTCTTTCACCCACGGATATCTCTTTTATGACAGACAAAAAAGTATTTAAGCAAGTTTTCTTTTTTATACAGTAAGTCATCAGTATCCACATTTTTTTCCAGTGCATTCGTTTAACTTAATGAAAACACTTCTTTTACTTTGTAATATTTAAAAAAGAAATACAAGAACTCATGATGCAGGTATTGAGTTGAAAGGAGAATAAAACTAACGATGATGACACAGTGATGAGCTTAGTTGCCTCTCAATCTTGGGTGCATTGGATTTGACTCCCTGTCAAGTTACTGTGTGTACATTTGGCAGCATTTTCTCTGTGTTCACGTCAGTATTCTTCGGGTGCTCTGGTTCCCCACAATGTTCAAAACATGTGTAAGTTGTTCAATTGTTTGAACATGTGAATACTGCATGTGTAATGCATTGCATCTTAGTGGATATACATGGGTATATATAGTGAATATAATGGATATACATGGGTGAAATGGTATATTGGCACTGTGGCACTGTGGTTAGTGCTGTTGCATCACAGTTCTATTGTCATGGATTAGAATTCCAGGGGCGATTCTTCTCAATATGGTATTGAATTCTCAATGTCAGTGTCACTTTTGTCTCACATTACCAAAGACATGGTGGTTAGTTTAACTAGCAATTCCAAATTAGTGTAAATATAGGGGTGTGGGTTTAAGCATATATGGGCCCAGCAATGAAGTGGATACCTGTGCGGGGCTGTTTCCACATTTTTTCCAGTGTTGCCAGGATAATCTTTGTCCCTGAGCAACCCTGAATTAAATCAAGCAGTTTTCAGAATAGTATGGTATGTACAGGGTGTTGCTCTGGTAGTGGTGCTGTCTTGCAGTAAATAGACAAGGGCTCACATCCCGGGTTCTACCTGTGTGGAGTTTACATGTTCTTCCAGTGTATACATGAGTTTCCTCCCACAGTTTAAAGATATCCAGGTTAGGTGAACTGGCATTTATAAATTGGCCCTAGTGTGTGCTTGATATGTGTGCCCTGTGATGGACTGGTACCCTGTCCAAGGTTTGTTCCCACCTTGCCTCCAATGCTGGTTTGGATAGGTTCCAGAAGACCCCCAAAAACCTGTTCAAGACAAAACAGGTTAGGAAATAACTGATGATAATATGTATGGCAGGTACAGAACAATTTTTTTAGGTTTTGAACCTAGTAATCTAAAGTTGTGAGGCAGAAGCACTAGTCACTGTGCCATCATGCCTAAGCTAACATAACATTAACACAATTAAAATAACCTCTAAGAAAAAAAGCTTATCATTTCTCAACTCAACAAAAGCTATAAGAGATGGACCTATAATTCCAAAACATAAAATTAAACATCTGTTGAACTCTACTTGCCAATCACTCTATTGTGAACCTCTAAAAACATGACAGTAAGAAACCATTATTTAGATCTAAAAAGATTTTGAAAGCTCTCCTGTTACTCTGCGGGTGCTATTGTGTGAAAGTGAAATGTGAACAACTCCAATGTAAAAGATTTTGAAAGATTCAGACCAATTTATAATGTGTGAATCGCGAAGTTTGAAAATAATAGTAGTTTTCATATTTCTGAGATATTAAACAAAAAGCCCAATGGTAAAAACAAATTTACATCATTTTAATTACTGTCTATTCTTTGCTTTAAAAGAGAAATTGCTTTCACAGGCAACATTTCTGTTACTTTCAACTTTAATTGCTTTTATTCTATGAATCGACACATTTTAGTAATGCTAGTATGTAAAGAATACTTAACTGTTTAAGATTTTATACTGTATGTTATTTCAATTAAAGAAAAAAACAGATTATACTTTTATTATATTAATTAACAGTGATATAAAAGCTGTTCTCAGTAAGTAGGATTGTATCATCACCTACACGGATTTACTGTACTTCTCCAGAAAGACATAGCTCAGTCTGACAAAGCATTAAATAATTCTCCAAGAGCTTATTTGAGTTAATTGTGCATTGGCCCTGCAATCTCCTGAACCACCCAAGCATTTGGTCTCTAGGGAACTCTCAGTACTTTACACAATCCAAAACTGCCATGCATCACTGCTGTTGGTCAACTCTGGCATCCAAAAGCCTGTTCTGGGCAAGTAGTTGTATAATATCCCAGGAGCATGAAAGTACACAATAGGGACTGAACATTTTTTTTCTCTTTAACTTTGGCAAACTCATTTGTCAATAGAAATCAATTGAATTTTGTCCGTTTCAGGGCAGGTGATATACATTATTTAGAACTGTTTTTGTATCTTTAAACACCAATGAAAACCCTGCAGGAATATGTGCATGTCTCACACAAATATTAATATAAGCCTGTTTAAATGTTGCATTAGAAAAAATGGTGGATGTTAAAGACAATTTAATTTATCTAGATGAGTTAAGTAATTAAACAGCTGTAAATCATCTTGATATGCTTTTAAGGTACACGTTTATACGTCCATCATGGTGTCTAACATTTGGTTGTTTAAAGAATAAAACAGGACATTTAGAAAATAAATGATATCTAGTCACAGGAGTAAAATTTCCAAATGTAATTAAATGTCTACCTTTATAGATAATAAATCCATCTATTGTTTAACATTATTCCATTAGAGGAGTGATGAGCCACAGCCTCTCCCAGAAGCATCATATATAAGGCAGGTACCAAAGATGGACAAAATGAGAGTAACTGTAGACAGCTGCTGTGGAAATACTGTAGAAAAAACATCAAGGCTAGACAAAGTGACCTAGCCAAGATAAGGAATCAAGGTCTCTGAAGCTAAAAAAACAGAGGCAGTAACAAGATAAAACACGATAATTTTGTATGCTTTATTTTCCATCATTAGCTATGAGTCTGCTCCTACTGTGTATGAAACTAAAAGTGCTTTTGAAATTCTTCTACTCTTACAAGGTTCACACCACCCAAGAAAGTCCTCTTTCTGCTTGTAATATTAAAGCGATTCCTCTTGCCATTACATAGCTTTTATGAATTCTTCTTAATTCACTTTCAGATTATTAAGTCTTTTGTTACCTACACTAGAGAAATGTACTCTTGTGTCATTACATCTGGCTCTTTTTGCTACCTCCATATAAAACATTAAAATTCCTATGGGACTCGCATTTTAATTAGTTATTTAGATTTTTTTAGTTTACCCAACACTTTATTACCATTATGTGATGTCAACTATTTGTAATCTGCAGAAATAACAAAAAATACTGAATGTTCCTACACTTCACAGCTGGAAACTATTTTTGAACTGTCTATTGCAGGCTAAGCCTGATACCATTTTACAGTCAAATGAAAAGTACAGTCTAAACATAAGGTGGCAGTGTTGCTGTATAATGGGCCCTCCTTTATGGTAAGCCACCACCACGCTGTCTGCTCTTACTCTCACTGGTATAAAACTTAATTGCTTGTTGGAAGAACATTTTAAATTTGTCAACAATGTTCTCTCTGAACAACACAGTCAATGAAGTATCTTTCAACTAGATAGGGCACAACTTGCAAATGTATGCCTACCTGAACTTGTCTTCAATCAAATTGTTCATTGTTAGTTATTTATTAACAGCAGGTGACATTCCTTTAATAAACAGACCTGAGTACATTCTCTGAATTCAGTTTGTGCTTTTCCTATTCATTATGAGTACAGTGTCATCTTGCAAGAGGAACTTTCTAAACATTCCTCTCCTCTTTAACGCTGCTACCTCCTGCTCTGTCTCCTGCTTTCTGGTCAGTGCGACTGTCTCCAACCCATATAACATAGCTGGTCTCACTACTGTCCTGTAGACCTTCCCTTTGACTCTTGCTGATACCCGTCTGTCACAAATTACCCCTGACACTCTTCTCCACCCATTCCACCCTG
The DNA here is from genome assembly GCF_016835505.1 of Polypterus senegalus. Lineage (NCBI taxonomy): Eukaryota > Metazoa > Chordata > Cladistia > Polypteriformes > Polypteridae > Polypterus > Polypterus senegalus. The sequence goes on from NC_053156.1 coordinate 143,620,818, forward strand.
CCTGCACTCTCCTTTTCACCACTCTTCCACAAACCCCATTACTCTGCATTGTTGATCCCAAATATTTAAACTTATCCACCTTCGCCAACTCTACTATTTGCATCCTCACCATTCCACTGACCTCCATCTCATTTAGACACATGTATTCTTTCTTGTTCCTACTGACCTTCATTCCTCTCCTCTCTAGGTATATCATCACCTCTCCAGGGTCTCCTCAACCTGCTCACTACTATCACTACAGATCACAATGTCATCAGCAAACATCATAGTTCATGGGGACTTCTGTGTAATCTCGTCTGTCAACCTGTCCATCACCATTGCAAATAAGAAAGGGCTCAGAGCCAATCCCTAATGCAATCCCAGCTCCACCTTCAATGCATCCGTCACTCCTACCACAGACCTCACCACAGTCACACTTCCCTCGTACATATCCTTCCACTCCCGACTTCCTCATACAATACCACAACTCCTCTCGAGGCACCCTGTCATACGCTTTCTCCAGGTCCACAAAGATGCAATGCAACTCCTTCTCTATACTTCTCCATCAACATCCTCAGAGCAAACATACAATTCAATTTATTTTTGTATAGCCCAAAATCACACAAGAAGTGCCACACTGGGCTTTAACACTTTCCCTGCCTCTTGACAGTCCCCCAGCCTTGACATCTCTAAGAAGACAAGAAAAAACTTCCTAAAAAAACTCTTGTAGGGAAAAAATGGAAGAAACCTTGGGAAAGGCAGTTCAAAGAGAGACCCCTTTCCAGGTAGGTTGGGCATGCAGTGGGTGTCAAAAAGAAGGTGGTCAATACAATACAATACAATACACAAAACAGAACAAATCCTCAATACAAATTTTAGAAGTACAGATCAAAATTTAACAGTGGATGATATCGCATAATATGATTTGGATTTCTTTAGAGTCCTGGAAACCTCATCCATCAAGCTTCCACCCCCATTTGGCCATTCCACAGCTGAAATAGCACTAATCCGATGAAAGGACCCCTCAACCCCACAATTCCAGCGATCCTCCATCAGCGATGACTTTATCTTAGGCAGGCAAAACAACTTGACAGGTGGGCCACATTTGAATACCGAGAAAAGAAACAGAATAGGTGAGGGTTAGTATCCAATTATAACTATCATGTTACTTATGTTTTAGTGCTAATGACTAACAACAGAGATGCAGTCTGTACAGTTAATCAGCAGCTCTAGTCAGGATATGCTAAACTGAAGTAGTGAGTCTTTAGCCGGGATTTAAAAGCTGAGACCCAAGGGGCATCACTTATAGTAGCAGGCAGACCATTCCACAGTTTAGGGGCCCTGTAACTAAAAGCTCGACCTCCCACTATTATTTTATTAATCCTTGGAATCCTAAGCAGACCTGCGTCTTGACATCTTAATGTGCGCTCTGGTTTGTAAGTCATGATAAGTTCAGACAAGTATTGGCCATTTAATGCTTTATATGTTAAAGGGAGGATTTTGAAATCTGCCCTAAACTTAACTGGGAGCCACTGTAAGGATTTAAGAACTGGAGTTATGTGTTCGTATTTTCTTTTTCTTGTAATAATTTTTGCAGCAGCATTTTAGATTAACTGGAGGCTGTATAAAGAACAGTTTGAACATCCAGTGAACACCGCATTGCAGTAGTCAATCCTACTAGAAATAAATGCATGAACTAATTTCTCAGAATCCTGTTTATTTAGAAAGCGCCTTAATTTCCCAACATTTTTAAGATGGAAGAAACATGATTTGGATATCTTTGTAATATGTGCTTTAAATGACATACTAGAGTCAAAGATACTGTAACTCCTAGAAAAATTAATGGTGATTCCAACTGAGTTAAATGATGACAGATCAGTGTCATTCCCTCCAACAATTAACATCTCTGTTTTATCTGTGTTTAAAGACAAGTACTTCTCATCCATCCACTCCTTTGATTCACTAACACAACTAATTAAAGACAACTTTATTTGATTTAAATGAAAGGTATAACTGGATGTCATCTGCATATGAGTGAAAATTAACATTATGTTTCCTAGTGATAGATCCCAGTGGAAGCATGTAAACTGAAAACAGTAAAGGTCTCAGTACTGAGCCCTGCGGGACACCATATCTCACTTCTGTGTATAATGATGGAGTCCTGTCAGCACATTTCTGTACAAATTGGAATTGATTTGATAAATAAGAACTAAACCATGTGAGCACAGTGCCTGTAAGCTCAACAATATTTTCTAGCCTGTGCAGTAAAATAGAATGGTCAATGGTGTCAAATGCTGCACTAACCTCTAACAACATAATTACAATGGAGTTTCCTTCATCAGAGGATATCAGAATGTCGTTTACAACCCACGTTAGTGTTGTTTATGTACTATGACCAGTGCGAAAACCAGACTGGAATTTCTCAAATAAATTGTAATGCGTAAGGTGTGACTGAAGCTGATTGGCAACTACTTTTTCTAGTATTGTAGAGAGAAAGAGTAAATTTGAAGTAGGCCAATAATTATTTAGTATGTGTGGGTCTATGTCTGACTATTTAAGTAATGGTTTAATGACTGACACTTTTAGTGCATCAGATACTGTGCCATTCAATAATGAACTATTGATAATGGTTAGAATAGGAGCTGCAACAACATCCATTGCACTTTTTACTAGTTTTGTTGGTACTGGATCTAGGGAACAATTAGTGGGCTTCATTTTAGAAATTAAAGTTAAGACTTCCTGCTCAGTTACAAGATTAAAATTACTAAAGTGCTAAATGCAATGTGAGACAGGGTCTGCTGAGCCAATATTTGGTTTGTACTGTGATGCTGAGATCTGGGATCTTATATTTTTAATTTTCTCATTGAAAAAGTTCATAAAGTCTGTACTGCTAATAAGTGTTGGTTTTTTGCACTTTAGATCTGAATTTCCATTTGTTAATTTAGTCACTGTTCTAAACAGTACCTGAGGATTTTTATTATTGCTATCTATTATTGTAGAATAGTATTCTACAAACATCTCAACTGTGGTGCTCTTTCTTGGCATGAAACCATGCTGCTGCTCACTAATCATCACCTCCCTTCTTAACCTAGCTTCCACTACTCTTTCTCATAACTTAGATCATCAATTTTATTCTGCTTATTCTTAAAAATCGTAATCAGTACACTTCTTCTCCACTCCTCAAACATCCTCTCACTTTCCAAGATTTCATTAAACAATCTTCTTTTTTGCACATACTGAACAAAAAAATTTAAGCCCAAATTAAATGAGTGACTGTGTGTGTGGGTTGTGGGTTGTTGGAGTGAACAAGTGTGTCATGATAAGAATTGGCAGTACCTCCAGAGATTATTACTTGTGTTTGAGATTGCATGAAATTACAATTAGTACAAATCATAAGTATGCAGCTTGATTGGACACTAGCTGTAATTCCCAGTTATGAACATTGGTAGGAAATGTACTCTGAATTTAATCCTGGTATTTTATAATAATATTCAGAAAAAAATAACACATTTTAAGCCCTGTTCGGATAGTATGGATTATTGTTACTATTTTTAGTATGTAATTTTTTTTGTAGAAGGAAATGAACAGAAAGAAAAGTTTCTTATACCAATTAATCCATCACTTGTGATAAATAATGTCAATTACATTATAAATGTAATACAAAAAGAAACAATATAAAAAAACATAATCCATATTATAAGATTGGAAAGATTTGTAACTATGGAAGCAAACTTATTAGATAGTATACCAGAATAGCCTAAAGTATTTTTATAAGTTTTGAATGCTAGGACCAAAGGAGCCTTATGGACAGATAACTGTATGCTGCAGAGAAGGAGTTTCCAATAATTTTAAATAGCAATATTTTACCAAGCCATTTTGATGTCTGGTTGGGTTGTCTTTCATACAGGTTTACTCAAAATAAACACTCTTAATTATATTAGCCTACTAATATTCAAAGCATTTTATACATTTAGCAACATCTTGCAAATTAATGTAAAGGTGATAAACTGCCTTTTTAGGTTTTGCTATCTATTTGTAGCCGAATCAGTTAGTACATTTGGCAGACCAGTGGTTAGTTTAGGAGGAGTTGGGAATGGTCTGTCAAGCTGTATGGAAACATTCTATTTTTGCATGCTTATGAAATGTGAAGATGTGCAGGACAAGACACTGCCTGTTATTTCTAGCTGTTCTGCAGCTGCAAATAAAGAACTGTCACTCTAGAGATCTGCATAAATTAATATTTGTTGAATGAAATGTCCTTTGTGGTGCTCTGTCTTGAAAAAGAGAGTTAACTAATGACAGTTGGGATAGGTAATTTTTTACCTAGACTTCGCAAAACTCCCTGCTCAAAGGTAAGGAAGAATTGGTTTGTTATGACCTGATTGGCTTGCTATTATTTCAGCAAACTTTACCAGTGTTCACCAGTTCCTTTAAGTACAAATGTAACCTACTGTAAGGAATTTAATGAATTATAATAACAGCACAAGGGTGTATTAATATTTAAAGATTTAATTGTGTGTGCTAACTGCAGCTCCATTTACTAAATATACTAATGCAAACGAATGAAATATAGAAAACCAAATAATAATGATTTATTTCTGTTTTCCCAGAAAAAGCTTTCTATTTTTTTATTGAGTTTGCTTTACTTTTAAATATTTGTTAAGACTAGTTTGCTTAAGCTCAACGTATAGTATGTCACACTTAGTAGGTAATACTGTTCAGCACTGTTTATAATATGTCTACAAACATGTACACACTTTAATTAACATTCTTCATCAATACTGAACTGCTAATAATAAAGTATCAGACAAACCAGTAGGTTCAGTATGAAGGTTCTTGACTATTTACATGAAAATGATAAGAACTGATAATGCCCAGTGAAAGTAATAGCAAACTTATTACTGACTTGAGTTCATGAAAATAATAACACTAGTGGAGGCGGTTGAAAAATTTCAGCACAGCCATGATATCTCAGAAACATACGGTATGACTCATTGTCAGCACTTTGAATATTGCCCATTTTACTTTCAAAAATTCAAACATGTCGTACTTTTCAAGCTGTGACATTTCAGTCTTTGCATTTGTGTGATAATTTCCTTGCTGTCACAAAAAAAGGTGAGATAAATATACACACATCAACAGAAATACAAGTCTTACGCAAATTGGAATCCATTCAACATTTCTTTAAAATCTCATTGCATTTCTAAGCTATATAGGGGATAATGATAAAATCCTGTACTTTTTGAAAGGAAATAAAATTGGCCACCTTACCTGTCAAAGACAGATAATAGAATACATTTTAAAATATTTGATATCTCTTGCCTTACATATACATTTAGTGACTTTCCTCTGTATCCATGTCTGTCTGAACCTCTCTTGACCAGCACTCCCTCTGTTGAGCATATTCCCGTAAAGCTTACTTCTCAGATTCTGTCATTTTGAGGCACCGTGCTCACCTTCTATCCACTTTTACATTCCTACATCTACAGGCAACTCCCAGGGTGCCTCCTATACCTTTACTCCTTCTTGTGTACCTTACACTTGCACTTCCACTTTCGATTGCATGACCAATATCAAACTGTCTAGTCATGCCACTGAACTATTAGATTACTCTGAAGGATCGAACACGCACACAGATCTTAGTGTTTTATTGTATATGATGTGGCCTGTGGGGGATGCTCTTGCATTTGTCTAACATGAAAATAAATTAAAAATATAAGGGAATAAAGGTTTTATTACAACTTCATAAAAACGGTTGCAGGACTTTGGAGGCAAAACACAGCATCTACACCTTCTATCCTCTTCCCTTCTCCTTTATTCAACCAAAAGCTCTCATCCACGTTCTACCTGATGCCAAGTTCACCAAAGCAATGGCCAATGGCCTCTTTTATATTCAATCTGAGGTCAATACTGGTCTCTGAAGTACCTCTGGGTCAGACCTAGCCCTACTAAATCCTCGGAGTAGTTTGCCCAGTACTTCCTCTGGCTGCCCCAGGTATCTCTGCCAGACTGTTGGCCTATTTTCAACTAAAGGGACAGAATAGCCTGCAGAAATCTTAGTAGTAGCCACCCCCTACCAGCAATTACAGAGCTGTGGAAGGTGCATATTTTTACTGTGTACTCCCCACTGTCCTTACACTATATTTACATCCTTTGTATTCAAAGGGTGCTTTTTTCCTGCATCTCCACCTGGTATCCCTGCTGCGGCCTCCTGATTGGGATGTGTTCTCACAGCATTTGATACAGGCCTGGAACCCAGTCACCTTTACAAGTAGTTCTAAAATCTTGTGATGATCATTTTGGAGAGGTCAATATGGGATGGTTTGTGGCAATTCATAGCGTTTTTTTTTTTGGTAAAGGCATGGTAAAAACTAAGCATGCTCAATTCTAGTTTCCACCAGTAAAAACAGCTTCAAATTGTTGAAGCCTATTCTGACATGTATTTGTATGGAATTAAAGTGAATTTTGGTTTGTTCAAAACTGGTGCAGTTTTTCAGCAAGTACTGTATGTATAACACACACCGAGCTTTTTACAATCACAAGACACTTTACAAAAATGCCATAAAAGTAACAAAATAATGAATGCCTAACAAATTGCAGGATACAAATTAAAGAGAAAGTACAAAAGTAATATTTCACCAAATTTACAGTACATAGGAGTATATTGACTGTTAGAGATGTTAAGTAGCGCAGTATAGTCAGCATACGTAAGGAAGGAAAAAAGATTCAGTTTAAAAATAAAATAATTTATTGCTACCGCATATATAACATAAAAATATATAAACAATACAGAGAAAACATGTATTTTTGGAATGATTTCAATATTTCATCACTAATACAGCCTCACTAACAGTAATGACTAATAATATCATAGCGAGTCACTACTCTTCATTTTTGACAAAGAAATGTGTAGGCTTCAAAAAGACAACTACAACACAATTTCAACATAAAATGGCTGCATTACTTTGTATTGTTTTTTTTCTCTCAATGAACATACAAAACACACATATTTCAAAATTGTGAGTCTTTATTTCTAAACTAAAAGCACAAACAAAATCCCAGAAATCTCTTTCAAAATGGAACATTTTATTTTAAATCGTACACACTCTCACCAAAACATTTTGGTGAAAAATTGCATACACAATCAAACAAATCAATGTTTATCATATTTTACACACTAGTTTAATGGATTAAAAAGTATTTTATTATTATACCTTCGCCATTTTATTTGTAAGTTTGTGGGCATTCAAAAGAAGGTATGGTAAGTATAAAAAAGAACAAAAAATTATTAAGAATTCTCATTCTTTGAATTAATTTTACTCCAGTTTAACAAATGACATTTTTTATCAATATACAAATAAAAAAGGGAGGCATAAAAAAGAAATGCATTATCTTATGTCTTCTCACAATGAGGCCAGAAAATCGTGTGTATTTCATAGCAAATATTTTTCCTGGCTTAGCAATAGGAATAACCCCTTGAATGATGAATTCTGACATTGATAAAATATTCACAGATTTCTCCAACTTATCTTGTAGTAGTGAGAATTGTTATCATAAATCTTCCACAGCAACACTCAGAAAGTACCCTGGTTCAAGAAAGAGCCATAATAAGACAATTACAAAAGTGTTTAATTTATTAGAAGTAATTAGTTAGTTGCTATTATTGTTTGAGAATATTTAATATAGTATTTGAATTTAAGTGTAAAGGCTGAACCTTGTGATTCGCTGGTTTACGATTCAAGGATTTGCCTATTTACGGGTTTGTCATCAATAATTAAATGTAAATTGTTTTCCGAGTTTTGGGACCTATTGTGTTGGCCGGCTACTTAAATGGACTGCAAATTCCAGCAACCTCAGGAGAACTGCATCATTGGGCTGCTTTGACAGTTGCTGCGAGGGTTGCTGGGTGAAAGATGAGTGTGCCACTTATAAAAGTGAGCCAAAATAAGCTGACAGGATCACAATTAGTGGTGTCTTTTTGTTCCAGTGCTTCACTGCATAATTTGAGTACAGTTTTCTCTGGATTTATGTTCTTCTCCTTTGCCAGCTTGTTTGTGTGATTTCTGTCTGAGAGCTCTTCCAACTTCTTCAGATCTTTATATACTTTGGCATCATGGTAGAACAAAACTTTACGTAACTTCCAGGAAGCTGTTCATTGGGAATTGAATTTAGTGACCACACAACCATCAAATGCATCTGAAAAACTGGACTGTTTCAACAGTGTTTATTGATTTGTGCTTATTGCTTTGTTGGATTTCTTTTGTATCTGTAATGTGAATCATTTTTATCATTTCCAACAATAAATATACGCACAAATTTATCATAGTATTTTAAAAAGTTACAGTTTACTAAAGAACTGCTGAACTATGTACTTTGTCTCGGCAGCCAAGCTTACACACATTGCACAGTGATCATTCTGTCTCACATTTCTTGCAATTTTTTGCATCTTATTTAGTGCAATAAACTTACAATATACAGTAATCATTGGCTCAAAATGTATTTGCTGATTTTTGCATTTGTGGGAGTCCTGTACTCCTAGCTCCCATGAATCACAAGGGATTAGTGCTTATTTTATGAAAAGAGCATAATAATTTTTTACATGAAAGGAAAAATGAAAGCTGTTAGGATTTTTTGCATCATTCATATTGTTACAAGGATGATGTAACATGATGTCACTGTTGCAATGTGTAACGCTAAATCATTATGAACACTGTTGAAAGCCAAAAATACTGAATAGCCAGCACTAAGATCTTTTAAGAGAATAAGTGCTCTTTAAATATGGTATATGCTAATATATTAGCTTAAAATTTTAGGTTTAGCCATCCTGCCTAAATATGTGACTATGAATAAGTGAAATTAAGCATTTAACTTTTGTCAATAAAATGTTCAATACATTTTTATAATTTAGAATTCGCATTTCACAAGAATAAGGAAAAGGACTAGGAGATGCAATCATTACCATAAAACTACTGGTGGTCAAAACCAGAAAGAGGAGCTAAATCTAATGCATAAGCAAAAACTATAGTCTCAAGAATCCAAAAACCTCTTTAAAGAAGTACCTTTTGGTTATCCTCAAATATACATGCAAAGACTGGCCTGAATTTGAAGTGACATTGAAGGCGAACAACATAATAAGAAAATGCCAGTACCCACTGAAAAACAAACTGATAGAACAAAAAATAAAATGATATAATAAAACTGTGGGGTCCAGAACAAAACCAAGCTACAAAATGGAAGTGAAACTAGAATCAGCATGTTTCAAAGTCTAAATTAAGCCTAAGAAAGCAAAGTATCATTACAAAATTCGGACATGAGCATCAGTAGGCTTTGCACCCTAGGAACCAAGTTACCCGAATTGTTCTATAACATTTCAGTAATTATTTACCACTCTGATGCTGATCGTTTTGATCATAATATAGATCATCCATCCATCCATCCATTTTCTAACCCGCTGAATCCGAATACAGGGTCACGGGGGTCTGCTGGAGCCAATCCCAGCCAACACAGGGCACAAGGCAGGAACCAATCCTGGGCAGGGTGCCAGCCCACCGCAGGACACACACAAACACACCCACACACCAAGCACACACTAGGGCCAATTCAGAATCGCCAATCCACCTAACCTGCATGTCTTTGGATTGTGGGAGGAAACCGGAGCGCCCGGAGGAAACCCACGCAGACAACATGCAAACTCCACGCAGGGAGGACCCGGGAAGCGAACCCGGGTCTCCTAACTGCGAGGCAGCAGCGCCACCGTGCCGCCCTAATATAGATCATTATAATAGCAATTGATAAGAAGAATTCATAAATAATTGCAGAAGTACGGTATTTGCCATAGTTCTTGAGATATTATCAAAATTAATTTGAGGGTTCCTCTAGAGTGCCTGTTTCTCTTGCATAATTTGGCTCAAAAACTAATCAGCACATTGTCATCTCATAACAGATTTAATTTTCGAGTTTGGTATTTTTCTGTCCAGCCGTTTCAGCACTGGACCATCCTCAAGAAACTGTGATACGTAGACACACAACCATCATTGAGATATCAGTGTTTTCGGTATCAGGGGACCCTAAAACTTCGAGATCCATCAAAAACTGGAGATCAAAATTTTGACGAATCTAAAGCTTTTCCTCCATAGATGACAGGTTATGGTTGGGGAGGATGCAAAGCAAAAAATGGTAGACCAGAGAAAAAATACGTTGTCTCAAATGATTACATACAGTATACAGTACCTCATAAGATACTGCAGCTTATCATCTCCTCCACCATTTAGAAGAATGAGAAATGCAATGAGTTAATCAAGGACAGTAAGCTGCATGGAAATTCCCAATGGAATTTCTATTAAAGCACAATGCACACATCCTACGTGATCCAATGTGATTTCCTAAAAATGTGTAATTTTGTCAGGGAACCTTCATGGTAATTGAAACAGTGGATTGCAACAGAAATTTAAAAAGCTGAAATATATTATAATAATAAAAAATAGCATTTTAATGTAAAATACAATAATAAAAACTACCACTAGAAACATATATAGTTAACGCATTGTATACAAATACATGTTCAAAGCCATATCCATAACTCCAAAAAAATTAGTTTCACACTTAAACATTACATGTTATAATTGTTAAAAAAGTATTTTATTAATGATAAATACTGATGTATTCAATAAAATGGGTTGTTTCTATGAAGCTAAGAAATCTCAGTAAAGCATTTGAACCCAAATTAGAACATAAGGAACAAAAAGGTTGGGTGGAAAAACCTGAATTAGAGCTAGAATTCCTAAAAGCCAGAATATGATAAAAAAAAAAGTTTGTTTTCTGTCAACATTACTCCATCTAAAACTATAAGTTAACTAGCAAGAATTGTGCCAAACATTCTTAGAAAGGTAAAAATAATGGGACCTGAAATGTGAAGTAATCAGAGACAAGAACAAAGAAAATGGAATGGCAGCAGAATAAAACAGGAGAAAGAGTTGAGAATTTAAGAAAACTGAGTTTAGGTAAGTTTTTGGCTTGGAAATTAGGCTTTTCAATCCTTTATGTAAAGGGACCAATAACCTTAGAATGGTGTCTGGGGTTATTTACTTAATTGGGGTACTGTGGCCAATGACACAGCATCAGAATTGAGGCCCATATTAATTTTTGGCACAGAAATCAAATGGCACAAGGCCAATCAATGGAAGTTCAGGAAAAACAAACTTTTTGGCACATGCTCTACAAGATGGAAGGGTACTAAGATTCTTACAGTAAAACTATTTAAGATACCCATGGGTGGCTGTGTAACAAAACTACATGCAAACAGAAAAAGATAACTTACATCATGATGAATGGTTTACTAAGCTGCAAGTGAATACGGAAAGACAAAAGAAATGTAACCATGACTTTATAATTTCATGTCTACAGTATGATGGTAGGAACTTTTGTGTCAGTGAAAATCCTATATCCTAAGACTATATAGATGCTGAAATATTGTTAAAGCAAGGGTGGAACCATTGCAGTCTGAAAGAAAGGTCTTAATTGACAAGGAAATAAGAAGGCAAGATATAGGGACAAACCAAGAGAGCAGTTAGAAGTCAGGCTGAGGACGGTTACCAAAATAAACTAAATGGAATCAAACATCAAAATTAGAGCACAAAAAGGTCAAAGTCAAGAAACAAATCCAAAAGTTTATAACCTGTCAAATGTTTTTTTCCCAAAGGGAATTCTGTAAAATCATTATTTGTTATTATCCAAAATCTTGGATACAAGAGTGTTGAGTGCCATCATTGTTATGATTGTGTTGCTTTTTTTAATTTTGTGCTCTCCTTTGGTTGTTTTTTGTTTCACGTGGGGTGTTTGTTTGATGGAGAATTAATTTTTTAAATTAATTTTCACTGTTGGCTTTATTTTGACAAAGTTATTATTTTCTCCAATTTCATATTAATTGTTATGCAATGCCATTTTGTTTTCAGTCAGTGCTCCATTTTAGTAGTCATTTGTTTATGATAACTAACCAGGTAGCTATGTTAGGATGACTGGAAATGTGCAACATATAACATAATTGTTACAATAGTATAAAAGTCAATGTTGTGCACTCCCAGGCTTATTATTAATTCGTAGGAAGTAAGCCTCACTTAAAATGAGATGGTGGTTGCATTAAAGAGGATTAGGGGAAGTCACACTTTGTAACCAATGGGAGCACCCACTGGGAAATTATTCCAGATTCTTCATCTTTTCCTAAAGCAGGGGAAGCCTTTATTTTATATAACTTACTGAGTAAAGCATTGTGTGTATTTGCATATCCCTTATATTTTCTAGTTTAAAATTGCAGTAAGAAATGTGTTTAGCAAAATAAATCAGACTTGAAGTAATCATTTATGTTTTAAAATGTAATCTATGATAATAAAAGGCAAAGCCCTCACTGACTCACTGACTGACTGACTCATCACTAATTCTCCAACTTCCCATGTAGGTAGAAAGCTGAAATTTGGCAAGCTTATTCCTTACAGCTTACTTCCAAAAGTTAAGCAGGTTTCATTTTGAAATTCTACACGTAACGGTCATAACGGTCGACAACGTCCGCCATGTTGAACTTTCTTATTTATGGCCCCATCTTCACGAAATTTGGTAGGCGGCTTCCCTGCACTAACCGAAACTGATGTACTTACTTATTTCGATGGTATGACGCCACTGTCATCCGCCATATTGAACTTTCCAACGTCACCAATTTTCAAACTTCCCGTGTAGGTAGAAGGCTGACCCCATCTTCACGAAATTTGGTAGGTGGCTTCCCTGCGCTAACCAAAACCGATGTACGTACTTATTTGGTGGCATGACGTCACTGTCGGCCGCCATATTGAATTTTCCAAACGTCACTAATTCTCCAACTTCCCGTGTAGGTAGAAGGCTGAAATTTGGCAGGCCCATTCCTTACAGCTTACTTACAAAAGTTAAGCAGGTTTCACTTCGAAATTCTACGTGTAGCACTCATAACGATCAACAACGTCCGCCATATTGCAATTTTCTTATTCATAGCCCCATCTTCACGAAATTTGGTAGGTGGCTTCCCTGCACTAACTGAAACCAATGTACATACTTATTTCGATGGTATGCCGCCACTGTCAGCCGCCATATTGAACTTTCCAACGCGTCACTAATTCTCCAACTTCCCGTGTAGGTAGAAGGCTGAAATTTGGTACTTATTTCGGTGGCATGATGCCACTGTCGCCCGCCATATTGAACTTTTAACGGAAACCGATGTCCATATTTATTTCGTTGGTATGACACCACTGTCGGCCGCCATATTGAATTTTCCAACATCACTAATTCTCCAACTTCCCGTATAGGTAGAAGGCTAAAATTTGGCAGGCTCATTCCTTACAGCTTACTTACAAAAGTTAAGCAGGTTTCATTTCGAAATTCTATGCGTAATGGTCATAACGGTCAACAACGTCCGCCATGTTGAACTTTCTTATTTATGGCCCCATCTTCTCGAAATTTGGTAGGCGGCTTCCTGCACTAACCGAAACCAATGTACGTACTTATTTCTGTGGTATGATGCCACTGTCGGCCACCATATTGAACTTTTCAACAGTCTTTGTTACTTACGGGCCCATCTTCAAGAAATCTGGTGCGTGGGTTCCCAACGCTAACTGAATCCTACTTACGTACATATATATGCCCATAGCCTGCAGCTCAGTCACCGTGTGAGGCGCCGTTGGTTCCCCCATCCCAACGCCTCCCACGTGGTTGGCTGCCTGCCTATATAAGGCCGTCCATCGCTCCAGTCTCTACATTCCCTTCCTTGCTTCGCCACGGATTCACGTTTCCCTACTGATACCTACAGCCTTTTTGTTCAATCCATGGCTTCTCCGCTGTTTTATTGTTTGTTTATTACAATTATAGTTATTGTATAGGTATTTTACACTTACTTTACATTGCTCAGGCACCAAATTCCTTTATCATTACAACCCCCATTACCATGTCTATCGAGATGATCACTATCGATCAAACAACTATCACTTACCGAGTGGTTTCCATGCCGGAGATACCACCTACCTTTTCATTCTCTTTGTTACATATTGCACGGCCATATCAGGCTCGCTCTTGATATCCAGAGGAACATTGTGTCTTATGTATTGAATGACTGGGACAGGTTCAAGGTGTGGACTGATGATGGTACAGGAGATAATTATACTACACAGGAGCACTATAAGAGTGAAATGCATAAGCCCTTCACCTATGGTTCTGCATGTGAGTTGAGGGCTGCCGCTGAATTGTTCGGTTGTCGCTTTCAAGTGTACGAAATGGCCAAATATTTTACACCTTTGGACAACCGCCAATGCCTCTTAAACATCTTAGGTTCACAGGTGACGATTTCAGTAGTGGACACTTTGATGTTTATGAATGTTTAAACTCTCAAAAGCTGGATGTGATTTTATCGCTGAAACCGGTTGTGTGCTTACAATGCTTGACAGATGCGAATGTCATTTCAATACAACAAATCCTGCAAATACTGTCATAATTGAAACAAACCATCAAACTCAAACCGATTATGACAGCAGCAATCCAAGCTGTGAGATTTGAGGCAAGATTATTGTTCACATGGCCAACTGTAAGTTGCATGCTCAAGAGTAAGCTCAGCGCACAGCTTGGTCATATAACAACCGGAGGGCCGTACTGACAACGTGGCATACAAAGAGATCCTTAACAAATAATTATTGGCATATTTTCCCTCAGTTTAAAAAGGTTACATTTTCTTCTTAATAAAAATTTTAAGGCAGTACTTTGCCGCTGCGAAGTGCGGGTATTTTGCTAGTCTATACTAATAAAAGGCAAAGCCCTCACTCACTGACTGACTGACTCACTCTCTCACTCACTGACTCATCACTAATTCTCCAAGTTCCCGTATAGGTAGAAGGCTGAACTTTGGCAGGCTCATTCCTTACAGTTTCCTTACAAAAGTTGGGCAGGTTTCATTTCGAAATTCTACGCCTAATGGTCATAACTGGAAGCTATTTTTCTCCATTTACTGTAATGGAGTTGAGCTCGAAAGCCATGAGGGCGGAGTTTAGTGTGACATCATCACGCCTCCCACGTAATCACGTGAACTGACTGTCAACGCAGTATGCGTAGAAAACCAGGAAGAGCTCCAAAAGCACTGAAGAAAACATGCATTATACAATTGAGAAGGCAGCGAAACAATAAGAAGCGAGTTAGTGACATATACAACCATATTCATGAGTGCTGCTACTTCGAAAACAAAGCACAGTGTACACCTAAAGTTTAAATTAAGTTCATAGACAGGCTACCGCTAGCGTTTGTCAATCCCATGGGTAATCACGGGATACAAGTTTAATGAGAGGACGAGGATATAAACGAGTTTTGATAACTTTGTAACTAAGTTAAAATTGCAGGTGAAGGGCTGTGCTTATGCAAATTCTGAGAGACTGTGTTTGTACGGGATTGACAGTTAAGGCAGGTGGGGGAGTCACGTCATCATCTCCGCTCCCATTCACCTCATTTCACTTTGAGCTGAGCTCCGCAGCTAACGCAATGTTACGAAGCGAGTTTGTGGCGCTGCCACCAAATACTCACAGAAAAATCCACAAGTTGATACACGCTGTCTCTACAGTTTCTCCACACTGAATCCTCCAGGCACTACTTACAAAAGGTTACATTGACAATCGTGCTATGTTATTTTTAAAATGTTTCCTTTTCTTAGCACAAGCACAGCTGTGAAGCTTTGATGCATGTGCTCCATAACGCGTTAAAAATCACGCATTTAATCACACTTTGCATTACAAACAAAGGGAACTTCTGCCAATACATGATTTCCTGGTACACGATTACATTGATCAGCGCTTCCAGATTCATTTTACCCTCGCACCACCTTAGTTTGAGAAGAAGTATGAAAAATATGAGGTTAACACAGAAAAACAGATCACCAATTGAAGCTTTATGAATAATCGATTCGCCATCAATAATTGTCTTGGTAAAGCCATACTCAGTGTAATCCTCTTTCCATTTTATAACTTTTCCGCCACTAGCCATGATTAAATAAACGGTAAAAAGTAAGAGAAGCAAGGGTGACTTATTCAGGCAGGCAGGCGACAGCTCAATAGTTTATTTGGATATAAGTAGGTTCTATTTAGTCGTCAGAAATATCTTTGTTAGGAATGGAAGTTGAATTTAGTCTTTAAATTTCTATGGTAAAGAAAAAGTTATGCAATGATGACTAAATCTAACTATATAATGTCAAAACTTGATTATATAAAATCACTGTCAGAATAAATAAAGTCAAAACTTGAATATATAAAGTCATTCCCAAATATATAAAGTCAAAACCTGAGTATATAAAGATGGCGTTGGAATATTTGAATATATAAAGTAAGCTGGAATATATAAAGTCAAATCTTGAATATATAAAGTCAGCGTCGGAATATATAAAGTCAGCGCTGGAATATCCATCCATTTCCCAACCCGTTGAATCCGACCACAGGGTCACGGGGTCTGCTGGAGCCAATCCCAGCCAACACAGGGCGCAAGGCAGGAACCAATCCCGGGCAGGGCACATGCATCATTTTCAAAACATTAACCGAACAGTGTTTTTAATTTATTTTTCTGAATACGTTTTGTTAACTTACTTCAGTTCAGAGTCGTTTCAATCAATAGATTTTGACTTATATATTCAGAAACAAGTTTGACTTTATATATACCGACGCTGACTTTATATATTCAAGTTTTGACTTTATATATTCAGAAAAAGTTTTGACTTTATGTATACCGACGCTGACTTTATATATTCAAGTTTTGACTTTATATATTCCGACAGTGACTTTATATATTCAAGTTTTGACTTTATATATTCTGACGCCGACTTTATATATTCAGAAAATCAATGTATTGCCTGTTTGGCACCCATTAGTATATGTGTGTGTGTATATATGTACGCACAGATATATATATATATATATTGTAAAAGAGATATAAGATAGACACATAAAGGTTTGGGGTTTCCGGGCCCGTATACTGTAAAATTATCCACAGTAATCACAAAAAAAGTCATGGTCAAAACAATACATATAACACTGCATATCGCTGACAGCAAAGATGGCGTCGAAGGAGTTTTTATGGAGGCGGGGCCGGAAGTGGAGGAATGCTGGGAAGGAGCTGTGGTGGATGATGGGATTGCTGACGTCATTGGTGGTGGACAGAGGAAGGGCGGAAGTAGCGTACTGCGGGAAGGAGGTAGGCTCATGGCGGCGGGGCGTCTTTTTTTCTGTAAGAGAAGAGAGAAAGGTTAGTACCCCGCCACTCCCTCCTGGCGTATAGCTTCGCGATCGAATTAAGGTTCGCCCGCGGTCCCCTACTTGCGCGTGCGTGACAATATATATATATATATATATGCCAGCAACACTCATGACAATGACAAAACAATTACATTGTCAATCATGTTACGTTATTATTAAAATGTTTCCTTTTCTTTTTACTTCTCCGCTGCCAAGCGTGGGTATTTTGCTATATATATAAATATATATATAGATATGAGAACAACACTCATATCAATGACAAAACAATTACATTAACAATCATGTTACGTTATTTTTAAAATTTTTCCTTTTGTTTTTCATAACTTCTTTAACACACTACTTTGCTGCGAAGCATGGGTATTCTGCTAGTGTAGTATAAAAGTGAAAGACGCAGGCCTACCTTGGAATCGAAGCATTATAAAGCTGCTTCTCATAAACAGGTAAAAATATATTAAGCTCAAAATGAACTCCATTTATCATTGTTTCTAATTTGCTTCAGATCTTGATGTGAAACATTATTAAAACTGTTTGATGTGCTTCTTGACCTTAGAGAATCTATTAAGATAAAGATTGTTTTTGCAAAGTTTTTTTTTTTTACACAGCAACATACTGTATTAAATCCTATAATGAAAAGAATATGCAATGAGTACCTAAACTCATGAACTATCTTCACAGTCATGCATATAATGCTTAAATTCTCTGTGTTATGTATGAAGGATTAGGTTACAGTCAACCACAAAAGCAGAAAACCAAGAAAGTATACTGAGGTCAAAGGTAGCAAATGTGTGTAACATTATTTTCCACTGTAAAAATTATGCCTCTAAAGGAGGAGGAAAACAGATAAGCTTAATGTTAAAATTCGAACATCTATCTTGAATCAACATACCAGATAAAAAACTTTATGTACAACCTGACATAAATAGTAGAGTCCTGCTATGAGTAACATATTAATACTTTCAAAGTTGGCATATCTTAAATAAAAAAGCATTATACTGTTGTAATCGTTGTTCTAAAAACATAGATTATCTGATTTTTTTGTCATAAATTAATGTGCTTCAGTACTTTATTGCATCAGTTTCACAATGTGCTTGGAACAACGCTTTCAAATTAAAAACCTGCTACTTTACATAGTTAGACTAGCAACTTGTTTTCATTGGAGGAGACATTCATCTCGACCAGTTGTCAGATGCAGCTTGTCACTGAGATAATCCTGAAACTGTGTTTATTTATTTTTACTTCTGAATATTTTATTATTCCATATTATAAGCATCTCAGATACCATATAAATGTAATTATTTTATTCTTTCTTTCTTTTCAGTTTGCAAAGTTTTATTAAAACTCTTGAACTCCGACATGGCATTATATGGACGTAGCTAACAAAATAAAGGGACAATTTGGGTGAATTACTTTAAAAGGGTATTGAGTCATCAGAGCTGTCAGACCAGCTTCAAATTATGCTGGCAACAAGTATATTTGGAAATATATTCGAGAGGTGCATGTGACAGGCCATATCACAGGACATTCTGTAACAGTACAATAACTGACTATACCTGTTTTGCCTTTGTATAGTTTAGTTCTAAAAAGTGCACTTTCCTGAATGGTAGGAGAAGAGGATCCAGGAGAAATGACTGTGGTGGTGGTATGAAGGCACACCATGGGTGGAAACGTTGCTTGCAGTTTAACATGAATGAGAATGCCACATGCCAGTTTTAACTCTCGAAAACCCACTGAAAAACACAAGTTTCCCATGACTTCAATTCCCCGGTAACCAAGTTTAACTGAGTTATTAGTTATGGAAATCATAAAATGAAGATTGGAGATTGGCTTTTTTTCCCAATGTAGACATCCTGTGTATAAAGGTAGAGAAAAAAATGAGCCTGAGCCAAAACCGAGAAGGATTGTGAAATGAAAATGAGAGAGAAAGAACCATTGGTGGCGGAGTTAGGTAAAGCGAGAGAGCCTCACTGATTGTGTTTAGGGAGTGAGACAGAGGGCTGGACAGAGGGCTTCAAAAGGTAGCGCTGCTCTCATCTACTGACATGCTGCAAGGTGGAGCTGTTGAGAGGGTGAGAGAGACAACAGGAGCAGAGTGAAGAATGGAGTCCTGATGTCATGGTGTCCAAGGAGAAGTTGTAGTGACTGACAGAGATGGCAGCTTCCGGTCCAAGGGTACCAAAGTAGGTGGTAGATTGGAAGAGTGTATTGGGCTGTGTCTGTGAGACACTCATGGATCTACACCCACACAGAGAATGAGCTTCCAGGAATGCATTTGGATTTTACCACTCAGGTTGAGATTTAAATTAATTTATTGTTAATTTTAAACATCCACAGAGTTTTTGGAATTATTTATTTACTAACCGAAAATGTACACAGCACATTTATTTTATTTGAATCACTTTGAACTTTGATCATTGTAAATATAAAAACTGAGCTCTTGTTACACCTGAACCTTGCTTGTTATGTTTCCTCATTGCATCATTCATCCCAGTCATATTATCGACGGTTCCAGGTGCAAGGTGTGTTAGGGCTACCAGAGCCAACCTGGACCATCGCAAAACTATTTATAGTCACAGGCGTAAGAAGTGAGCTTTTTAAAAAATAAGTTATGATTTTATTCAGTACTAAAGACAGAACTGACTTCACTGCACACTTTATTTACCAAATATTTAGTAAAAAGAGTAAAAACTTGTGTGCAATGGACCATAAACTCTCCATGGCAAAACAACTGAAAATTCAACTTTTGACAGTCTCATGCCCCTGGTCCAGCACATGAGGGTGAGAGCTCTCTTAATGTGAAAGGTGAGCTTCTAAATCCAAAATCAGATATTTCTTTTATTAATTAAGATAAACACTTTTAACTTAGGCTCTAATCATTTAGATAACTGAGGATTTCACAGGAGAGTTTCATTAAATTTTAATTGTGATGCTTGTGAGTATAAACAATTAAGGTACATTTGTCACATATATGGTCGGATAGGGTATACTAGAGTTGATGACAATGAGTTAATCAGGGTGCCAATTAAAAACAAAAAAAAGCATAATCCAGTTGGAGCTTGGGGTCAAAGAACAAATGATATTTACCCTGAGTGTAGCTTAAATGTAATGAGTCAACTAAGCTAAGATCAATATTGAATTTGCATAATGCTCAATTGGAATGGGGACACAGTGCCCTAGAAGTGGAGGAGATCTATCCATCAAGGGGGTCTAATACAACACTGGAATCAGTACCAGTAATCAGATCATAGCCATACAACTGAAGAATATAATTGGTCATGGGGCCATAAGCTGTAATTAAAAGATTTCTTCTCATGATCTCAGGTAGATGGTAACAGGACCTGCCCACAGCATCAAAGCATATTTCTATTCTTTTAAACTGCAGAAAGTAATTTACAAGAGTGACAACAACACACTATTAGCAGAACCAATGTGTATTATTTTGAGACAGCCCATTGAATCCCATGGAATTCTTGTGGAAAAATCGTGTCTAGCTTGTTCCTAAACAGGAAGTCAGCTATACCTTGTTGTTTCTACAGTGTGGTGCAATCCATAATATTCAATGATGCGATGTTCAGACTAGAAATATACAAAACAAAGCAGAAAGAAGAAGTAACACAGAAAATAAGCAGTTCAAATCTTTTTCACACTCTGATGCTTAACCCCCAGCCTCTGCCCACTAATATCCTATTTTCTCACCTTTCATGGCTCATACCTTCATCTTGAGAGTCCCCTGTAAAAATAAAAACATCTCCTTGCTCCAGAAAAGCAACACTCCGATATTAAAACTATGAAAAACAATCTTCGGTGCTAATTATGCAGGGAGATCTGGGAAATGTAGTCCAGAGATCTAATGCTGTGCACATTAGAAAAACAAATAAGGGCAAGGTGGTGAACTAAAGTAACACCTGACACCAGAAGGTTAATTTGAGAGTGAAAACCACAAACACCACCATCAACATTAACCTAAAAAAGGAAAGTTGAAACAAAACATAAAAATCTACACACCATCCCACATATAAACCATATGTAAATTGCAGAAAAATTAAATAAATAGTTCAATAAACTTATTCTGTCTGTAAAATAAACAATGCTAAAAAGCTGTGCTGAAAAACAAATCAGAACTTGCAGACATTCAAGAAAAGAATAAATGAGAAGAAATGTTGCATTTCTGCACAGACTGTGTCACGTTCACTGCTGTAGATATGAATTGAATTGTCCAGTTTTAACACAACAGAAGCAGGGTCATAGATGACATGACTGTACTTATAAGAGCTACAAGCTATGAGCTGGAAAATTACAAAGAACTGGAATGTATAATTTCTTCCTTTTCTGAATCAGTTAGTCCATCACATCTCTTGAGGTAGCAGTGGGTACACTAAAGTTCCAAACTAACGTTTGGCAAGGTCCTTCATTAGTTAAACCTTGCTGCTCAGAGGAGCCACTGGCAAATTTTCTAATTGAAGAATTTTAAATCAGAGTCTGTGAATGTAAAGAAGTCCATCTTGGGACTGGCCTTTGCCAAATATAAATTTGATGGTATCTTCTCCTAGGTAAATCTCAGAGTTATTTTATGTCAATTTTTGTAAATTGGTCTTTAGTTCTATACTGTTTTCACATATCAATTCATTTTTTATTATTGATGAATTACCTCAATTTTTTTTTTATTTACAGGGAATCAGTTCAATGTTTTCATTTTATATTAAACAGGGTCCATTTGATGCCAATTGAGAATTGCATGCCATGCCTCTATAGTGCCCATAAAAGAAACAATGATCCCCATTCTGCTTCAACAGTCAATAGAGTTACCTTTCAAATGTTTTATAAAATTTGTGGTCTGGTAATGGCCATCTATTTAAAGAACAGGTTGTCATTTTTGTTTTTTTCCCAAGATGACTGACCACGAGTTTCAATGTGTTGCAGAAGATTTGGAATCTCTAGAGATGCAAAATCAACAGCTCCTTGCCAGACGAAAGCATCTAAGGGTTCAGAAAGCTTGGCTCTTACAGATTTCATCAGTGTCCAGGATCAGTTTGGCTACCTCTATGCCGCACCGTACCACTCAGTTTTACTCCGGTTCCTGCTCTACATGACAACCACAATGTTGGAACCTTGGAACATCAACAGTGGAAACAGGGGCCCAAGCTAAGATTACCTCCACTTTCTCAAGCTAGCATTGCCACTCACAACCACTTCGACCTACTCTGCTTCCATGGTATGTCTACAGACAGTAGTGATGTGGTTGTTTATAGGAGATTCAATAGTGTGTCACCTGAGTACTCGGTTGCCTGATGTGAAATGTTTCTGTCTTGGTTTTGGCATATTTTTGAACACAATATAAATTATATTAGAAAGTAGCAAAATATCCACGCTTCGCAGCGGAGAAGTGTGTTAAAGAAGTTATGAAAAAGAAAAGGAAACATTTTAAAAATAACGTAACATTTGCTTTCTATTCGTTTGCATAAGCACTGTCCTTCACCAGCAATTATTTAATGTTAGCTCAGACCAGGCACTTAAAAGTTTCTCTCGCACTTTTGCTTAGTTTGTGCTAAACACTATTCTATCCCTGACCATCTCATCTTTGTTTGCATAAGCACAGTCCTTCACCAGCAATTTTAACTCCGTTACAAAGTGATCAAAAGTCTCATCTATACCCCAGGCCCTCTCAGTAAACTTGTATCTCGTGAATATCGTATTCGTCTTAGGCATGACAAACGCCAGCGGCAGCATGTCTATGAACTTAATTTAAAGTTAAGGTTTAAACCTTGCTTTCCTATTCGTTTGCATAGGCACAGTCCTTCACCAGCAAGTTTAACTCCGTTACAGCAATTTTAACTCTGTTACAAAGTGATCCAAAGTCTCGTTTATACCCCGCATCTTCTCATTAAACTTATATCTTGCGAATATCCTATTCGTTGTAGGCATGACAAACACCAGCGGCAGCGTGTCTATAAACTTAATTTAAACTTACGGTTTACACCGTGCTTTGTTTCCGCAGTAGCTGCACTTATGAATATGCTTGAATGCGTCACTCACTTCATATTCTTTTGCTGTCTTCTCATTTGTGTAATGTGTTTTTTGTTCAGCGCTCTTTGGAGCTCTTCCTTGTTCTCTGTGTACTGCGTTCACAGTCAGTTCATGTGAGCCGCTCAGAGTACAGTGATCCCTCGCTATATCGTGCGTCGACTTTCGCGGCTTCACTCCATCGCGGATTTTAAATGTAGGCATATCTAAATATATATCACAGATTTCTCACTGGTTCACGGATTTCTGCGGACAATGGGTCTTTTAATTTATGGTACATGCTTCCTCAGTTTGTTTGCCCAGTTGATTTCATACAAGGGACGCTATTGGCAGATGGCTGAGAAGCTACCCAATCAGAGCACGTATTACGTATTAAATAAAACTCCTCAATGATATACGATATGCTTCCCATGCGTGCTTTGCATACTTAAAAGCACTAGCAGCACGCATTGATTTTTGATTGTTTGTTTTCTCTGTCTCTCTCACTCTCTCTGCCTGATGGAGGGGGTGTGAGCAGAGGGGCTGTTTGCACAGAGGCTGTTTGCTTAGAAGATACGGACGCTCCTGTAAAAAATGCTGAAAGACTATCTTCACATTGATCCCTTCATTCCGGCCGCTTTATCGCGGTGCTTGCATACTTAAAAGTGCAACAGCCCTATTGATTTTTGATTGTTTACTTTACTCTCTCTCTCTCTGACATTCTCCGCTCCTGATGCGCATTTATCTGTCTGGAGTGGATTAACCACGATAAACAAGGGTTTACTGTATAACTGTGCAGAGAATATTTATAAACAGTGTGGGAGAGTTTCTAAGGGCTTAAAATATATAAAAATAACCATACAAACATATGGTTTCTACTTCGCGGATTTTCACCTATTGGGGGGGGTTCTGGAACGCAACCCCCGCGATCGAGGAGGGATTACTGTACATGCATCGAAGCTTCTCAGCTATGCTTGTGGTATCTCGTGCAATCTTGCGATTTTCACGGCTTTATTTAATGTTAGCTATGACCCGGCCAAACACTAGTCCATCCATGACTATCTCATCTTCGTTTGCATAGACACAGTCCTTCACCCGCAAATATTTAGCGGCAGCATGTCTATTGGATTGCTGCCGATGGACGGCCTTATATGGGCAGGCACTCAATTACGTGGGAGGTGTGATAATGTGGGACGCAATTCCGCCTCACACGGTGACCGAGCTGCAGGCTATGACCGTATACAGTATATGGACGAAAGTAGGTTCCAGTTATGTCTGTTACACATAGAATTTCGAAATGAAACCTGCCTAACTTTTGTAAGTAAGCTGTAAGGAATGAGCCTGCCAAATTTCAGCCTTCTACCTACACAGTAAGTTAGAGAATTAGTGATGAGTCAGTGAGTCAGTCAGTCAGTCAGTGAGGGCGTTACCTTTTATTAGTATAGATAATATAATACATTCCCACCTCTCCCAAGTTTATCAATCAATCAATCAACATTTATTTATATAGCACATATTCATACAAAAAATGTAGCTCAAAGTGCTTTACAAAATTAATAGAAAAATAGAAGACACAATAAAAAATAAACATAAGTCAACATTAATTAACATAGAATAAGTAAGGTCCGATGGCCAGGGTGGACAGAAAAACAAAAAAACTCCAAAGGCTGGAGAAAAAAATAAAATCTGTAGGGGTTCCAGACCAAGAGACCGCCCAGTCCCCTCTGGGCAAGTTTACCCTGTTGACCTGAGCATGCTCTTTTAAGCAAGTTAAATTTCTCCACTGAAATATGTCTACCCAAACTGCATAGAAGAATATCTCAACTGAAACCCTCTATTTGCATCTTAGACCCAAAATCAACAGGCTTTTCAAATAAGCCTCTGATGTGCTTATTGATATTGTGCTTGACATAGTGAACTAATCATTAGATACGGGGGTATTCCCATACTGTCTAAAGATGGCTGTTGTTAAACCCCTGCTCAAGAAAAATAATCTCAAAAACCTCAGACCATTTTCTAACCTGCCTTTCTTAAGTAAAATTTTAGAAAAGGTTTTTCAACTGTTAAATGATTACTTAAATAAACATTCTGTTCTTGACAAGTTTCAGTCAAGTTTTAAAACAAATCTTTGTTCTGAAATTGCACTGATTAGAATATTAAATGATTTGCAAGTTAATGCAGACAGAGGCCATACAGTATATCTGTTCTTGTTCTCTTAGACTTGAGTGCAGTATTTGACACCATAGACCACAGTATTCTAAAAAATCACCTCAGACAATGGGTGGTTCTCTTTGGCATTGTCTTAAATTGGTTTCAGTCCCATTTAATATTAGAAAATTTCTTAGTTGTGTTTATTATACTTCAGAGGTATGGGATATTGTACATGGTGTACCGCAAGGATCTAGTCTAGGTCTGCTGCTTTTTTCAATCTGCATGCTTCCATTAGGCCATATTACCTCAAAACGTACCACAGCTATGCAGACAACACAGAGCTTTATTTATCTACTAGACATTAAGCCCGTTACAATAACGGGCGCTAGAACAGTAGTGCATAAACATTAGTAGGAACAATCTATATTAAATGGCAAGGGACCCTGACCTCATGTTTCTTGTCTTAATTTTTTTTTTTAGTCAAAAATATTTTTGCAAGAAGCCTAAAGTAAAATAATAATAAAAATAAAATAGAAATGTATGACAATACAGTAAGTATAATTCATATTGCCTTAGTGTAAACCTTTGTAACAATCTGTAATACACAAAATCTAAAGAAGATATTTAGGAAAAATTTTCTATTTTTTTACCTCATTAAATTTTTCTATAAAATTTCATTATAGACAACATTAATTGTAAATATTCTGTCTGAGTTTGGCAAGAGTTTGCCTTGTTTAGGACCATCTAGAACCTTGACAACAACATCTGGAAAGCTTCTAACTCTTGATAATGCAACATATAACTGACCGTGGCTGAATACTGGTTCTGGCAAGTAAATGGCAACTTTTTGTAAGGTTTGCTCTTCTGAGTCTCTCTCTTTTAGCGTTTTTCTGACGCTCATTTTCTTTTTCTTCAATCGATCTATTTGTTCGTATTTTTTTTTTTTTTTGGGTGGCATGTTGTTAGTAGATATGTCCGTAATATTTTCTCTTACAGTAATACTGACTTGTATGTGGCTGTAATATGCGCCAGTATATTGTGTGCCTTTAAATTTCTCTCAGTAATACTGGTTTGTATTTCGTAAAATGCCTGTAATTTTCTCTGACAGTAATACTGGCTTTGATGTCCGTAATATGACTTTAATTTTCTGTCACAACAGTGGTCAATCAGCAGAGTGTCCCCAGCAACTGATGTAATGTGTGGCGTGCAGTTGGTAATTGTGACTGTGTCATCTCCCCAGCAAGTATTTTAATCTGTGCTAGCGTGTAGCTGATTATTGTACGTGTTCCACAGCAGCGGATTTTATGTGCGCGGCCGCGACTACCTAATCAGCAATCTACCCAGCAATGATGTCTTTTATTTGCTTATCATGCGCTGCTGCGGCAAGGCCATTCACTGTGTGCCCAGCTTCCAGTGTGTGTGCTTTATTTGCTTATTATGCGCTGCCACGGATAGGCCATTCACTGTGTGCCCAGCTTCGAGTGTGTTGTGCGACCAAGGTGCTGTGCGCATTGGCAGGCCACGGTGCGATGTGCGCCGCGGCCCCGCGCATGCGCACTTCAGCAGAAAACACACACACATGGACACCTGGACGCAAACAGGGCTTTTGTTAAAGAGGATAGCGCCTGATGACCCTGATGCTCTAGGCTTTCTGATCCAATGTCTTATTACTACTTCCAAATGGATGAGTAGTAGATTTCTTAAACTAAATAAGATATAAACAGAAAACTTAGTGATTGGAAAATGTAGAAATTGTGAGGGCATTAGAAACAAACTTGATCCCTTGGTATTAAAAATCACGGCGGGTGTAAAGAATTTAGGTGTACTCATGGGCTAAAATTTAAATTACACAGTAACCAGATTACTAGGAGTGCATTTTTTTCACTTAAGGAATATTGCAAAAGTTAGACATCTTATAACACTGCGAGACGTTGAAAAATTCACACTTTTGTTTTTAATTGACTAAATTACTGTAATGGACTCCTAGCAGTACTATCTATGAAATACATCAGTTGGTTGCAGTTTTGTTCAGAATGTAGCAGCAAGAATCTTAACTAGAAAAAGTGCAGTATGACACTGCTTGGTCCTTCCAGGGGGGCTCTTGAACCCGCTACCGCCAATAACGTACCTCAGGGATCAGCCAGTGGATGAGGACACAACACACAAACATAGCAATACATAATCCATTAAAACTGAACATCCGTGAGATTAAAATCCAGAATTTAAAACAAGAATAAAACCATCACAGTCTACAGGTAAATGTTCCATCCTCTCTTAGATGAGCCCAGCACAACACCCACTTCGTCTCACCAGCTCACCCATTGCTTGCTCAGCTGGCACTAGCAGATTTGGTCCTCTCCAGCCTGAC
Source organism: Polypterus senegalus (assembly GCF_016835505.1). Classification (NCBI taxonomy): domain Eukaryota; kingdom Metazoa; phylum Chordata; class Cladistia; order Polypteriformes; family Polypteridae; genus Polypterus; species Polypterus senegalus. The sequence goes on from NC_053156.1 coordinate 143,648,604, forward strand.
CCATGTCTTGGCTACGATGAGTGGAATCAGCCAGAGTGTTTGAGGTTGGTTGTCCTCTCGTCTTCTTCCTTCCTTGCTTCAGCATACTTCAAATCCCTAGAGAGGATGCCACCTTGATCACACCCTCTCCATAACAAATATTCAGTTGAGTACTGTGTGCAGTTTTGGTCTCCTGGCTACAGAAAGGACATAGCAACGACTAGGCTGATTCCAGGGCTACAGAGGTTGAATTATGAGGAAAGATTAAAAGAGCTGAACATATACAGTTTAAGCAAAAGAAGATTAAGAGGTGACATGCTTGAAGTGTTTAAAATTATGAAGGGAATTAGTACTGTGGATCGAGACTGTTATTTTAAAATGGGTTCATCAAGAAGATGGGGACACAGTTTGAAACTTGTTAAGGGTAAATTTTGCACAAACATTAGGACGTTTTTCTTTATACAAAGAACGATAGACACTTGGAGTAAGCTACCAAGTAGTGTGGCAGACAATAAGACGTTAGGGACTTTCAAAACTCGACTTGATGTTTTCTTGGAAAAAATAAGTGGATAGGACTGGCGAGCTTTGTTGGGCTGAATGGCCTGTTCTCATCTTGAGTGTTCTAATGTTCTAGTCGGTACTCTGACAAGCATAGAGCGGATCAGCAAGCAGACGCACAGAGCGGATCAGCAAGCAGACGCACAGAGCGGATCAGCAAGCAGACGCACAGAGCAGTGGTGTCTCCCACAGGCACGCAGCCCTTCGCAAGCACACGAGCATGTTCACCTGAGGTAAAGCCAGCAGCTGACCAGTAGAAATAACTGGCAGTGAGAAATTAAAGTCGATCGCTCAGCGGGTGGTGGAAACTTAAAGCCGACGGTCTCGTAGCGATTCAGCTGAACACGAAAAGTGCCGAAGCACCTATAAAAACGACAAAGATGACTTCAACACTTAAAGTAAGTTCTATCTGCTCTCTGCCCGTCGAGGGCTCGTTTATATGTGGTGTGTCTTGCAGTATGTACAGTTCAGTTCAGTGTAGATAGCTTCACCTGCCAAAAGTGTTTAGTTAATTTAGAGTTGGTCGGGAAAATACGCAAATTGGAGGACCGCGTTAGGAATCTGATAGCGATTAGGCAAACCGAAAATTGGATCGACTCGGTTTATTTAGACAATTCAGCTACTTCTGATTCGGCTTCAGTCTCTCCAGGTCCCACTGTAGTGAGTGCGCGGCCAAAATCAGCAGTACCGATTCAACCACAGGGCGAGTGGGTAACAGTAAGACGGGGGTCTAAGAATCCAAAATGTAGTCCCCCTGCACCCAGGACACCAATTCGGACCCAGAACAGATTCTCAGCTCTCCGCAGCGCACCTGTGGAAACTGAGAATAATAAAGTGCTCATAATTGGCGATTCCATAGTGCAGAATGTTAGAATTCCAAACTGTGTTAAACCGGCAGTTAATGTTAAGTGCCTCGCAGGGGCCAAGATTTCTGGCATAGAGGCCGCATTGGACCGTGTCGCCGACGATGAAGTATCTACCTTATTGCTGCATGCCGGCACTAATGATATTTATTTACAGCAATCTGAGGTATTAAAGCGGAACTTTATTTCTCTATGCACCAAAGCTAAAAGAAAATGTCAGAATTTAATTGTATCTGGTCCCTTACCAAGATTATATAGAGTGGATGTGATTTATAGCAGATTGCACTCCTTTCACTGCTGGCCAGAAACCTGGTGTGCAAATAAAAGCATAGCGTTTGTGAACAATTGGGTTGATTTTTGGGAAAGGCCTGGATTTTTCAGAAGAGATGGTCTTCAACCTAACTGGAGGGGATCTTATGTATTATCCTAAAATATGGCAGCAAAACTGCCTGGTTGACTGATGAGAGCACCATCCAGGCCGCAGTCATGTGATCTTAAATCACAGGCTGTTGTTTATCCCACCTGTTATTTTTCTGTTACCCATAATCCCTGTCGTGGGGCAGTAAATTTAGTGTTGATACAAACCTTAAATTATTGATAACCAAAAAATAAGGTGTAAAATTAGACCAAGGGATAAAACCAGACCCTCCACCAGGGCCACTTGTAATAGAAATTTACTTCAAATTAAAACAAAAAATATATCACCAGTTCAGAAAAAAACATGCAGTTTTAAATGCTGTTTATTGAACATTCGCTCTCTTGGCACTAAAGCTGTTTTGGTAAATGATATTATATTAAGTACAAAATCTGATCTGTGTCTTCTTACTGAAACCTGGCTTGTAAATGTGACACTGTTCCCCTAGCAGAGGCGTCACCAGATGGATACTCTTTCCTTCATAAGTCTAGAGATTCTGGTCGAGGAGGAGGCTTTGGAATAATTCATTGTAACAAAATGCAAATCACGTCTAAAAATCTAGGCAACTTTACATCCTTTGAGGCATTCATTTTAAATGTTAAAACAGATTTCAACACAATTATAGTGCTAGTCTACAGACCACCAGGGCCATATTCATTGTTCATGACTGAATTTAGCAACCTTCTATCTGATTTGGCTATAAATTATGATCACGTAGTTCTGATGGGGGATTATATTGTACATATTGATGTGGAAACTGACACTTTTAGCAAATGTTTTACTTATTTGTTAAATTCAGTAGGATTTTGTCAGATTGTCAAAGGCTCAACTCATAATTATAACCACACATTAGATTTAATTATAACTTACAAAGTTGAAATTCAAAATTTAAGTATTACTCCATTAAATTAAGTTATTTCTGATCACTTCTTAATTACATTTGATTTAGTTCTGCCCATGCCAACGCACTCACAGATTAAAACAAAGACAGTGCGACATCTAGATTGTAATTCTGCTTCAAAATTTATAGATACCTTGAGAAGAGCCAAGCAAAATGACACCTTTTATTGGCTAACTAAAAAGATTACAATATGCAAGCTTTCGAGGCAACTCAGGCCCCTTCTTCAGGCAAGATGATCTTAGATCTGTTAACATTAAATGTAAACGTGGAATACAATTTAGATCAGCTAACATCACGTTATAATTAGATGCTCTGGACACAGTGGCTCCCCTTAAAACAAAAGTGATCAAAGCACATAGAAACTCTCCCTGGTTTAATGAAAATACTCGAGCTCTTAAATTAGAGTGTCGAAAACTGGAGTGCAGATGGAGAACAACAAAGCTACATGTCTTTCAAATTGCATGGACAGAGAGTGTTAATAAATATAAAAAAGCCCTCTTTAAAGCTCGCTCAGAATACTATTCTACATTAATAGATAGCAATAATAAAAATCCTTGGGTACTGTTTAGAACAGTGGCTAAATTAACAAATGGGAATTCAGATCAACAGTTCAAAATACCAACAGATATTAGCAGTACAGACTTTATGAACTTCTTCAATGAGAAAATTAAAAATATAAGATCCCAGATCTTAGCATCACAGTACAAACCAAATACTAGCTCAGCAGACCCTGTCGCACATTGCATTCAGCACTTTAGTAATTTTAATCCTGTAACTGAGCAGGAAGTCTTAACTTTAATTACTAAAATGAAGCCCACTACTTGTTCCCTAGATCCAGTGCCAACAAAACTAGTAAAAGTGCAATGGATGTTCTTCTATTCTAACCATTATCAATAGTTCATTACTGCATGGCACCGTACCTGATGCACTAAAAGTGTCAGTCATTAAACCTTTACTTAAAAAGTCAGACCTAGACCTACACCAATAATTATAGGCCTATTTCAAATTTACCATTTCTCTCTAAAATACTAGAAAAATGATGTCGCCAGTCAGCTTCAGTCACACCTTACACATTACAATTTATTTGAGAAATTCCAGTCTGGTTTCGCACTGGTCATAGTACAGAAACGCACTAACACGGGTTGTAAATGACATTCTGATATCCTCTGATGAAGGAAACTCCACTGTAATTATGTTGTTGGACTTAAGTGCAGCATTTGACACCATTGACCATTCTATTTTACTGCACAGGCTAGAAAACGATGTTGGGCTTACAGGCCCGTGCTCGCTTGGTTTAGTTCTTATTTATCAAATCGATTCCAATATGTACAGAAATGTGCTGACAGTACTCCATCATTATACACAGAAGTTCAATATGGTGTCCGCAGGGCTCAGTACTGGACCTTTACTGTTTTCACTTTACATGCTTCCACTGGGATCTCTCATTAGGAAACATAATGTTAATTTTCACTATGCAGATGACACCCAGTTATACCTTTCATTTAAATCAAATGAAGTTTCTCCGATGTTGTCTTTAATTAGTTGTGTTAGTGAATTAAAGGAATGGATGAATGAGAACTACTTGTCTTTAAATACAGATAAAACAGAGATGTTAATTGTTGGAGGGAATGACGCTGATCACAGCAATATTTTGTCATCATTTAACTCAGTTGGAATCCCAATTAATTTTACTGAATCAGCCCGCAATCTAGGAGTTATCTTTGACTCTAGCATGTCATTTAAAGCACATATTACAAAGTTGTCCAAAACATGTTTTTCCATCTTAAAAATGAAATTAAGGCGCTTTCTAAATAAACAGGATTGTGAGAAATTAATTCATGCATTTATCTCTAGTAGGATTGACTACTGCAATGCGGTGTTCACTGGCTGTTCAAACTGTTCTCTATACAGCCTCCAGTTAATCCAAAATGCGCTGCAAGAATTATTACAAGAACAAGAAAATATGAACACATAACTCAGTTCTTAAATCTTTACACTGGCTCCCAGTTAAATTTAGGGCAGATTTCAAAATCCTCCTTTTAACATATAAAGCATTAAACGGCCAAGGTCCGCTTACTTGTCTGAACTTATCATGACTTACAAACCTGAGCACATTAAGATCTCAAGATGCCGGTCTGCTTACGATTCCAAGGATTAATAAAATAACAGTGGGAGGTCGAGCTTTTAGTTACAGGGCCCCTAAACTGTGGAATGGTCTTCCTGCTTCTATAAGAGATGCCCCTTCGGTCTCAGCCTTTAAATCCCGGCTGAAGACTCACTACTTCAGTTTAGCATATCCTGACTAGAGCTGCTGATTAACTGTACAGACTGCATCTCTGTTGTTAGTCATTAGCACTAAAACATAAGTAACATGATTGTTATAATTTGAATACTAACCCTCACCTATTCTATTTCTATTCTCAGTACTCAAATGTGGCAATTGGTGCCATGGCCCACCTGCCAAGTTGTTTGCCTGCCTGTGGTAAAGTCATCCCTGATGGAGGATCACAGGAATCATGGGTAAAAGGGGTCCTTTCATCGGATTGGCTGGCCGAGCAACGTTTCAGCCGTGGAATGGCCAAATGGGGAGGCAGCTTGATGGATGAGGTCTCCAGGACTCTAAAAATATCCAAATCTTATTATGTGATATCATCTACTGTTAAATTCTGCTCCATACTTCTAAAATTTTATTATTATGCTGTATTAAGGATTTGTTCTGTTCTGTGTATTGTATTGTATTGACCCCCTTCTTTTGACACCCACTGCATGCCCAACCTACCTGGAAAGGGGTCTCTCTTTGAACTGCCTTTCCCAGGTTTCTTCCATTTTCCCTACAAGGTTTTTATTGGGAGTTTTTCCTTGTCTTCTCAGAGAGTCAAGGCTGGGGGGCTGTCAAAAGGCAGGGCCTGTTAAAGCCCATTGCGGCACTTCCTGTGTGATTTTGGGCTATACAAAAATAAACTGTATTGTATTGTATTGTACTCTGAGAAATGCCAAACATTATCATGCCTACACTGAACATTGTATGGTCCATTGATTAAATGACAAAAGAAAGTATAGTTTAATTACTTTTATGTGCAAATCTACAACAAAAGACTCACATTGCCCACTTTTTGAATTATTACCCTATTCAAACATGAGATACCAAATATTTGGCCTCAATATTTGTACAGTAATTATGTCAGTGGCATCTCATATTATTTTAAGAATGGAAAAGATGATTCAGTACCACAATGACACAATGATATTCGTATTGAGTATGTTTCACCCAACACTTTCCTCCTGGCTGGGGTACAAATTCATATTTGGGGTTTGTTTTGTCTAATTTGATGTCAGTTATTTGTATCTATGTCTATTTTATTTATTATGTACTGTACATTTTTCTGTTTGTATGTGGGAAAAGGAGAAGGGCCTTAGTTATGTTCCTTATGCTTTGTGGGTGGTCCTGCCCATCACTGCCAGCCAACGGCCCTCCAACCTATTTAAGGGAGAGCTTCCTATAGTTCCATGGTGGTTCATTAAATGTGCTAGTAGTGTAGATTTACAGGGTGGTCCAGATCTCATTATGCAGATCCAGATCATCTGGATGACTTTAATTTATATGGGGACGATTCCAGTTTGGCGCAAAGATGATTCTTCATATCGTCAGTTTGCACACTTCTCTGGGATTTTTCGGGTGATTTTCTATGTAATAAACTTAATAGGTTATAGCATAATGAAAATTGCATAATTAGATCTGGACCACCCTATATTTATTTATTGTTATTGTTTTGTGATTTTCTGTTTTTTGACCTTGCCTCTAGATTTGACCTTGCCTCTAGATTTTGGATTGGGACTGTGTTTATTGTTACTGTATTTTTAAACCTCTGCTATGTTTATGACCAAATATTTGGATTCTGTATTAGGAATTTGTTTTCTGTGTATTGCCTTGCCTTTGCAGGCGTCTCCTTTGTGGTCTTGTGTGCTTTAAGGCTTGCACAGCCTTTTTTCGCTAAAATAAACATTTTATTTTATCAATATTTGTCTCAACCCTTTAGGTTCCTAGTCAGGGTGTTTGGCAGTGTTTCCCCTCTCTATTGGGCAACTTTAGATGTTTTTTTGGCAGTTAGTGCATTCAGAACTCAAGCACTTCATGACAGACAGCTTTAATGTGTGAGTGTGCGCAGTCACATCTTCAAAATTAAACTCAGTTTTACAGTTAATCTGTCTTTTATGCAACATCTCCAACGTTGAGAAGAAAACTGCCCTTTACCAAAAAGAATAAAAAAAGGCAAGAAATGTCCATAATTTGCATGAATCTCAGTTGGTTTAAAGCCACAATGGGTGAGACTGAATATGTCATGTTTCAGAAGGTTGCTTCAGATGTAAAATGGTAGCACACATGCAGACCCATCTCTGGGCATGCCAGAATGTCTGATCATAGTCTGATTACTTTTATTCTAGGCAGAATTTGGTGATGAAGTTGTGGTTTTGTGTCAACAGTTCATTAAGGAAGGGCATGGCGTTTTCAACATTTCATCATTTCTTTTCTGATTACTTAGTAGTGCAGCTGGGGTTAGCATTTTGACATGACATTTACAGACTTTGATCGTATGATTCGATGCCCTTATCCTTATAATAAGGATATAATAAGGAATAATAATAATTCATAAGCTACAAATTGTTAATCCTGCTTATTCAAATTGCTTTATTTGCAAGCTAGTTTCAGTGCATTGGATATCACAGTAATTAAGATGGGTTTTGTTAAATCTTTCTTTCTGGAACAGGCAAATCCTTAGCTCATTCCAAAAAGCAAGATTAGCGAGATATCCATATCTTTGGCCTCATGGATCATGAACTCCTGGCTTAATCTGTTCCAGAAATGCAGGTTTGGCCTAATCAAGGTTTTCTGAAACAGAATTATCCTGATTTCCATAAATCCTGACTTTAACCCTATTTTTCATTAATTCTGCATTCTAGAACAGACACCAGATCAAGTATTCCATAGTAAATTGTAAAAGCAAGTAATCCACACAACCTGGTAAACATTATTGATTTATTAAATACCAGTACCCAAGCACTCTTTCACTCTCTCTACTAGAGTCTGACCGACTGAGATGGTCTGATATAAGATTTTAGCAGATATATTACCTTTTTTGGAATGCCTGTGTTTCTCAACCTTTTTAAGAATTCTGGAATAAGAAAGTTTACTATATTTTCCATGTGTGCCTGCATGTGTGCACACCATAGAGAGAACATTGAACAAGAATTTGTAGGAAATGAGTTAAAACAGAATCAAATAATTGTCGTTTCCACCTATTTTAATTTTATTTAGGTTAGTTTTTTAAGTATGTGGGTTGAATATCAGATCTATTTTCATTTTCCAGTGAGCATTTTGTTTTACTTTTATTTGTAATTATGAAATTATTTTCTAGCCATTTCAGTTATAGTTTTCTTAATGATAATAACCTTGGTAATCCTTTGCCAGCTGGGAAATTGCTTAAAACAAGCAGAACTAAAAATATCACAGTAGAAAAACAATGTATTCTAAAACACACATTTAAAAGTCTAAATTGAGTTATGTGTTCATAGAAGAATATGGCTTTGAATATTAATACAGTATAACATCAGTAAAAAGAAAATGTACTTATTCTGCTCTCACCGCTGTGGTTTATAAAAAAAAGAATGTATCCTTTGAACAAAGTCAAATGTCTATACCCCTCTGGGTTTTTCTTAATTGTGGATTGATTATGTATACAATTCAGTACACTATTTTATTACAGTATAAAGCTGATATACACTAGACATTCATATAGTACAATAATATATTCATAAAGGTGTGGTGGGATGGGTGTTTTATCATAATATTTACAAGCAGATGTTGGACATCATATAGTAGAAATAGTAGTAGTAGTAGCATTGTTCTGTGTACAAAGTGCACTGAATTTCTCACTTGAATGTTCAAAAGTGCAACCCTGTATATCTATATTAATAAAAGGCAAAGCCCTCACTCACTCACTCACTCACTCACTGACTCATCACTAATTCTCCAACTTCCCGTGTGGGTGGAAGGCTGAAATTTGGCAGGTTCATTCCTTACAGCTTCCTTACAAAAGTTGGGCAGGTTTTATATCGAAATTCTACGCGTAATGGTCATAACTGGAAGCAGTTTTTCTCCATTTACTGTAATGGAGATGAGCTTCAACGCCGTGGGGGAGTTTCGTGTGACATCATCACGCCTCCCACGTAATCACGCAGTACATAGAAAACCAGGAAGACCTCAAAAAGCGCTGAAGAAAACATGCATTATATAATTGAGAAGGCAGCGAAACAATAAGAAGCGAGCGAGTGACATATACAACCATATTCATGAGTTCTGCTACTTCGGAAACAAAGCACGATGTAAACCTACACTTTAAATTAAGTTCATAGACAAGCTGCCGCTGGCGTTTGTAATTTAGTGCCTGCCCATATAAGGCCGTCCGTCAGCGGCAATCCAATAGCAAACTGCCACGGGTGAATATTCACGGGTGAAGGACTGTGTTTATGGAGAGGAAGATGAGATGGTCAGGGTGGTGTTTGACACAAACTCAGCGAAACTGCGAGAGAAAGTTTTAAGTGCCAGGACTAAGGTAACATTAAATACAGCCATGGACATAGCACGAGATGGCACCAGCACAGCTGGGAACCTTCGATGCATGTACACCGAGCGGCTCACGTGAACTGACGCAGTGCACAGATAAAAAGCAACAGTTCCAAAGACGCTGAACAAAACCGAATTACACAATTGAAAAGGCAGCAAAAATATGAAGCGTCTCATACATACAAGCATATTCATAAATCCAACTACTGCGGAAACAAAGCACACGTTGGAAAAAGTCAATGTCCCGCTAAAGGAAGACAGTGTAAAAAACCCGTGCATGCAGTGTGTCAGGTCTCAGATAAAGAAGAAGACGAGCTGTTTATTGATGCAGTAAGAAACGAATCGATGAATGAAACCTGTCATCTTTACAGCGATTGACAAACACGGAATGTAACTTGAACACAACACATCCTACAAATACGAACCTGATTGAAAGAAATAATGATAATCAAATCCTTGATGACAGCAACACTCAGTAACACTCACAAAACAAATACTGTATATTGACAGTCATGTTACGTTATTTTTAAAATGTTCCCTTTTCTTTTCTAGCTTTTTAACACACTACTTCTCCGCTGCGATACGCGGGTATATATATATATATATATATATATATATCCCGATCTACATACTCGAATAATGGATACTTTATTCGCCATCAATGATTGTTTTGGTAAAGCCATACTCAGTGTATTCATTAGATGAGCGGTAAAAAGTAAGAGCGAGGGAGGATGACTTATTGAGGCATGCAGGCTGTAGTGCGTCAACTCTATCTGAATTGCGATCACATTTGAAAAAATATATCTTTTCAAGTTCTATTTAGTCCATATGTGTCAAACTCAAGGGCCGAGGGCCACATCCGGCCCGGCGTGTAATTATATCCGCCCGCAGATCATTTTATATACTGTATTATTGTTATTAAAGCCGGGTATATGAAGCGCTGGTAACACAATAAACTACAGATCCCATAATGCAGCGCTTCAGCTGCCTTGCCGAACACTTACGCGTTAATCAAGTCTACCTTATGATGCTGCAAGTTATTGCGAAGCTAGCTCACACGATGCTGAAGAGAAAAGTTGATTCTGAAAATAGAGCCTTTAAAACCGATGGGAGGCTGAGTATATGTTTACTGAACCCGTGTGTCTCATTTGTGGAGCTAATGTGGCTGTAATTACAGAATTTAATCTAAGACGGCACTATAAAACAAAACATCAGGGTAACCTGAAAGACCTGAATGCAATGCAGAAGATACAGAAAGCAGAAGAATTAAATAAGAATCTGACACTTCAGCGGACGTTTTACCCGTGCACAATCACAAAGTGATTTCAATTGAAACTGCTTTTATGGGAGACACAACCACTTGCCCCACTTTCCCTGTTGCCAAGTAATGTTAAACCAAGTCGTCACTACGGTGTTCCCAAATACGCACTTTGCTGATAAACTGGCGCACTGAGTTTGCACGGCGCTTTGGTGACTTTGAAGAACAAAAAGTCCGTCTACATGCGGCTCGAACCTTGTGCATGTTTGGTAGCACATATCTGTGTGAGAAGCTCTTCTCAGTGATAAAGACTAACAAAACAGCACACAGGAGTCGCCTCACTGATGAGCACCTGCAATCCATCCTGAGAATCTCCACAACACAGAACCTCACACCAAACAGAAACGAACTTGTTGCCAAAAAGATGCCAGGCGTCCAGCTCTAAAATGACATATGAGCAAAGACAACTGAATGATTTGATTTGTTATTGCTGAAAGGAACACATTTTATTTATATTTCCAGGTTTTGTTATGCAGCATGTTCATATTTGAATTTGTATAATTTTGACAGGATATATTTTTATGGAGAGCAAAATCTTTTGGGATATTTAAAATCTAAGTTTATTTTTATATAAAATTACATAAGAGTAAAGAAATTTGAATGTTTGTTCTTTTAACGTTTACTTTATTTCTAACTTGTATAATTTAGACAGGATATATTTTTATGGAGAGCAAAATATTATAAGTTGTTTAAGGTTTGAGTTGATTTATTCAGAATAATATTCCTGTCTGTTTTACCATTCCTACCAAAGATATTTCTGTCGACTAAATAAAAATTCCTTCTATTTAAAATTTAAATAGAACTTGAACAAATACGATAGTTCATAATATCCACGCAGACTTGCACGTAAGAGCGGGAGTCATCCGTTTTAACAAGCAGCGTATTGCACTGATACGAAATAGCTGTGTGTGTATATATGTAGATATGTATGTATATGTATATATATGTGTGTGTATATGTATGTGTATATATGTAGATATATATATATGTATGTATATATGTGTATATGTATAGATATGCATATATATATATGTTTATGTGTGTGTGTGTGTAAATATATATATATATATATATATGACAACAACACTCATCACTCACAGCAGTGACAAAACAATTACATTGACAATCATGTTACGTTATTTTCAAAATGTTTCCTTTTCTTTTCATTGCTTCTTTAACACACTACTTCTCTGCTGCGAAGCGCGGGTATTCTGCTAGTTATAAATAAAACACGGGTATTGATGTGTCAAAAAGAAAAGTAAAGAAAACTTTTTGTCAATGCGAGTCTATAAAACAGACTGTTCCAGTATTATTGGCTCCAGGCAGAAAGAGGCGGATCCAGACAGACAGACATTGGAAGTGATGTCATGGTTGTTAATCTTCTACTCTGTACAGAGAAGAGAAATGGCATCAGTTGACAGTGCCCTCTTGGTTTTTGGCGTAAAATTACAATTATCTGAGTCATTAAATTGTCCCCTAGACGAAAGCATGTGACTATAGTATGTATATACACTACCAGTCAAAGGTTTTAGAACTCCTTAGTTTTCCCTGTTTTTCTTCAGATGTAGTCACTTAAACGTAATGAACCACCTAAAATGGCGAAAAGGTAGGCAGTAAACTGCCAGAGGTTTAAATTTAAAGTTTAAGTTAGCAAAAACTGAAAAATGAAATTTCAGAATATTACAAATGAGCCTTCTTCATGGAAAAACTAATAGGTTACAACCTGCAGATATTCTGCAGCAACTAAACTAAATTACACCTTGCATTTTGAAGCAAACAATTTGCACAGGTGTCCCAGCTTCTGTTGATTACTTAAAAAACCTCTGTCTTTCTTAAAGCAGAGTTGAAGCAGGCTGTGTTACTACACCCTCTGAAAGACTACAGTACTTGGACAATATTACACAGTAGAAAGTTATAAATTCCAGTGATAATGGCAAGAAAATGATAATTAACTAATAATAACATCGATTCATCCATTATCTAACCCGCTATATCATAACTACAGAGCATCAAAGTTATTTAAGTTCATGCGAAAGTGTGGTCTCTTGCAGCAAAACCATTCAGTGAATGCAAAAGCAGCAGCTTAACAAACCACTGCAAAACATCTGCATTTATAGTTCATGTTGTTTACCAGAACAATACTGCCCTGGAAAAGAAAAATGCTGGAGGTGGGCAAACCATAATGTTAATCTGAAATTTGTGACCTTATGTCAAAAATCAACTGATCTGTAACCAGAGTAAACGTACATCCCTAGAGATAGTAGTGTAGTGTTTCTACTGCTCGTTTTATCTCCAGACATTCCTTTTCAATAGTGGAATAATTACATACCCTGGGCAACAACGTTTGGCTTAAACACATGATTGGATGTTACTGCTGATCAAAAACCTGAGATAAATTGGAACTCAAACTAAAAGTATTTACATATGTCTATAAAATGTCCTTTGAAAAATCTGGGTTCCAGAGTATATGGTTAGAAAAGACTGCTTTCTTTAAATCAACCAGACCTTTTTCTCACAAGCATCAGTGCAGGAATTTTGTCAAATCAGTAAAAGGGACAGAACATGTAGCAACATTAGAGATAAATAATCAACCAATCCCAAGAGAGCATAAACCTGCTTCTGTGTTTCCAGGTGAGCATGTAAAATAACCTCATGAATCTTCTTGAATAGTGGTTTCACTAAAATATTCCCACAGAATAACCAAGGTAATAAGACTCTAAAATCCACAGTTTACACCCTTTAGGATTTGGAGTTAGTTCAACGTCACTCAGGCTGTCTAACAACATTTTAAGTGGTGTCAGAAGAAAATCACAGTCATTACCAAAAATAACATCATCAAGATAGGCACTGGAAAAGTCTGCAACTTCGATCCTAGAGGGCAAAAATGACTACAAGTTTTCATTTTAACCCTTTTCCTAACCATTGACCAGTTTCAACTGCTGATTAACTTTTTACCCTTCATTTAATAGCCCTGTTTTTAAGGATTCAGTCCTCTGAATTGATTCTCTTCTTTATTAAATGGCAGCCAAACAGAAACGAGATGACCAGCTAAATCAGGGCTTCAAAGTCCATCCAATTTCACTCCAACCAGATTCTTAATGAGAAGCAGATTCTTGCTGTTAATTAAACCCATTAATGAATTTCATGGCATGCTTCTGCTCTCATTCTGCCATAGCAGACATTTCCAAAACTGTTGAGTTCCTGTTTTCTAAGGACACCATCAAAATGTTTTGGGAACCTGAGCAGATCAACCTTACTGAGGCTTTCACCTTACTTTATTTTCAGATACTGTGTGATGGGTGCATGTTGGCTGGTCATTTGGCAACTTGTTTTGTGTATCATTATTGTTTGTCTGTACATTTAAGGAAAAAGAAACAACTAAAGGATCTAAGTCAAGTTAATTAAAACTAAAACAAAAGAGGTTAATTAGCTGCAGAAAGTGGTCACTAATTAAGAAGATGGTTAGAATGAAAACCTGTAGCCTCTGTGGCCCTCCAGGACTGGAGTTGGACACCCCTGATCTAGGACATTAAAAGTTTTCCTGCAACTGGCTCCTGTAAAGGTATTTGCCAGTAACCTTTAATTATGTTAAGTACAGAGTTTTAAGATACTTGTCCTAAATTCTCCAAAAGCTTATCAACTAAAGGCATTCACTATTTAGAATCCTTATTTGGTCACCTAAATTTTATGCAAAACTGTATAGTTCTATCTGGCTTAAGAACTATAATGATTGAAGTACTCCATGCTGTAAAACTGCCCCATATTACACCTAAATCAGCCATTCAAGTATCATTAAAGTAAACCTTAAAAAAGTTGATAGCAATGATCAGGACACTATCAGAAGTAAATGCATAAAATGCAAAAGTATCACTTCGACATAATATAAGTGTTCTCAGGCTTTTGTGATATTCAAACTGCAATGTACAGTGATTACAAACCTGAATTTATTTTCTTCTAACAAATCTTTGCATGATTCTATTGAATTTCTCTTCTAGTTATATTAAACTGAAAAGTATGTATGAGGAAAATTTATACTGCCGCACTTGCATTGATTTTCATAAAACTACTCAGTCAGAAGTCACTTTATATTAGACATTACACAAATAGTAATCTATTATTACTATAAAGTGTGATGTTTGAGCAAGTTTGCAGATTGAATATTGCATTTTTATTGTATTCAGACCGTGGAGAGTTAACAAATATTTTAAGATTTGTATCTTAAAATTAAAAAAAAATGAGAGAACCACGTTTTTAGTGCATGAAAGGCATGAAAAAAAAACACTACAAAGAAGTCTCTTAAATTAGCATGTGTAACAACATTTACTTTATGGAATGTTTAACACAAGAAAATACAGTACATCCTTAAGATGAGGAGATTAATTGCATCAATAATCTTTTATGTTTAAACACATTTTGTGTCTTCTTTTAGTAACTAGCAAATTTTGCTAGTGCAATCACTGAAATGATGATGAGGGACAAAAGAACATCACACACTACAGTAAGAAAGATTATTTTAATAAGTAGTTACATGTAGTGTACCATGGGTAAAAACAGGGCCTGGCAAATAAACTCCAACGTTATTAAACGTTTGTCGTTGTGACTTGTGACTTACTGATAGTCATACAATATGCTAAGCAAACAGGGAATTGTCTACGCCGTAATATCAAGGGAATATCTTGTTTTGAGTTGTCAGTGTTATGGAATCCCTATAGTTTTTCCATCATAATGTTTCTTGTTGTCTGGCAGTTTGCCGCTGCTCTTCAAAAAGGTTGTGTGTGTAATTTGTTTTTCATTCACTGTCTAAGTGCAAGAATTGCTGCTGCTGATCTTTGGATAATGTCGCTCTGTGGTTTGTCATACATTGTCTTTAAAGTTCTAAGGCATCTTGCGTGTACTAGTTGGTCTGGCGTGATGTAGATGCTTTTGTTTCTGTGCATTGGTGTGAGTATGTAGGCCGGCAAGACCATTTTTGTTGGAAGCTAGACTGTATGTGCCTTTTCATTTTATCAGGAGGCTTACGTTGAAGTGAAGGAAAAAGGAGGTGTAAAATGGTAGTGTCATAATGCAGTTTCGGTCAGTAACAAAGTATGCATGGAATAAACAGTCAAATACCACAGTCGATAATTGGTCACATTGAAGAACTGAAGAAGGCTAAGACCAAAACTCTGCCAGGAACACAGATCCCTTGCTATTGTTGTGGAGAGGTATAGTAGTTGTGGCAACTGTTTTTTAATATTGAGTACGGCTGGATACAAACTAAATAATATGAGGATAGGTCCTGATTTGTGCATACATTGATTGTGTGCTTACAGCCACAAATCAGTTGCTGTGAAAAGGACTATGAGATATTCATGTCCTATGTCAGAAACTGGACATGTGTATTAACAACCCCAACTGTTTGGAACCCATGATTGCATCCAAGTTTCTGCCAGTTTGCACTGAATGAGTGAAATGACTCAATGTAAGCATCTGTAGCACCCACTTACTGGGGACAAAACTAATGTTAACAACCTTATAGCACTTATTATTGCTATATACTTGCTTATTTGAAACCATATGTACATGGGTTTTTTTCTCTGAGAGCTCCAGTATTCCAAAGATGTGAATACTAGGTTTATTTTTGACTCTGAATTTACCCTATGTGAGAGGGCTCTGCAATAGACAGTTGCAGGGTTAGTCCCTGCCTTGCCCCTGATGATTACGCCTGCTGGGATAAGGTAAATGAATGAATGAATGAAATCAAAATCTTAATGTACATCTTTCTAGTTTGAAATTTTAATGGCATGCTACCAACTGTAACCTGAACCCTCACTCATGGTGAATTTAATTATTATAAAATGCTTTGGATGTAAAAATATACACTACAGTCATGGCACGTGCTAAAGCAAGGGAAAACAGCAAACTAAATATCTGGTAAGAGGAACAGCCATGCAGAGTGCACAAAATAGAAAATGAATTTGTTCACTTTCAATATTTTTAAATGTGCACTTCATCAGAAAGCAGCTGGCAAAGATAGCTGAACAAATGCTGTATGGCATTTCTCACAGATAATCCTATTACTAAAATCTATACATGTTAAAAAAGGACACACATGTATGCAAGATAATATCCACAGCTCATGATCAAAGAAACAGAAAATTGTTAAAGGCAACATTTTTTGCCCTCTAACAGAATAAAATTGTTGTTCCCCAAACATATGGACAAAAACACAACAGTGTGATTAGTATTTGATTAAAACTGAAACAATACATGGAGGTAGTTATGCAACTGAAATAGGAGCAATGCAAATAAATGAACTCCACTCCTCTTTTTGCCTGCTCCAGTAACAGACTGTATTTACCATTTACTCACAAACTGAGTATAATGGTAATTAAAGTTTCTTTTGATCAATCAGAATGTAACTAAGTATGGGCAAGAAAAACGTATATGGCAAATTATACTTTTGTATTCTCTCTTTAACTCTTTATGGGGGGGAGTTTCAGACCAGTTGAATTTCCCCGTTCCGAGTAGCATTTAATGAAATAGCTAAGTGCATTGGGTGCTGCTGCCTCTAAGAAAGCATGATTTTAATTTTCAATACATACAACCTAACAGTATGACTTTTTTTTTTTTATTTTGATGTGTGTTCTAGTCATATAAACTGAAATCGGACCATTGTTATTGATGTTATATTATATTTTGTTCATGACAATATATTTTTTGTGTTCACCTGTTATTAAAATCAGGTTATTGAAAAATAGGTCCTGATCATACCTTTACATTTTTTTGATGTTACCAATGTGCAATATTATTTAAGAATAATATTAAAAATAAGAAGCTATAAAAAGAATTATATAAAAGGTTCTGACTTAATTTTATCCAGTATATTTGTCCATCTTTTTAATCTGCTATGACATTCATCTCAGTATATAAAAGTGCCTTTTGCTATACAGTATATATATTTATAATTCAACTGCCAATCTACATACATGGTTTCCAGAACTAATGAACTCTCTTAAAAAAAAATATATTTTGTTTTTAGTACTTGTTGCATTCCCATTCAGGTCGCTATCTGTGTTTGATTTACTGGTTTTCTTTTCCGTCCATGTTCTAAAGATTTGCATTTTAGGTTAATAGTGACTTTAAATTGCTCCAGAGTGAATTTGTATGGGTATCTTCATGAGTGTGCTGCAAGCCTTTGGCTTCTGTCATTTAAAAGTAAATGGAAGAACTTTTAATTCTTTGACAATGTCTTTGCCCTTATTTAGTCTAATATGCCCAACAATTTAAAGGAGCACACTCACAGTATGTTTGATTAAGTATTAACTACACAAATGTTTTATATAATCACTAATAAAATCTATTACACTTACTTTGACACAAGAGTCAGGGACACAAGAAAAATGAAAGAAAAGATGAGGAACTCCAGATGTCTTAAAGACTGCTCTTCTATCAGTTTCGAAAAGTGTTGGAAACATTGCAATGGAAAGATTTCTCAGCAGGAAATCAGATGTACCTTGGAGACTACCCTGCCCAGTAAGGTCAACAAGAAAGAGTGAACTGCCTTGTCATTCAGGTTACCTAGAGCTGCCATTAAAAGAAAAATTCTTAAGCGCAAAGCTTCAGTTCATTTTTGGCAACAACAACATATGGAACTCTGCTTTTTCTCAAGGACTTTTTTGAGAACTTTGAAAGGGGTCCTGTACCTCCACTACTACTGGTATTTCTACTGTGAACTGTCTATTGTGAATTCATTAATTTTTTAACATCAGGACAGGAAAGAGACTAGCACTCTCACCTGTGGTTATTTTTTTATCAGACTTCTTTTTATTTAATAAAATCATCCATACCTGATCGAAAGTATTGTAAAAACAGTATTTGTCCATGAAGCACACCATACCCATCATGATCAAGGCTACATATGTTTGTCTATATTATTTAGTATTTACAAACTTTCATTCATATTTTTGTAGTGGTACAGAGACTGTTGACGAACAATTTTTCAACTCTTTCCTCAAATTTTTCTACAGCTTTTGAAATTAATGTAGTGCAGCTTTGACTATATTGCCTGTTGGAACATGAACCACAACATCAGTGTATGAGCTACTGCAGACTAAATATGATTAACCACAACAACCGACCCCTATTTATATTGTTCTTTCTAACCTGAAAAGCATCCTAAACCCTGCTAGTGAAAGTGTCCATATAACAGGATGCTGTCAACAGCATACTTCATTGCAGGTATGGTAATATAAGGGTATGTTTATTTCATGCCAGATACAGCAATTTGCAATTAGGCCATAAAGTTCAGCTTTTTTTTTCACAAAAGACCAAGATCTTTTGCCAAACTTCAAGTGTTTTATTTTGGCTTTTTTGCCAGGAGCTTCCCACCTCTCTGGAAAAGTATAGGTATGAAGTTCTTTATTTATTTTAAGGTTGCTATTAAATTACTAGTCATGTTTCTGACAAACAATGTTTTTACCCAGTCATGTTCAGAGGGCTGATATCTCAAGAATGAGTTATATTTTATAAACAAGACTGTACCTCTAGGAACACCCAATTGGTATGCCTGACCATAGTCAGATGTAAAACAGCAACCAACATTGGTTGACACAGTTGACACTATTGCTTCTGTGCTCATACAGAAACATATGGGGTCAGAAAAGTGTATGCAGTCAACCTAGAGAGAGCGGTTGGGAGCACGCGCTGAGAACACGATGCCGCATCCACCACATGATGAACCACCTGGATTGGGACCCAAGTGCAGCAGGTGACAACCTTAGCAGAACAGTGTGAGTTTTTTTTTTACAGAGGCTGGAGTGCCAATCCAACCCTCAAATTTTCCCTGTAATTTGGAGGACCTGCTTACAGGGCTGGAAATTAATATCATACCCAAGATGAAGCAATTGCAGGTTAAGGGGCCTGTAGCGAGGCATTTCTGGATTCAAACTGCTAACATTCTGATTGCTGGCACAGATCCCTAGCCTTGTAGCCACCATTCCACCCATTCAACCTAACCTGGTTGTAATTTGAATATGTGAAAAAAAACTGAACATCTAGCGAAAACACACACAGGTATGGATAGAATGTATAACTGAAAACAGACAGTGGCAGGATTTAGATCAGGTGTCATTTTTCTGGAGTTTTAAGGCAGTAGCACTAAGGTCTGAGCCACGCCATCTCAATCAGCATTTCTGTGCTTTAAACATTATTTGTTGGTTGGTGCTTTGAAATCATTCATTAGTCTTACAGTGAAACTTGTGACCTGTAATAAAATAAAACCCATCAATATCCAGACCTTTTATGCTCATAGATTTTTACAGTTTATTAGAAAATACCATTCCTATTAGCAGTAGTAGCATTAATAGCAGTAGTACGGTATTAGTACAGTGTAAATAGCTATGTCTACAACCCAGTAAATGTGTAGAGTTTATATCTCTTTCTGTTTGTGTATGTGCTTTTCACTGAATACATCTTTTTCCCTTGTGCACACACAGTGATGTCCATATAAGCTTAATAGACGATTGTACATTTTCCCTCTGTGTAGGAATAGACCGTGGAATGGACGGACACTGTTTTTACTGATGGTTTTCTCTTTTCTCTAAAGCTGCTAGAATAGACTTGCTATCCCTACAACCCTGAAAAGGTTTAATACAAAGAGTGTTATGTCAACAAAGCAGAAATCCAATGTTTTAACACTAACTTACTATATGGTCCAATTGCAGAAGATACTTGAAGGCTAAGATGTTATTGTCCTTAATGTATAGTGCATATATCTCGTAAGTGTTAGCATGCAGGGTAAGAATAATCTGAATTGAATTGCCCCTTATAAGACAATGAAGTTCAAAATATTTTATATATGGAATATTCCCAGAATTAATTTTTTAAATGTGTATAATGATAGTACATTCTTTCTTTAAATAACTGTGTCTCAGATATAACCATTTAACAATTAAGTTCCCCTATGACATGTAAGTGACAGACTGAACAACTTTCCAGATATTCTTAAATATCTACAGTAGAAATGACACCTTCTAGCTATGATAAATATATGTTATATTTTCAAAGTAAATCAGTGATTCCAAAAGATTTACATCTACAATCGATATTCTAGGATAAGTTTGAGAATACAACCTATTATTTTGAACTATGCATGATTAATAATATATACTTTTTCAATATGTGTGAAATTTTCACTTAGTTCAGAATTTTACATTGCAGAAATCCTTCTTGACTCATATTATACAAATTTACTATAATCAAGGCCCTACTTTAAAGATACCTATTCTTCTGGATCACATTTTTAGAATGTCCTCTGCTGAGATCTTATTGAAAAAAAATCTTTTGAAATTTGTCAGGCAGTATTACAAAAATCCCTAATCCTACAACAGTACTGGTTAGATAAATCCAATGGAACATTACTGCTTAATGTAAAATCTACCATGGTCTCTTAAACTGCACAAATATTATTCCATTTTGATCAACTAGAGGGGTCCTCGTCCACCTGCTATAACACAGTTACATTTTATTTAACTTATAATTGATTAGAAATTCCAAAGCTTTTTAGACTATGACAGGCTTATATTAATGTCCTTATATGAACATGACAAACCATTGCTAACATCTTGGATATTTTATATCTCTGAGTGACTATGTCATGTCAAATCTGTCTTTTCCTTTGCTCTCTATATGGATCGAGGAAGTGGTGTTTGATCTAAATAAGATATAAAAATGTGTTATCAGTAATGTATGCATTGTAGAAAAGACTTGAAGCCAATTAAATTTTTATTTACAAATGTGAAATTATTTTCTGTGTCTATCAACTACTATTTATATTGAAAAACATTTTCTGTACTCCTAAAAGCAAGAAGACTACATAAAGTCAAAAATATTTAGCCAAGTATGTGCAGAATATATCCATAGCTAATAAAAATGTTGTGTAACATTAAACTTCATACAGAGTTGGCCCCTGTGGCAGTGAATATCTCTAAAATCATAGTTATTGTGTTACAATGACATCACAGTTTCTTACTCACTATCATATGACTTGGCTTAAAGATCTTAAATTGCTTACATTTACAAGTCTACAGAACATTCAGTTTTGATTTTCCATAATTTACCTTTAACGGGCATCTGTTATTAACTTATTACTTGTAAATGTAAGCATTAATACTGTTTAGGTTAAGTGACTGTTGTCAAAAGAGTAATGAACGGTGCAGAGTCTGCTTTATCAAAACTTAATTCCCACATTGGAACAGAAAACTGGTAAAGAATAAGCTTTACATTGCACAAACATGCCAATTACTGCATGTGAAAATTTATCTCAGACATGCTTTTTTTCATTGCAACATATTATTCTTATTAAGTTGTAGAAAAGAACATTATTTTTTTGTTAATAGTTCATCATTTATGTCAAAAGATTTTTTTTTTTGTGTGTTGTAACTTACATAATTTTTCATTATCATTCTTACTTTTCTTCAACATTATTCAAACAAGCCAGATTTAAAAATATCTTGTTGTGACATTAATATATTAGCAGATTTTATTTTGCACGGGCAGCACTGACAGGGTTTTGATTATTGCATCATATCATAAAAGGCTTTATAATGTTCATGTGAAGTAACATGTCCCAAGTTTTAAAGTTTTTAGTTCTGTTTCCTAGTAGTTCCTTTTATAGGGCCCTTCAAGAGATACTAAAGTGAATGTCAGACTTGGTGATTTCTGTA
The DNA here is from genome assembly GCF_016835505.1 of Polypterus senegalus. NCBI lineage: Eukaryota > Metazoa > Chordata > Cladistia > Polypteriformes > Polypteridae > Polypterus > Polypterus senegalus. The sequence continues at coordinate 143,670,965 of NC_053156.1, forward strand.
CTCCAGCAGAGATGTAAAAATGTAAAACATGTCAAGTAATTCAGCAGAAGAGTAAACCACAACCCTGCAAGTAAGAACAATGCTATATAATGATTTGCAAATGTTAAATATTGGATGCAGAACTGCAGACCATTTGATTTATATGTAATGCAGTAGTTCAAATGCAGTTTAATGTATAAGCACTTTGACATGCCAAAATGATTACGCTGTGTGTTTTATTGACTGGTGTAGAGCAGGTTACACTGTATAGTGTGAGAATGTCAAAAGATTTCACAGCAGAGAATTATTATTTGCCTTATCCAATAACTTTTCATGCAGCATTAGTAAGTGGTGTTCAAATAAAAGAGCTTGCCATTTATTTTTCTAGCCTAAGATTGCTTAGTAATGAAGAGCGTGCATATGTATTTATTAATAAATATCATATATACTTTATTCTGTATACTTTACCTCATAATAATTATCTGAGCCTCAAGGAAAACAATGAGGGGCAACACATAGTTTTAATGACTATTCAACTTATGTGTGCAGTTTTTAATCAGCAAAAAGTCATAGCACCCATTGTGTTCTTTTTTGTAAAAGTATTCAATATAATAATTTACCTTGGTTATTTGCCTGGGTAGTTTTTACTAATAAAGACAATGCCAATATGCTTCTGCTTGTCCTGGTCATTGTATTGGTGGCTGCAGTCTTCATAAGTCAAATCAGCATACTCGATCACTAATTTGAGCCTACAAGTACTCTACATCAGGACAATTCCTTAGCTCAGCCGTGCCATCTAGAATACATTACTATTTCAGCATGACCTGTGTCTTCTTACCTTTATGCCTCTTGCTGTAGATAACTAGAGGCTTTCTTGTTATATTCACAAACTAGCTCATCTAATTTTACTTTGTCCGTAGAAGCAGTGATTCTACTTTGACATCTTCACATGCAGTATTACATAGTTCCTCACCATGAAATTTACTCAATTAGTTCATTCTATTGCACACTGCTCCACACTTTAGAAAATAAATTATTATAGTGATATAGCCTAATGAATTAAATAGAAATTATTGGGTCCTTAGGTCCTAATTTACAGTACCTTGTCAATCCGTTTCTTATTTTCCCAATTGTCCCTACCCTTATTCATGAGCAAAGAAACATTTCAGGTTACTAATATTGCTTAATAGACAGTATATTATGCATGTAATTTTCCTTTCAGTATTGAATATTTATTTGAACTGTTTAACAATCTCAATATATTAAAGAACTGCTGAGTAAAAATTAGAATGGAGACTACAATATTTGATGTTGACTAGAATTTGAAGTTCACTTATTGTAAAGAGTATCACAGATGTGTTGGGACTTAGGAACAAACTAATCACAGGAGGAGCCAAGAGATCTGTGTGTGTATATATATATTGTCGCAGCCGGGATGTCTGGAAGGACCGAGAGGTGGCATGTATGTCCTCCGGGCCATAAGGGGGCATCCGCCCTGGATCCGGAGAGGACCACAGGAGTGGAGCAAGGAGACTCAAGCCCACTGGGGCCCGTGGCCACTGCCAGGGGGCACCCCGAGTCTCAGAGGGCCCGGGAAATATCTACTTTCACCACACCTGGGAACATGGAGGATGATCCTTTCAGGGACGCCCGGAGTTCTTCCGAGTGCTCTCCTGACTGCACTTCTGCTACACCAGGAGGTGTCGTCAGACGGAGCACCTGGAGCACATCCGGGTAGGAATAAAAGGACCCGCCTTCCTACAGTCTGGGAGCTAGAGTTGGGAGCAGGAGCAGGATGAGGCTGCCGTGGAGGAAGGAAAAGTGGCCAAAGGACAGAGAGAGAGAAGCCCGGAGGAGTGGTGATAAGTGCTGGGAGCACTGTGTGCTGTGCGGGACTGTGTATTTTGGCTCTGAATAAAAGTGTAGTTTATAAAGATGTGGTCTCAGTCTGATGGTGTTCAGGCATGCCTCACAATATATATATATATAATGTGTGTGTATGAGCTACCCTTTGAAACCACCATCATCTCTGATCCACCAGCTAGTCACAACTGTGAACTGCCACTAAAGCCCTGGAAGATGCTTAAATCAACCTCAAACAGTAAGACACCTATAATGTATCATAGCTTTAACCTGTGCACCAACTTCAAACAATCAGAGATGTGCAGAATGAATGCTGACTCTGTAGTAAAAAGCATCTTATGGGGATATGAAAGTAATCTGCGCCGTCAAATAACTGAAGGGTCCCTATATTGTGGCCATGGTAAAAAAAATTCCAATATCCAAAATGTTAACTAAATGATCAAGGGCCAGAAGATAAAAAGCCAAAACATGAGGATAAATAAAACATGCTGTATGAGTCCAGACGGTCAAAATGGACCAGGAAACAAAGCCTAAATATAAGCCAAACGTTGATGGTTAAAAGACAAAAAAAGGTCCTACTCATAACTAAAAATTCCTTCATCGTAGATTTTAGGTTTATCCAAAATCTTGGATGTTATACAGTGTGCAACTCAATCTTAAATGGGCTAGGCGATGCGACATCACATGCAGTACTACATGACGTTATATACCTGCCAACAAACCTGTTGCCAAAAACCATATTGCTGTGACCATAAAACGATAACCACAAAATGTCAGAAAAAATGTAAACCAAATGTTAGGAAAAATTCAATAAACAGAATAATCAGTAATGATAAAAGCATGAGAAATGGCATAAAATAATATTTTACTGTTAAAAATCAGAACACTTTGTGTAAACTCAGACCCCCTAAATGTATCACAACTGTCACAGTCCACCTTGATGTTTCTTTTAAAAGGTTTTGTTTTGAGCCTGACTAACTAAAAGAAACAATATTAAAACCAAACATCTTTACTTGAATATAATCCCTGTAAACACTAGTAAACTCATTATAATTTTCACAAAGTTTTTCTGTGCTACTCAAAACATTTTGCCTTTCATGTGCAATCACTCAACACTAACTATCTTAACACTGTATCTCCATTACTGACATAGCACATTCAACAGGCAATTCAGACGGAGGACAGAAGGGAGTCACACTTGGCCTGTTTTGGAGTACAGGGTGTGTGTAGCATCTCTGACAACCAGTTTCATAGAGTAGACTTAGCAAGCCATACTGTATAGTGTGAGTGGGAACATTACTGTGAAGTATAAGCAGGATGGTCAACAGTTTTCCTTCCTTCTTTTCTCTGAGTGACTGCTGCTAACACCGAAGCAATCCAGGTTAATATTGACTGGTTATGTGGGCCTTATGAGACATTAAATCAATACAGACTACAATTTTTACATCCTAAAAAGTCATACATGTTATCTTGCCAGCATTGGCTTGGACCATGAATTACTCCAATCTTATCGAGTCACTATGCTTCCAATATTTCAACTGTTGTTTGGACTGTGTGTCAGTTTGATATATCTAAGTTACTCATGTTTAACTATTTATAAAGAATGGATTCATTCATTTATGACTAATCCTATAGTGTTTGCTGTCTCACATGCTGTCACGCTGAGTCTCCATTAAAACATACTTTAAGTAGGCAATATCCTTTTCAATTTAAAAGGCTGGCTTCACCTTGGGTTATCTTTGGCAGATGTTCTAGCGCAATGAAATTGTGTAGCTCATTTTTTGAATGTTGCCAATGTAGCCGACTATCCCTGGTGCAAATTCACTGGGAGGGAATAAATCAACATGCCATGACATCTACCTGATTTTGACTTGCCTTGTATTATTATTGACAATTCAAAAACAGGAAACACACACTATAAGGCATAAATGCTAGAAACTTTGTATTTTAGTGGAAAGAAGCTAACTTCTTACCATTTACAAAAAAAGTACCATGGAATACCCCTTTCAGATTTTCACTTAATACGTTGCCATGATTCATTGTCTGACTAGGCACAAAATCTTGTGTAAGAACAAATAATCATATATCTTTTAAATTCATGTAGAATGAATTGTTACAAGATTGATGTAGTTTGTAAACTGTAGCAAAATACATATGTACATTCTTCCCATGAAGTATCTCTCCACGTTTCCAAAAAAAGGTCATAATCTTAACTTAGAGAGACATAAACAGCCTGAAATAAACTGAAATGAGACAACCAGCCCTCAGGCTGAGGGTCAGCCAGGCTGATGTATTGAGGCAAATCATAGGTTCTACCACTTGATGGTGCCTGTAGCCCATGGTGTCCAGTCTATTTACTACAATGACATGATGAGTTTTAGAGATGAGCACAGACAGCAGTTTTCATGTGGGCAATGCTCCATGAAGCTAAGCTGACATCACTGACTTCTTTCACACTTAAAATTATTGTGAACATCAGTAATTAATACAGAGATTCATCTTGCATTGCTAAATTAGATTACATGTGTAGGTCAGTAGAGAAAGCAGCACACCCAGTTAGATAAATACATGGCCTAACAAAGCTATAAGACTTCTTTGGATTCATAATACTCTTAATTACTGTGGGTAAATCACTTAGTATTTAATGGCCCTACAGTTGCTAGCACACTTCCTAAAAAAGCCTACTGAACATGGATTCTGAAATATACATGCCAGGTCTCTGCTAAACCTTTTCTGTAGTAGTAATAAATTAGCTTATTTCTATATATTGCTACAACTCATGTAGGTAAACGACATTGAGTGTTCCATTTGATGTTTTTTTCCTTGTATACAATGTGTCGATTACTGTATTGATATGATGGTACTATGCTTTGTAGTTTTTTTTCTTCTCATTAGAACATTGGAACTTTAGTACAATCTAGACGAGAACAGGCGATTCAGCCCAACAAAGCTCGCCAGTCCTATCTACTTATTTCTTCCAAAAAAAAACCATCAAGTCGAGTCCCTAAAGTCTTACTGTCTACCACACTACTTGGTAGCTTATTCCAAGTGTCTATTGTTCTTTATGTAAAGAAAAACTTCCTAATGTTTGTGCAAAATTTACCCTTAACAAGTTTCCAACTGTGTCCCCGTGTTCTTGATGAACTCATTTTAAAATAACAGTCTCGATCCGCTGTACTAATTCCCTTCATAATTTTAATCATGTCACCTCTTAATCTTCTTTTTGCTTAAACTGTATAGGCTCAGCTCATTTAATCTTTCTTCATAATTCATCCCCTGCAGTCCTGGAATGAGCTCAGTCACTCTTCTCTGGACCTTTTCTAGTGCTGCTATGTCCTTTTTGTAGCCTGGAGACCAAAACTGCACACAGTACTCAAGATGAGGCCTCACCAGTACATTATAAAGGTTGAGCATAACCTCCTTGGACTTGTACTCCACAGATCGTGCTATATAACCTAACAATCTGTTTGCCTTCTTAATGGCTTCTGAACACTGTCAGGAAGTTCATAGCTTAGAGTCCACTATGACTCCTAAATCTTTCTCATAAGGTGTACTCTTGATTTTCCGACCACCTGCTCATAAAAATAAGCACATTTAAAAAAAAAAGGTAAAACTATTTATAGGCTGTTTTTTTTAAGATGAAGGAAACCTCATCAATATCTTGTACTGGTGCTTCAAAAAGAAGGCAAACCACGAACAAAGAGCCATTAAGGTGGCAACATAATTATATCTTTCAGCTTAATTAAAAAAAATAAATAGTCAATTAAATTTTAAAAATAGAAAAATGGTGATCGTATCCTCACACCAAGATTCTCTAAAGATCTAAGATATTCCCTTTAACAAATTTGCAGCCTAGCTCCAGACCTACAGTGGCACAGTAAGTTTACTGCATGTAAAAACTTGATAAGGCTGTAAGACCAAATAAACATTATACATTTTTCTTGGTGTGCCTCTTTTACAGAATTAAATTAGGTGAGTTAACGAACAGTGGATTAAGTGTTTACATGTGTAAAAAGTGAGGCAATTTGTAAAACTATTTTGAGTAGTGTAGAGATTCTTTACTTGCAGGTGGTGAATGCATTTTTGGTCATAAAGACTTTTAAGAGAGATGTGGCTGTTTATAAAGGAAACATGAAAACGCTAATGTAAATGTTCATTCCTCCTCTGAAATCCTCAATGCAGAGCACATTTTCTGTTAAGTGTAACCCATTTCTTTCTGAAATTCCATATTGGTGTGGTGTCTTTGCCTAATTGATATTCTATTATTCTATTGTTCTATATTGGTCAAGAACATTATTTGTGTTAATGTCAATGAAGCTTCATTCTGTAAAAATGGCAGAACTAAGATGGTTGAAATACCAAGAATTAAGGAAATGCATTTGAGTGGTAAGCAGTCATTGTACCTTTACTCTTAAAAAGTGAGTGTAAAAGACTAGCTATTACTATGGACTAATTTAGTAATAGTAATTAGAACAGTCTCTTTATCATTTCATGACAGTGCCCTAAAGCATTAATAAAAGCAGAAGTTTTTGAGCAAATTAGGAAAGCAACTTTGTATGTTCATCTGTAATTGTGCCACTGCTCCAAACTGATATCATGACATTCATATATACAAACCATTTTCATCCTTGTTTTGATGTTTTCAAGTGTCTTTTAAGCTTAATGTTCTGTAAATTTAACCTTGGCATCGTTTTAAGCTCTTAATACAGCTTCAGCAAAAATAAACAGTACTTCTTAAAGAACTCAATTACACAATTAAGTGGACTTCATTATTAAACTGCTGTGACCCACATGTTGGCACTAAACTAAACTATGCAAATAACTGGCTAGTTTATGTAAACAGAGAAAAAAGTGACTCACAAACCTGCTGTCTACAGTAGCTGCAACAAACTTGCAAGAGCTTTTAGGCTTTGATTAGAGCTTTTTAACTTTTAGAAAAACAAACTGGAATTACCACTGAACTCTAATCTGACATTAAATCATATTTAGTCAGGCTATGGGATAAAGTCACCATAGGCCACCTTCATTTTTTTGTCAAGAGATATGCATGCATGATGAAAATGGTATTTTGATCACCACATGAAGGCAAAAGTTTTTTGTTTTAATTTTTAACTTGAAAAATGAATATTTTAATTACTGTTGCTAATTTCCTTTATGCTGATGCAGCATCAATACTGGCAAAAACACATACTAGGAAATAAGTGATTTTAATTTCTTAATATTAAATAATCAAGGTTAGGGTTATGTTGCATTTGATTACACCATATAAAAATAATGTAAAATTCTCAGAACCACTTAACACAGATTACCAAATTTATGTTTAGAATTATCTAGACCCTATCACAGCAACACTGAGTGCATAGCATGAATGCATGCTAGAAGGTTACATATTCTTAACAGGGCTCATCCGCCAAATTAGAATCACTAATTAACCTAACATGCATGTCTTTAGACTGTGAAAGGAAAACTACAGTACTCAGAAACTGGTTGTCAGAGAAAAATACCTGCATTGTCATGACAAAATGTACAAATTCTGCACATTAACCAGGGGGTGGGTTTCGCATTATGGATGGTGGATCTGTGGGGCAGTAGCACCAACCGCTGCAGCACACATTAGATAGACAGGTTGGGAGCATGCGGTGATTACAGCACATTGCTGCACCCACCACACAACTAACTACCCAGATTGGGATCCGAGTGCAGCTGTGAAATGGGTGACACCTCAGCAAATAATCATTAAAAATATTTATCTTTAAATGTTATAATCAATATTAAATTTATCTTTGGTATAGCTACAATACTTTTTAATAATAAGAAAAGTGGATGTCACTGAAAACTGCAATTCCAAGAATATCTGATATGAGTAATATGTGAATCTAAATTCTTATTCTTTGGTTAAAATTTGTGATCTCCATAATCTAAGTGTGTGTTTCTAAACTTTAGCCCTGGGTGTTCACTGAGGGAGCAGGCTTTCCTTCCAACTAACCTCTTCTTTTAACTGGACCTCTGCCTGAAAGGGTTTGGTGTGAATCCAGAAACTGAAATCCAGAAACGGAATTTGCTAATTTTTTTACCGGAATGTATCAAGCATTATACATGTTTGTTACTTGGAGACAAGTTAGTGTTTTTATTCAATTTTTTTTTTAGAATTTTCATCATTGTCATTTCCTTTCTGTTTTACCAGGCATTCTGGATATTTAAGCCATTATTTATTAAAGTACCTCAATGAGTGTATTGCAGAACATTGAAATCTTATGCTAAGCTACTCCCAAGTTAATGACACAAAGGCCTGAAAATATGAATGTTGTATCAAAGGCCTCTGTTGAGACTTGTACTGCAGATATTTTTACACATTGCAGGACAGGTGTTGGCTCTTAGGGAGCCCTATGCATTGTCAATAGCCACTTTGGTAGTCTTGTCAGTAACACTCATCCACCATCAACAAGGGATACAATTCCTCCTAATTATGCAAGTACTTTTAGAGAGAAAGGAAAAAGGTGGGCACTGGGTAGGATGGTAGGAAAGACCCAGCAGGTAGGAGGTTGGCATCATTGAAACTTATTGTCTTATCCATGGGCAGACCTGTGGAATGCCTGGCCCCATTTTTGAGGCTAGATTTTAGTACAGCAAGGACAACTAATACTGTTAAAAGTAGCACAAAGAATAGTTACCAATTCTATTCCAAATCACTGATTTGATCCCAGGGTTGCACCCAGAAGAAGTTCTGAGCTAGGGCTAAAATGTTGCTTCTGGTCATCAACCAGATGTGCTTAAAGTGTGAATTATTATTATTATTATTATTATTATTATTATTATTATGTACTTAGCAGAAGCCTTTTTCTAAGGTGACTTACAAAGGAAGTTAAAATACATACATAATGAAGGTTCAAGCATCAAAGCAACAGAGAACAAGATAAAAAATGAGCACAAGAGAGTAGAACTACTACACAATCACACCTACAGCTAGACTAAGACAACCATCAATACCCTAAGCTCTTTGTTAGTACAAAAGCAGCTATCCTGTAGGACAGAAGCTAAGCAGATCCAAAATATTTAACGAAAAGTAATGCTTTCAAAAGTCACCTAAACATAAGTAAATTGGATGCAATATAAATGGATAAAAGGAGATAATTCCATAGCTTGGGAGCAAGAATGAAGAAACATTATCCAGTCTTGGCATATCTGGCAAGAGGAGGAGCATTCAGCAGAAAAGCAGAGGCAGAAGTGACACTTCTTGAAGGACGATATGGAGAGACCAAGGAATGGAGAAATCAAGGAATAGAACAGGTTAGAAAGGGGCAAAGTCTCAAACTGGAAGAAGAGAAACCAGAGGTAGAAGGCATACAAGAAGACCTATAATTGATGTTGTAGTGCCATGCTGATGCTTCTCAGTTTCAAATGACAAAGGATTCTGGCTTTTTACATTGCTTTATTAGGTAGCTTTTTATGATTGTTAAACTGTAGAGGGAAAAGCTGATGTCTCACATGATGAAAGTATGGGAAAGGGTTATACAGAAGAGGTGCAGGGAAGAGTCCACCATAGGGAAGGAGTAGCTTGTTTTTGTGGCAGGCAGAGGAGCAACAGTTTTTGCATTGAGATAGCTCACAAAGAAGCCTTGAGAATAACAGAAAAGGTTGCATATGGTATTTATTGATTTGGAGAAGGATTATGATAGAATGCCACAGCAGCTCAAAGATATATAAAAACATCTCAAGAATTTTCTCTTCAAAGATCCTGTGTATGATGGGAAAAAATCTCTCAATTACTATCTCAGAAAATGAAATAAAGTCAGTCTCAACTCCATCTTTCAGTCACGTTTATCTTGTCTTATTTAAAATTGTCCAAAATGTATCCATGGCAAGATCTAACCTGCAAGTGTCCTAATCTTGCTTCAGTCTCACTCGACCATATGTTCTATGCATCAAATTAACATAATTCTGGACAAACATCTTTAAATGCTTATTAAATAGCCTTGTTGTCACAATCACTCCTAACCCATTAACAGTTGTATTTGGTGCACTAACAGATGAGCTTAAAGTGGACAAGAATAACTTGATTGTAAATGTGTATACCACATTACTAACATGTAGACTTATTGTGCTTAACCAGAAGAATTTTTTAATTCAGTGGGTAACTGATGTTGTATACTATTTGAAATTGGAAAATTCTTGCTTAGGGGATCTTTTTCAAAACTTTATTAAAACATGGCATGATTTAATTAATGCAATTTAGAATAAGCATTCATATAGGGAAAAAATCACATTTTCCTTTCTATTTTATTTTTTTTTCTATTTTTGCCCATGCTCTTGGCTCTCCTCTTTTTTTTCCTGTTTTTTTTTTAGTTTGATTATGAAGTTATTTGTTGTATAAGTTTAACTTGATTGTATTCAGAGTTATTTTCTTGAAATAAAATTAATAAATAAAAATGAAAAAAGAATGCCACAACAAGAAGTCTGAAGGTACATGAGAGATAATGGTGTACCACAGAAGTATGAGAAGATTGTCAGGGATATATATGAGGGAGTGAGGACCCTGGTTACAACCAGTGCTCAGGTAACAGACAATATCCTGTCTGGAGCAGGTCTGCACCAGGAATCCTCTTTAGGCCCTTACCTGTTTGATCTGGTTATGGATGTATTGACACAAAGAATAAAAGAACAGTCCCCCAGTGCATGCTTTTTCCTGATGATATTGTGTTGTTTAGCATTAGACAGGAGGAAATGGAGAATAAGTTAAAAGAATGGAAAAGGGCTTTGGAAGATAGAGGATTGAAGATAAACAGAAAAAAGACAGGATATTTGAGGTTTAATTATAATAGGTTGTCCCCAGGGGGAAATTTGGCTTTTTACAGAAACACTTTCAATAAATCAATAAATAAATAGGTATATAAGTAAAAAAATAAATATTGTACATATACTCATGTACTTTGGTACATGAACACACACCAGAATGACTACAAAGCAAGAAAATTCAAAAGAAAGAAAAGCTCTGACTTGTTGAGTCTTTTTGGAAGCGATGTTACCAGCCTGGCACACCACAGTGTAGAAAAATCACACTCACCATTAGAGTTATAGAAGATGTGGAGCGTGTTACTTCTTACATTAAAGGAGCTTCCTAAGGAAGAACAGCATGCTTTACCCTTTCTTTTATCGCTACCAGAACACCTCAGTTTTCCCAGTTTTTCTTAATCAGCTGAAATGCAATGAACGGCCTTAAATAATGAAAAGGTAAGCAGTAAACTGCCAGAGGTTTAACTTTAAAGTTTAGGTTAGCAAAAACTGAGCAAAAGGGACTTTCAGAGTATTACAAGGGAACAAGTAATAGGTTACAACCTACCGGTGTTCTGCAGCAATTAAGGTAAATTAAGGAGCCTGTATCGAAGGAGTGACACTTCATAGGAGTGACATAACAAAGGAGTGACATTTAATTGGAGTGACATAACAAAGGAGTGACATTTTATTGGAGTGACATAACAAGTCACCTACCACACACAAAATCGTTATTGCCTCACCTACTACACAAAACTGAAAGAACGTTCAGCAAAAATATCGTTGTCACCTCAACTACCGCACACAACTGAAAGTACGCTCGCGAAAAAAAATTGCTGTCACCTCACCTACTACTTGGATGATTGGTTGGATGGTTGTCACTCCTTTGAAATTTATATCTGAGGTTTCACTACTTTGTTATGTCACTCCTATGACACGTCACTCCTTTGAATAGGACCGAAATTAAGCCTTGCAAGTTGAAGCAATTTACACAGGTGTCACAACTTGTGTTGATTACTTAGAAATAATCTGTCTGTCTTAAAGCAGAGCTGGAACAGACTGTGTTACTACACCCTCTGAAGTACTACTCGGAGAATATTACACATTTTCCTAGCCTAAACTTTGAATTGAATTCTCTGGCAGTTTACTGTTTACCTTTTCACCATTTTAGGTCTTTCATTGCATTTCAGCTGATTATATTTGGTGAAAAACTGGAAAAACGAATGTGCTTTAAAACTTTTGACTTTTTGACCGGTAGTGTAGTTCATTGTGTTCTGAGACCAGTTCGACCTGCTATTAATGTGGACCCCCAAGTATTTATAGGAGTAGACCACCTCTTCATCCACTCCTTGAATATTCACTGGACATAGATACTCTTTGTTATACTGATGTTAAGATGAAGACAATTCTCTTAGCACCAAGAAATATACTTCTCCACCTGACACCTATACTGTGTCTCATCTACTTTATCAATACACCCCATAAGTGCAGAATCATCTAAGAATTTATGAAACTGACATGATTAAATATGTTATATTTATAGTCTGAGGTGTACAGACTGTAGAGAAAAAAAGATAGAATAGTTCCCCGTGCTGCTCCAGTGTTGCACACATCTGTATCAACTTTATACTTACTGTACTTTATTTAGGACACCATAGGTTTATCCACCTGCGTATCTCTGAGTTTAACCCTTAACAGGAATGGCTAGATAACATGGAAAGTGCTGGAGAAATAAAAAAAAAATATATCCTCACAGTTCTGCCCACTTTGTCCAGGAGGTTAGCCTACAGGGAGAACTACTAAAAAGAATAGATAAGTTTAAACAGTTAAAAGCAGTGGTAGCACAAGATGGAGAAATGGACGCAGAGATAATCCACATAGTACAGTGTAGCTGGAATAATTGGATAAAGTTATCAAAAGTATTGTGCAATTAAAGAGCCAAGGCAAGGAATAAGAGTATGTTTTTTAAGACAGTGGTAAGACCAACAATGATGTTTGGAGCTGAGACATGGGCAGTAAAATAAACAAAAGAGAAGAAGTCAGATGTGGCATTAATTTCAATGTTGAGGTGGAATGTGGAGTTACAAAGAAGGACAGAACAAGAAATGAGACAGTCAGAGGTACAATAAAAGTAGGAGAGCTATTGAAGAAAGTGCAGAAAATTATATTGAACAGGTATTCAGTGTAATGAGGAATGGCAGTGAAAATGTGGGCAAAAGATTGATGGCAATGGAACTACAGGGGAAGAGAAAGCTAGAGAGGATGAAGTGGAGGTGGACAGATAGAGTAAAAGAAGAGTTGAAGGAAAATGGTCAGATTGGGGAGGTTTTAAATGGAGAGTGTTGATCAGGCGCATTGACCCCACATAGTATGGATTGTATTTTCTACAAAAAAGGAAATGAAAATTAAAAGTATGAAATAAACATACACATACAAATACAAAGTTAACAAGAAACAATGACAAAAATAATTCATTCAAAAATATTTTTGCACCTATTCAAGTATATTTTTGGAAAGATTTGCTCAATACTTTCGAGAATGGTAAGAAAATTGATTCTGGTTTGTTCAAATTTTATTCTTTTTGTTTATAAATATGAAATTAATTGATAGATAATACAGTTCATGTTTGTTATTCATATATTTCTCAATGAGATGGATTTTTTGAATTTTATAAATGATGAAAAAAGAAGCATGAAGTAAATGAAAATTTTGGATTATTGAACATCATTAAAGTGAATAAAATAATCACTACCATATCACCTTATTGTATAAAGTTATAACAATAAAGAGTCTGATCAAGGTGTCTATCAACCACAGAGGAATGGAACAGAGGAGGAGATGGTGAATATTGTAGAGGGGTAAATTATATAATTTTACAAAAAAACAAAATACAAAGTGTCCACTTCAGTGTAAATAAATGTAAATTGTGACGTAATAAAGGCTAATTTTTGTTATGTAAAATATTGTAATTCAATAGCACATTAATTACTTCAGAACTACAATTATGTGTGGTGATTGGATTTTGTGAGACGGTTTGCTGTGAAGCTCGCAATATAGCTACAGCTACGAAGGACAAAGAATTGTGGGAAACTGAGGTGTAAAGTCCCGGCCTACGCTATCTGCATGCTGAGAACTTGAAAGTGCTAAGTGGAAAATGAAAATTCAATGAGAAGCAGGTGGTGCCAGTGCTTATTTGCATTTTACTTCTTATTTTTGCAGCATTCTTGCATGTAGACTTTGAAAATAAAATTGCAAAAAAGAGATTGCATTTTCATTTTATAATTTTAATTTTAATTTCCTTTTTTGCACCATATATCACCCATACACACTGAAGTGGGAAAAGATGAAGAAAAAGAAGAAGAAGAAATTGGAATTCAATGCAACTTTGACAGGCTTACTATTTTTAAAGGCTCCGCTGAAGCTGACTGTTAAGCTACTCATTAGTGTGATGAAAAACCATGAACAGTGACACACCCCAATGTCATTCACAGGGTCACACAACTTGTTAGTGTCATTACAATGGACTGGCCACCTGCCTAATAGCTGGGTACCACACAATTTCAGCTTGGACCTATGAAGGCTTTAGATTTTTTTATTTATTTTCCTTTTGTGGTGCACCTAATGTCTCTAATACTCTCCGCTGCTTTATATTTATTATTTTTGCAATAATAAACCCTTTTTTGTTTACTTTTTGCCTCATTGGTACCATTTGTAATTTATATTATAATTTAGCTTTCACATTAATAGAACCAAAAAATTAAATCACATATCATTAATTGTACTTTCTTATACATTCACTCATTTTCTAAATCCACTTAGGGCCACAGTCAGGTGGAGCCTATCAAAGAAGTATCAGGCAGAAAATGCCAGGCTACTAGAGAGCACTTGTAGCGGCAATCCAAACAGATACTGGCAGAATGTGCAAACAACACACAGACAATGTCCAAGCATGGATATGAAACCAGCACAGAAGAGGTAGGCAGCAACAGAGCTAACCTTTATGCTACAATGCCACCAATGCTCAGTCACAACACAATAATAATATACGGACACCTGCTTAATTCTGTTCATGCTTACAGGACCCTGGAAAATAGAAGATAATAAAACAGAAGACAATAAGGTGCTGCATTCAAACCCATAACACTGGATCTGTCAGATAGCAATGCTAACTAACTGAACAAATACCATGCCACCCCTCATAAAACATACAAATTTGAAATAATATGAAAGGTTAAAATGTATTAAAAGTAAAGGCATAATGAGACAATATAAAGATTCAGTATGGAAATGAAAAAAATACTCTATAAAAAGTATGTTTTCTCATATTTGTTCTTTTTGCAAATGTACTGTATTTCTGATGTTAATATATTCACATAAATTATATGCCTTAATCACAATTCAATCTCTTTATTTTAAACCTAAAATAAAAACAAGTTAAATAATCTACAAGAATTTCCCCACTCTTAATTAATAAAAGACAAAGATCTTTTGAAATCTTTAAAAACAACCACTATGCCAGTAAAATTAAAATTTCCCTTTCTTTCATGATCAAACAAATGAAATATCTACATCAGTCTAGTGCAAATATTTCTGCTTTATCATTTCCTGCTGCTGCCCTCAATGCTAACGATAATTAGGTTGGAATAAACTGCCAAATTAGTTGACCTCTGTATATTGTTGACTTAAGATGGGAGAATTATTGCTTTGTTTATTTGCTTCTGTAATTTCTACCAACTGAAGAAATATCAGCCAGCCTTAGAATAAGCAGCCAGGGTGTTCCTTTTAATGTACAAGGTATCCTTGGTTCCATAGTCCTGTTTTATCTTCTGGTATTTTTTTCATGTGAATTTGTATAAATACAATTGATAATTTCTTATTAACCCACTTATGGACTTAAACAATCAATTCATTTTAGAAAAAAATATAAAATTAGAGACTATTCGGAACGTACTGTATATCACATGCTCCAGCAGACCCCCGTGACCCTGTAGTTAGCATATAGTGGGTTGGATAATGGATGGATGGATATCACATGCTTTCAGCTTATACATTGAAAAATAATAAAACAAGTCTGCACTCCAGTCTACACAACTTCATTACACATACAGTATAATATCTAAATAAAATTAGAACAGAATCAAAATAAATAACCCATCGGGTATTACAATATATCCTAGTCTTTTACTCTGGAAAATCAGCCACAAAATTGAATTAATTATCAAATATCAAATATCATTTAAGGAGTAGGTCTTTTCATTATGTAGTATACTGTACTTGTTGCTTATCATGCAGTCTATTATAATTAATATGTGCTATCAGGAAAACTTAACCGACTATTGATAAAAAGAAACAAATATGTTAACTTCAAGTCGGGTTGGATATCTGGGAAATCGTGACAAAGATAAATAAAAATTTAAAACCCTACACCCTTCTGTGTTTACTTATTGTTCCAAGCATTGACAACAACTTATTCTCTGCGAAGATGAGTTCTGGATCAGCTTCCATGTCTTATTGTTATATTGTTGGACACAGCAGTCTGCTGTCTAATATTAGCTTCCTGGCACATAGAAAATTACAAGGTTGGAAGGACAGAAAAGCACAGAAATAAAGCCCATGAAGCCTGTAGTGTACTGAAGTTAAATAGGTTTTTGTGGTTGATAAAGAATATGACCTGTGACAGATGACCAGGGACCTTGCTCCACCGGGATGCCTGGAGCAGGGAAAGACCGGGAGAGGGGCAATATTTTCCTTGGGCGTAAGAGGGCAGCTCAACCCTGTGGGGGTCCGTGACCGCTACCGGGGTTGCCTGGATGGTTCCCGAGCCCTGGAGGACAGCACTTCCACCACACCAGAAAGTGCTACTGCTCCAGGAACTGTGTATGCTCGGAGTGCTTCCTGGTGCAAGGGCAGCACTTCCGCCACGCCAGGAAGTCCTGCCTGAAGTCCATCACTGAGCACCTGGAGCACATCCAGGGTGATATAAAAGGGGCTGCCTCACTCCATTTGAGGAGCCGGAGTTGGGAGGAAGAAGAAGGAGCTTGCGAGAGTGGAATGGTGGCAGCCAAAGAGAGGAAAGGACTGAGTAGTTGTGTGTGAGTTGGTAGAATCAGATTGTATAAATAGTGTAAATAAACACGTGTGTTGTGGACATCTGGTGTCATGTCTGCCTGTGGCCGGGCTATCTTTTACAGACCAAACGATTGCCAATTTAACCATTTTACAACTTCACAAGATTAGGCTTTTCCCAGATTCCAAAATCATACATACGTTCTGTAGAGAAGAGCTTTCAAGGGAGAAGTGCACAGAGATGGAACATTTTGGCACAAGGCAGCCATCACAAAAGTATCTATCCAAAAGCAACATCCAATGGTTGGTTGGCCTGGAGGGTAGGAGCTGGATGATATAGTCTAGAGGCTGACAAACATTTCTGAAGTGTCTAAAACCTTGTTTGGTTTCTTAAAAAGGAAATTGATAGATGTCACAGTGAAACTCAGTTTTTAATAAACTGACAGCAATGGCTGGTAACCAAATGAATTTCCACACTTAAGGGGCCTTAGAAAAGTCCAGTCAAGGTCTATTTAAACTTCAATAGGGTCATAATCTCTCTTATAGATAACTCAGAGCAGAGAGCAAAGAACTTCTGTAGTTTTTTTTAAACCAACTTCTTTTTTATTATAACCTATTAAGGATTACTAATAAGTATTAAAATAGTCTCTCTCATTTCTGGCCATGAGTTGATTTTTTCCTAATTAAACACTGGTTTCCAAGTACACAAATCATATACTGATAAAGCATTGAGCTACTTTGAAGTTTATAAGATGACATCCATTTTCAAATTGTTCCTGCCCACCACTGCTGACAGCATTCTGCTTCCAACCATATATTATGTTATTGAATAACTGTATTACTTTAGTTGCAGAAGTTGCTTCACCTTGCATTCAGAAACCTCAGACTAATATGTATAAACTGATATTAAATATTCTTGAAGGATGTTAAAAACGTTGTGACCACAAATGAGAAAGGCCTATTATAGGGGCTTTTCTCTCACTAGAGGTATGACATATGAGGCTTTAATTCTAATATTTTTTCTGATATTTTTACAGTAGCCACATTTTATTATTAACAATATAAAAAATTGATGCAAGGGTTCTAGGAGTAGGTTGTTTTGTAGACAATGATAAAATTTGAATGTTGCACAGTTGTTTAAAAGTAGTGTCTCTAGCATGGAAAAAAATGTCACAAAATTTGTAATCTGCAAATATAAAAACATTTTATTACAGCATACATTATCTCTTACAGAGCTATTTGAATGTAATGCATAACATTTCTTTAAATAAACCTCTAAGGGTCAAGATTCCATATTCATGCAAGAAACCAAGCATATAAATATTTCAATAAGAAAGTAAACAAGTGATTTGTTTTTAGGGATACAAAATAAAATATGCCTACACTATATTGTCAGATTCTCAATGAGAGCTGACCTGTTGTATTTTTGGAGCGTGCAGATAAAGGCATGCACACATGGAAGACTGATACAAAATGGAAGGATACTTTAGCCTTATAAGTCAGGAAGGTATTGGTTAAGAGTTACTGCACAAAATACATACCTGGACTCCATTTCACTGTAGTGATTTTTTGAGGCCATTTCATTTTTCCAAATTAATGAGGTTATAGCTGTTAAAAAGTTACAAGACAGCATTACTTCTTCTACCAGTTAGACATAGATGTCAGTCCAGTTTGAACAGTCCAACTGAATGTACTCTAAGAATAAAGTAAAGTTTAGATTGAATAGATCTTTGAAGCTGTATAAATGTCTGACATCTAAACATGTGACACGTTGATGTGTTTTTTGTTTTTTTGATGATAAAACTTATGAAATGCCAGGGACATTTGAGGAATACAAGGGGCAAATGTAATTAGTTGCCAAATGCATACCATAAAATTTGCAAGTGAGGATATAAAGGCCCTGTACAATTTTAAACTGCAAATGTTTTGAGGATGCAGAGAAGATTCGGAGATATTGTTAAGTATAGTTTTCCATGATATCATGTGAGAAGAGGGATGAGGGGAGTCATACTTCCAGACTGAAAATAAAAATTCAGGTCTAGCAGATGCCTTAGTCAGGCTTGTATATAAGCCAAAGGCGTAAAGTTTGGAGATAACACGTAATAAAATATAAATGGGGAGGACATGAAATGCAGAGGGTATTGGGATTACATTGGCTTTAATGACTAATCTGAGATACAGAGGGCAAAAATAGTAGGAATCAACATAAATGATAGCAGAGTTTCTTAATACCTTGAGCAGCCTATAGTGAAAGAGAGAGCGATTGCCACCGACACAAAGAGGAAGCTTCTGAAAGACGAAGCTGTGGTTCTGCCAAACTGGAAAAGTCCCAAGATGTTTCTCAACTTTCTTCCAGATCTGAAAAGCATGTAAGGCTCAAAGAACTAAAGTAGGGCAACATTCAAGGAAGTAAAGGGAAGAATAGTGAGGTGTTGTTAGGTTATAGTATTTATAATGCCAAATATTGTAGATGGTGAAGATAAAGACCAAGGGAGCCCCCTTTTTGTTTTGTTTTTTCTACATACAGTACACACTACTGTATATCACTGTTTCTTAATTACTGTATAAGAGTATCTGCCTATTTGTTGCTTCATTATTACGTACAAAAAGCACATATTGTAGGAGGACCCAGGTAGATCTGAAAGATATTTATCACATTTTCCTACACAAAACATTGTGGTAGTTGAATGTTGTAAAAAAATACAGAAAATGCTAAACAAAGGTTTGGGGTTCCTGATGGGAAAGTCTCATTCACTAATGGAAAATTGTATTTTTGTTTTTTTTTTTCTTCAAAGTAAACAAAATCACTGCTGGCATTCTCTTAGTGCACTTCAGGTGTGAGGCTTTAGGAATATAGCAGACATCTGACAACTGCAGCTCAGGATGTATAGTGAGGTGTTTTTGGGGACAGAGGAGCAAGCTGGAGTTTACTGTGCCTTCAGTTCTAAATGCGAAGCAGACACATGAGATCTCTCTGGATTTTTCCAACTCCCTTACCTGTGCTCCCCTGCTTGAGACCAGTGTTGTATAAGTAGAAATACTTTGTTACTGTACTTGAGTATGTTTTGCGAATATTTGAACTTTACTTGAATAAAATAAAAAATGTCTACTTTAAGTTTTACTTTATTATATTTTCAAACACAAATGGCTTCTTTCAGATAAGACTTTAGATTGACTGTTGACTTTAAATTATACCAGTGTGAATGTGTGCATGACAGTATCCTATCATAGTCCAACAAAACTTCCAGATTTGGTTTCTGAAATTTTCCCATTGCAGCTTGGGATAGGCTGAAACTCCTCATGAACCTGCAGTTGATAACATAGATTCAGACAATAGCTTGTTCATATTGCTATTCTACTTTTAAATACTCTTGTTATGTTTTTGATGAAAAATACATTCAGAGTGTTATTTTTTTTAATGAACCATACATTCTTCATATGAAATTGTATGTGGATCTTTGAAAATGTATTATTAAATTAATATTCATATTATTGTACACATTCAAGATTTTTAAAGTCACTCCATATTAAAATAAAAAATGTGAAAGCTTGTTATATATTTTTATTGCATTTAAAGAATACTAAATTAATTTGTTACAGCTAGAGTCCATAAAGCCTTATTGATTTATTCTTAAAATGAAGTTCAGAAAATATTGAAGGATGTTTGTTTGTCTTATAAACAAATAAATGGCCATAAAAATGTCAATGAATACTTAAATGCTTGTCGCATATAATCATCCTCTGTTGTAAGAGCTATAAATGAACAGTTGTATGACTGATTCTTGACATTCTGCTCACTTCTGTGTACACATCTGTTGAAGACATGTTCTCTAACAGGCAATGCATTCAAGACTTAAAAATTAAACAAAATAAGCTGTCTGGCATGAAGATAGTTTCGACTTCTAACAGCAGTCCAGTTACAAATACCGATGCCTGTCAAAAAAAAAGAAAACTTAACAGAATAAGGAAAACAAACAGCAGATCTTAGGCTAAGCCTTCTTAACACTGAGAACTTAAAATTATGAACAAAAATTAAAAAGAAAAAAGAAAATCAAACAGTAAATGTCAGTATGCTAACTAACAAGGAAAGTCAACATAATAGTCAAGAAACTTGAGGTTTATGTACATTGATTTTTTTTTTCTTTTTTTCATTTTGGATAAGTGGGTTTAAAGTAGACCCATCCTCCATATGCTTTTTGCAAAACTGTCAACAGAAGATTAGAACCAGTTGTTTGTACTATGATATTTTACAGGCAGTGCCTTCAAGCTCCATCATGGTTTGGGTGTAATTGTCAGTTTTAGACACTTAATTTAGGAAAGCTAAATGCAGTTTTGCCATCATCAAAAAAATTGGCAAAAACAGAGACAATATCTGAATGCATTATGTGACACTTTCGTTAAAATTATGGCTTGGTTACATACTGAACATGTAATTAAGATTGAGCCTTGTATTCTTAAACTAATATGCTTCAAAATGAATGTTTTTATGTGATCCTTTAAAATATTATTATTAGGTACTCATTTATAGTACAAACTAATTGGGTAAAAACTGTTACATGACTAAATGTCACTTTTATAGGAAAATTAAAAAAATGCTTTTTTCAAAATTAATATTTTGTGTTTTATTTCAGCATAAGAAGACACTTATTTAATGATGAACTCTGGAATAGCAGTTCTGATTTAGCAATAAAATATAATGTGGGTAGAGACATCTTTTACATATCCCATAACTTTGTGAGACCCAGTATGATTTTATATAGTGTGTCAACAAACACTACTGGGACTTCTTCATACCTACTGTATGGTAATGTGCTTTTCTGTCATATCTATTTGTGTCTAAAATGACGAGATACAAATGATAACTGACATTTTTTACAGGTGGCTTTTGAATCCTATTGTTGTTCATCTGGATTTTACACATTCTTGCCACATCTGTGTTCTAGGTTGTCAAGTTAAGTTAAACAGTTTTTCCATACTAGCCATCCCCCGCAGCTCTACCCTCATAGAAGTGAAACAGGACAGTGAGGAGGTCCCTCCCCGGCTCCCCACTCCTGACGTCATGCTTCCTCATCCCCTGGGCCCGCAGCCTCTGTCTCGGATTAGCGCAAATACATTGCTTCTGCAAGCGAAATATGATTCTTAGCACAATGAAAGAAGTCGTAAATTCAACCGGAATGTTCAAGCAAATTCTAGAAAAAGCCAGATCTAAATCCGTTAAGTAGTTCTCTTGTTCACTAGCTAAGCAGACAGACGCTGGATTTGATATATATAGAGATTAGCCACGTGTGAAGTTGTTTGATGAAATGCATGAATGGCTAGCATCTAATGCTGCTGGGACAGGAAAACATAATTAGGTTAAGCAGATTTGAGAATGCCGTTTTATTATCATTCAGTCATTAACATTGTACATACTACCTGTATTAATACTCTCACGCAAAGTTGGCTGTTTCAATTGACTTCAAGCTATAGAATACTCTAAAATAATTTGTTTATTTTAAAAATTGTTTATTTACGGCATCCAGCAAAGCCCTGCTGGATGGCGTGGGGGCCACAGGAGGGAGCTGCAGGGAGGACCGAGGGCTTCTTCGTGCCCTGTGACCCGGAGGTTCGTCATAGGAAGAGCGACGGACTTCCAGTTTGAAGAAAAGGACTATTTACCCTGACCCGGAAGGAATAAGGACTTGTGGACTGTTGGGCAGAAACACCTCCAGATCAGGGAGTATAAAAGGACTATGGGAACTCCCAGACAACGAGCTGAGCTGGGTGGAAGGGTGGCAACGCGTCTGGGAGCTGGAGGATTGATTTATTTGAGAATTATTGATTTATATGAGTATTGTGGTGGAGAGTGTGCTTTGTGCACTGTGGAAGAAAAATAAAGTCAACATTTGGACTTTAAAAAAAAAAAAAAAAATAATAATTTGTTTATTGACTTTGCATTTTTGGGGTTAATTTAAAATAGGCTAATTGGCTTGTTTGATATTGGTCAAGAATCTTTGGGCATTTATTAGAAAACAAAGATCAACTTGTTGTTTTCCTACTGGATTTGAAGTTATGAATAATATTTCCGATTTTAAAGATCGTAGCTGTGGTCACAGTGCACTGACGACAGTCATAGTGCTGAATATGGCTATAGAGAAAATACTTCAGCACAGCAGATTATATTATAATATCAGGGATTTACAATATTTTAGAACATTTAATGCCACAAAACCAATGCAAAAATTAAGTGTATAGGCAGCTTGACTAATTTAATGGTACAAATCTCACAGGAGCAGGTATTATACCAAAAGTAAGCTCAGTCATAAATTGCTTTAGCCAGGCAGAAGAGCCAGTCAGGCGCTCCTTCATAACCATTCCATCTAGTATTTCTACCGTGATACAGATCATAATCACCATAATCACTTGATAATCAGAGTATATTAGGAGCTGTTGCAATTAGTGAGAGCTTAAACAGTTATTAATAAACAAGCAGGTTGAGAAGATAATAAAAAAACCTATAAAAACAACTCACAGTACCGCAGGCCAACTGGACAAGAGAGACACAAAAATACATAACTATTTGCATCTTGCTTGAGCAAAGAAAAACTTTTTTGGATAAACCTCTAAACCTAGAAAATCACTGTACAGATCATTCTACATAACATTTAAGATAATATGAAAGAAATTAATTTTCCAAAGGTCATAAACTCATTTTTTTAAAGTAATTTATGGCAAAGCAGATTCAATGAAAATATGAAATCAGCATTACCCACTAGTTGCCAAAAAGACTGCCTGGAAAAGTTACCACATTTATAGGGATGTTTTCTTGGATATCAAGATACAGTATTTTTGCTCTCTTGGCGAGACAGGAACACATCAGTGTGAAGATTATCGGATGTTTATTTTCCCCTGATAATAGCATACAGATCACAAAGAGAATAGAGTCCTTCAAAGAAAATCTGAAGGAATGTAATACAGTCTTTTATATCCATTTCAAAATCTCTTTGGATAACAATACAGACTTTTTCAACAAGCCCAAAGAAGCTAAAGCCTTTTCAATAGCCTATATTAAAGATGGAAGGTTGGGAAAGGGGTAAGTAATAAATACTTTATGGATATCAGAGGAAACTAATGACTGAAGATCACCTAATAACTGACCTGAGGTCATCGTAGAAGTTTAATTTACAATAGAATATTTATAAAGATCACCCTAGCTAATTCTAGTTTTCTCTTTATTTATTATGTTTCATCAGTTTTCTGAATTATGAAATTATGCTATTACTATTTTAAGTAATAATAGTATTAGAATTATTGAACCACTTCTGCTAACAACATATTCTTGTGTAAGTCACCAGGAATTAGCTTATTTACCATATTGAGTGTATACTTGCATATATGCATCTGTACATGTAGGCATATATTTGTATATGCACGTACATGCAGGTGTTCACTTTGATTTTGCATTACCAATACTAAACATTTGTGTCTTCATATATTTTTTATCTTTTTAGTTTTATTTTAATATATTTAATAACTTCTCTATTACTAAAATTATTTCTATTGCTATTTCAATTTGTATACCTACTTTTACAGTTGGTTTGGCCAATCCTCCAAATAGAAATAATATAAACAGCCATAATAAGCCACATTAAACAAAACTGATTGTGGTCACATTCCACTAGATGCTACCCTTTATCCTCATAAAAATAAATTAACCTGTTACAGCTGCTGTTGATTTAAAAAGTAAGAAGCTTCTTGCAACATTGACAAAAAATGTAGATCTAAATGTTTAAGGATGAAATTCACCCAACATATGGTATATAGACAGTCAAGAATGTAGCAACAATAAAGTGAATGAAAGATACAGTGTATAATAAAAACTTAAATCATTTAAGTTCAACCATACTTTAAGAAATCTCACCTCATTTTGAGAGTCACATAAGTCAGGGGAGCCCTTAAAGTTGATTGTATTTGTAACACACACACACACACATACACAAATGTTGCCAGTGCAGTGTCATCATGTGTACCATTTTGAATAAAACACACATGGCAGGTTCAGCAATCTTGCTGTTACTTAGTATGAAGAAAGCAGGAAGTGATTCTGCTCCTTGAGAAAACAACTCCAACAAGTGACTTTTTGTTTGGAAAGACAATGTTATAATCAACTACTTTATTATGTTAACTGATTCGATGCCATTATTTGGTAAAGACAACCAGATGTGTGTGACATGTGGCATCACCTGGTTAAAGGTATAAACTTCAGCGTCATACACTTCCTGGTTGTCTGAAATTGCGGATAAGATTTACAAAGTCTTGTCAATGTGCTTTTTCCTTTACTTGTTTTTTTGGTTAACAATTTTTTGTATGTGTATTATTGACTAAGGATTCTGGATTAATGTCTTGTGGTTAAATTGCACCATTTTTTACTTCTTGGTATAAAACATTTCCTGGTTTTTTTTACTACTTTTCATCTTCCAATCTTTCATTAAAAAAATACCTTGGCATGTTTCTTCCTGTGGTAGAACAGACAAAGAAAGGTACAATCATTGTTTTAAATTAAAATCATAAATGGTTTTATTTTTAATTTGGTTTAATTTATTTGTATAAAGCACACAGTTTTGGTAAAATGTATATACCAAAGTGTTTTTTTTTTTTGCTTGTAGATTTTGTTTTTGTCCAGCTTTCCATCTCTCCTCAGATAGACACAGTTTTAATTGCTGAGGGAGGTGTGCAGCTTTTTGAGTTCTACCTGTCTAGTGCTTCTGATTTTAATCAAGTTTATTTTAAAAAGGGTCGTTCAGTCTAGTCCTTTGAGACTGCGGATGATTCTTTTGCTTTCATCTTTCTATTTGTACAGTTTGTTGGAGACACTGGTGAACACAAACAGCCATAATATATTATCCTTCCTTTTCTAATTGCCAGCCCAGTCTGCCAGCCCTCAGCTAAATGATAGCTCATAAATTTTATTTATGTGTGCGGCCAGCCCATCCCACTTAGCATCAGCTGCTTACTTTTGTCACAGTGGCAAGTACGTTATTTATGCCATATCCTGATTCAATCTTGTGGCATCTTAGGTTAAGTAATCATTCTTGTTTTTGACCCTGGTAATGCCTTGTTTGAGATTCTGGTTTTTGCACCTCTGTTTTGAGGACCTATATACAGTATGTTTAATTTTTAGTAATTCTAACAAGTGTGTGCTTTCTCCACCATAAAGCTCCATTTCTTCCTCAAAATTTCTATGGCATGGTTAGAATTGCAACAAAAACTTTACTAGTGGTTTGTCAACCATTAATAATTTCTAGTTCTGACCTAGATAAAGTTTTAACATCTAATCTAAGACATATCCTCTACATTTTGATACCTTCAGGGTTTTAATCCACAAATGTTCACATGTGATATCATAGGGGATTCTGTATTCTTTCCTAATCTTCCCCAAGTCTAGTAAATTTTTCCGTAGCTTCTTTTGTGGTTTCTCTTAGTTTCTTATAAGATATATTGCAATCAGAATTGAATAAAACAAGTGAATGTACATTAAGTAATGTGATTTTTGTATCAAATTAAAACAGCTTCCACATCCCATTTAGTGAGCTTTGTAACCAGAGTACCTGTTATACTGCTGTCATTTGAAAGATATTGAATTGTCTGTTGTAGAAGGTTAATAGAGGCCCAGTATGTTTACTTAAAGAAATTATTAACCTTTACAAAGCTTTGGACAGGTTCTCAGATGTTAAATATTTTTTCCCCTAAAATTAAATTGAATCATCTTTTCCCTCTCCACTGCAGTATAGTGGGCAGGCAGGGATTTTTCAAATTAAATAAGGTGACAAGCAAGCAATGTAGTGTAAGATGTCACAATGAATTTTCCACCATGCAATATTATGGCATCTGATAGTATTTAGAGGGCAATTAGAAACTGACATGGAGTGACAGTGGTTCAAATACTTTTCACAGTATGGTCCAAATGTGGCACAACCCCAAAATATATGACCAACCAATGAGGGTAACATCCCCCACAACTTGGCTCTCGGCTTGAATAGATTTTAGACGACCTATTGTTAATCAGGATAAGCAGACTTGGTATACAACTTTTAGTCGAACTACACCATGCTTTGACTATTGAGAAGGGTATTTGGCCAATTGTCCATTTGAATTGTACATCTGAAGTTATTACTGAAACATCTGTTTCCCACAAGTATCTTAAGTGGAAATGTTTTGAGAAAAGGTAGCAGTACTAAGGTGTTGTACCATGTTAGCCATTATGGATTTAGTGAGTCATTAAGCAAAATAACATCTTTTACTGGATAACTAAAACGATTACACTATGCAAGCTTTCAAGGCAACTCAGACCCCTTCTTTAGGCAAAATGTAAAAGCTCTTATAACTTTATTTTTGTAAAACAGTATAACTTCTATTACCAATATTAAGGGATTGGGAAAGCCTTACAAGTGTCTTTTAAAAACATTCCTAATTTATTTTCTGAAATATAAAGAAGTGATGAAATGATAACACCCGTTATTTCCCCAATCGATGTATGGACCTTTGCAAGTTGATAAAGGCAGCGAAACAAGAACTCCTGGAAAGAGACTTATGTAATTAAATGCAACAAATGTTACTGTAAAATTATCTAAACTAATCTATACTAATAAAAGGCAAAGCCCTCACTCACTCACTCACTCACTCACTCACTCACTCATCACTAATTCTCCAACTTCCCGTGTAGGTAGAAGGCTGAAATTTGGCAGGCTCATTCCTTACAGCTTACTTACAAAAGTTGGGCAGGTTTCATTTCGAAATTCTACGCCTAATGGTCATAACTGGAAGGTATTTTTCTCCATTAACTGTAATGGAGTTGAGCTGGAAGGGCGGAGTTTCGTGTGACATCATCACGCCTTCCACGTAATCACGTGAACTGATTGTCAACGCAGTGCGTAGAAAACCAGGAAGACCTGCAAAAAGCGCTTAAGAAAACATGCATTATATAATTGAGAACGCAGCGAAAAACAATAAGAAGCGGCGAGTGGCATATACTACCATATTCATGAGTGTTGCTGCCTCGGAAAGAAAGCAAGGTGCAAACCTAAACTTTAAATTAAGTTCATAGACAGGCTACCGCTGGCGTTTCACATGCCCACAGGTAATGCGGGATACAAGTTTAATGAGAGGACGCAGGATATAAACGAGAGTTTTGATCACTTTGTAACTAAGTTAAAATTGCAGGTGAAGGGCTGTGCTTATGCAAATTCCGAGAGACTGTGTTTGTGGGGATTGACAGTTAAGGCGGGTGGGGGAGGCACGTCATCATCTCCCCTCCCATTCATCTAATTTCGGTCTGAGCTGAGCTCCGCGGCTAATGCCGTCTTCGAAGCAACTTTGTCAGACTGCCACCAAATACTCACTGAAAAATCCACAAGTTAATACACACGCTGTCTCTATAAAGTTTCTCCACACTGAATCCTCCAGGCACTACTTACAAAAGGTCACATTGACAATCGTGTTACGTTATTTTTAAAATCTTTCCTTTTCTTAGCACAAGCACAGCTGAGAAGCTTTGATGCATGTGCTCCATAACGCGTTAAAAAATAATGCATTTAATCACACTTTGCATTACAAGCAAAGGGGAGCTTTTGTCAATGCATGATTTCCTGGTACTGTACACCGATTACATTGATCAGCGCATCCTGATTCATTTTGCCCTCGCACCACCTTAGTTTGAGAAGAAGTCTGAAAAATATGAGGTTAACACAGAAAAACATCACCAATTCAAGCTTTATGAATAATCGATTCGCCATCAATAATTGTTTTGGTAAAGCCATCCTCCTTCCATTTTATAATGTTTCCGCCAATAGCCATGATTAAATGAACGGTAAATAAAGTAAGAGCAAAGCGAGGGTGACTTATTTAGGCAGGCATACAGTGGTGTGAAAAACTATTTGCCCCCTTTCTGATTTCTTATTCTTTTGCATGTTTGTCACACAAAATGTTTCTGATCATCAAACACATTTAACCATTAGTCAAATATAACACAAGTAAACACAAAATGCAGTTTTTAAATGATGGTTTTATTATTTAGGGAGAAAAAATCCAAACCTACATGGCCCTGTGTGAAAAAGTAATTGCCCCTGAACCTAATAACTGGTTGGGCCACCCTTAGCAGCAATAACTGCAATCAAGCGTTTTGATAACTTGCAATGAGTCTTTTACAGCGCTCTGGAGGAATTTTGGCCCACTCATCTTTGCAGAATTGTTGTAATTCAGCTTTATTTGAGGGTTTTCTAGCATGAACCGCCTTTTTAAGGTCATGCCATAGCATCTCAATTGGATTCAGGTCAGGACTTTGACTAGGCCACTCCAAAGTCTTCATTTTGTTTTTCTTCAGCCATTCAGAGGTGGATTTGCTGGTGTGTTTTGGGTCATTGTGCTGTTGCAGCACCCAGGATCGCTTCAGCTTGAGTTGACGAACAGATGGCCGGACATTCTCCTTCAGGATTTTTGGTAGACAGTAGAATTCATGGTTCCATCTATCACAGCAAGCCTTCCAGGTCCTGAAGCAGCAAAACAACCCCAGACCATCACACTACCACCACCATATTTTACTGTTGGTATGATGTTCTTTTTCTGAAATGCTGTGTTCCTTTTACGCCAGATGTAACAGGACATTTGCCTTCCAAAAAGTTCAACTTTTGTCTCATCAGTCCACAAGGTATTTTTCCAAATGTCTTGGCAATCATTGAGATGTTTCTTAGCAAAATTGAGACGAGCCCTAATGTTCTTTTGCTTAACAGTGGTTTGCGTCTTGGAAATCTGCCATGCAGGCCGTTTTTGCCCAGTCTCTTTCTTATGGTGGAGCCGTGAACACTGACCTTAATTGAGGCAAGTGAGGCCTGCAGTCCTTTAGACGTTGTCCTGGGGTCTTTTGTGAGCTCTCGGATGAGACGTCTCTGTGCTCTTGGGGTAATTTTGGTCGGCTGGCCACTCCTGGGAAGGTTCACCACTGTTCCATGTTTTTGCCATTTGTGGATAATGGCTCTCACTGTGGTTCGCTGGAGTCCCAAAGCTTTAGAAATGGCTTTATAACCTTTACCATACTGATAGATCTCAATTACTTCTGTTCTCATTTGTTCCTGAATTTCTTTGGATCTTGGCATGATGTCTAGCTTTTGAGGTGCTTTTGGTCTACTTCTCTGTGTCAGGCAGCTCCTATTTAAGTGATTTCTTGATTGAAACAGGTGTGGCAGTAATCAGGCCTGGGGGTGGCTACGGAAATTGAACTCAGGTGTGATACACCACAGTTAGGTTATTTTTAACAAGGGGCAATTACTTTTCACACAGGGCCATGTAGGTTTGGATTTTTTCTCCTAAATAATAAAACCATCATTTAAAAACTGCATTTTGTGTTTACTTGTGTTATATTTGACTAATGGTTAAATGTGTTTGATGATCAGAAACATTTTGTGTGACAAACATGCAAAAGAATAAGAAATCAGGAAGGGGCAAATAATTTTTCACACCACTGTATATATGACAGCAACACTCATGACAATGTCAATCATGTTACGTTATTATTAAAATGTTTCCTTTTCTTTTCATTACTTCTTGAACACACTACTTCTCCGCTGCAAGACGCGGGGATTTTGCTATATATATAATATATGAATGACCTCCAAAGAGCGCTGAGACTTTTGATATCATGAACGTGTGTACAAAAACTGGGGTCTCCTGCCCAGCAAAAGTCGAGCAGCCAGCGCGCGTGCATAGCTGTGCCGGCCTTTGAGACGCTGACTGCGCTTCTGCCTTAAGTCAAAGTGAGCACTTTTAATTTTTTTCATCCTCCCCCTGTGCTATAGCCCAGACAAGTGCAAACACGGGACCCCTTTTCTACACCACGGAAAAATAATATTAAGGCGATTCACACTTTCTTTTGCACGTATACGATTATGAGGTCCTCACCTCGGATTATGAAAACACGCACACGAGTGGAGGACTGACAGTGCCATCACAGCTGATTAATGGCAGGGACGTCTCACCAGTTTACACAAGGCGATCATAACGTCAGCGAACACATCTCTATACTATATAAAAGAAAAAGGCAACTTTCCTTTCTTTACACCTTTTTTCCTTTTATCCCAAACCAAAGCCTTTCTCTCTTAACACTGCAGAGGACACAAAACTAATTTTCTTTAAATGCCGGTAAGGCACATTACCACAGGCACAAATTTGAACGTTCACATAGAAAATGTAATTTCTATACCACAGCCGTCGTGTAGCGCCTTTCAAAAGGGATCAACTACCGAGAGATGATCCATATACATTTTAGCTGCTGTTAGTTACTTACCTGTTGTGTTACACAGTCTTTAAAATGTAGTTTACCTGAAACCACTCCAGTAGTGCTCAATGTACCTGTACTTCTTAAAACGTTAATGTTTTACTGTTTAATAACTTATAGACTATATTTTATTATTTTCCCTTGCACTCAGTGACCAAATCTATACACACACATATAGACACATACAAACATACACACAAGTATATGTATGTGTATATATATGTATGTATGTGTATACAGTATATATATATATATATAAAACACACACACACCCTATCTACATTATATATATATATATATATATATATATATATATATATATATACATACACACACACACACACACACACACACACACACACACACACACACATACATACATATATATACACATACATATCTTCATATCTACATATCTATATAAATATCTACATATACACATATATATATATATACATACCTATCTACATCATATATACACATACATACATACACACATATATATAATTTGTGTGTGTGTATGTATGTATGTATGTGTATATATGATGTAGATAGGTATGTATATATATATATATATGTGTATATGTAGATATGTATATAGATATGTAGATATGAAGATAAGTATGTGTATATATATGTATGTGTGTGTGTGTGTGTGTGTTTGTGTGTGTGTGTATATATATGACAGCAGCAATCCAAGCTGTGAGAAAACACTAAAAAGGAGGCGTGTCAGACGTTGTGGTACATTTTCTGATGCAGCTAGATGAAAAAAACTTTGTGACGCTGCCGCCAAATACACAAAACAATTACTTTGGCAATCATGTTACATTATTTTTAAAATGTTTCCTTTTCTTTTCATAACTTCTTTAACACATTACATACACAAGCGCTGGTATTCATCCATCCATTTTCTAACCCGCTGAATCCGAATACAGGGTCACGGGGTCTGCTGGAGCCAATCCCAGCCAACACAGGGCACAAGGCAGGAACCAATCCTGGGCAGGGTGCCAACCCACCGCAGGACACACACAAACACACCAAGCACACACTAGGGCCAATTTAGAATCGCCAATCCACCTAACCTGCATGTCTTTGGATTGTGGGAGGAAACCGGAGCGCCCGGAGGAAACCACGCGAGACACGGGAGAACATGCAAACTCCACGCAGGGAGGACCCGGGAAGTGAACCTGGGTCTCCTAACTGCGAGGCAGCAGCACTACCACTGCGCCACCGTGCCAGCTGGTATTTTGCTATATATATATATATATCACAGCGACACTCATAACAGTGACAAAACAATAACATTGACAATCATGTTACGTTATTTTCAAAATGTTTCCTTTTCTTTCTCTTTCCTTCTTTAACACACTACTTCTCCGCTGCCAAGCTGGTATATATATATATATATATATAGATAGATAGATAGATAGATAGATAGATAGATAGATAGATAGATAGATAGATAGATATGAGAACAACACTCATTCAATGACAAAACAATTACATTAACAATCAAGTTACGTTGTTTTTCAAATTTTTCCTTTTCTTTTCGTACCTTCTTTAACACACTACTTCTCAGCTTGAGGCTTGGTATTCTGCTAGTGTATGTATATATGTGTGTGTGTATATATATGTGTATATGAGTTTATGTATATATGTATGGATATGTATATATATATATATGTTTATATGTGTGTGTGTATGTGTGTATATATCTATACTAATAAAAGGCAAAGCCCTCACTCACTCACTCACTCACTCACTGACTCATCACTAATTCTCCAACTTCCCCTGTAGGTAGAAGGCTGAAATTTGGCAGGCTCATTCCTTACAGCTTACTTACAAAAGTTGGGCAGGTTTCATTTCGAAATTCTACGCCTAATGGTCATAACTGGAAGGTATTTTTTCCATTAACTGTAATGGAGTTGAGCTGGAAAGGCGTGGGGGGAGTTTCGTGTGACATCATCACGCCTCCCACGTAATCACGTGAACTGACTGTCAACGCAGTGCGTAGAAAACCAGGAAGACCTCCAAAAGCGCTTAAGAAAACATGCATTATATAATTGAGAAGGCAGCGAAACAATAAGAAGCGCGAAAGTGACATATACTACCATATTCATGAGTGCTGCTACCTCGAAAGAAAGCAAGGTGTAAACCTAAACTTTAAATTAAGTTCATAGACAGGCTACGCTGGCGTTTCACATGCCCACAGGTAATGGGATACAAGTTTAATGAGAGGACGAGGATATAAACGAGAGTTTTGATCACTTTGTAACTAAGTTAAAATTGTAGGTGAAGGGTGTGCTTATGCAAATTCGAGAGACTGTGTTTGTGGGGATTGACAGTTAAAGGCGGGTGGGGAGTCACGCCATCATCTCCCTCCCATTTACCTCATTTCGCTCTGAGCTGAGCTCAGCTAACGCCGTCTTCGAAGCAACCGTCAGACTGCCACCAAATACTCACAGAAAAATCCACAAGTTAATACACACGCTGTCTCTAGAGTTTCTCCACACTGAATCCTCCAGGCACTACTTACAAAAGGTTACATTGACAATCGTGTTACGTTATTTTTAAAATCTTTCCTTTTCTTAGCACAAGCACAGCTGAGAAGCTTGATGCATGTGCTCCATAACGTTAAAAATAATGCATTTAATCACACTTTGCATTACAAGCAAAGGGAGCTTTTGTCAATGCATGATTTCCTGGTACACGATTACATTGATCAGCGCATCCCGATTCATTTTACCCTCGCACCACCTTAGTTTGAGAAGAAGTATGAAAAATATGAGGTTAACACAGAAAAACAGATCACCAATTCAAGCTTTATGAATAATCGATTAAGCCATCAATAATTGTTTTGGTAAAGCCATCCTCCTTCCATTTTATAATTTTTCCGCCACTAGCCATGATTAAATGAGCGGTAAAAAGTAAGAGCAAAGCGAGGGTGACTTATTTAGGCAGGCATATATATGACAGCAACACTCATGACAATGTCAATCATGTTACGTTATTATTAAAATGTTTCCTTTTCTTTTCATTACTTCTTTAACACACTACTTCTCGCTGCGAGTGCGGGTATTTTGCTATATATATAATATATGAATGACCTCCAAAGAGCGCTGAGACTTTTGATATCATGAACGTGTGTACAAAACTGGGGTCCCCTGCCCAGCAAAAGTCGAGCAGCCAGCAGCGCGTGCATAGCTGTGCCGGCCTTTGAGACGCTGACTGCGCTTCTGCCTTAAGTCAAAGTGAGCACTTTTAATTTTTTCATCCTCCCCTGCGCTATAGCCCAGACAAGTGCAAACACGGACCCCTTTTCTACACCACGGCAAAATAATATTAAGGCGATTCACACTTTCTTTTGCACGTATACGATTATGAGGTCCTCACCTCGGATTATGAAGACACGCATACAGTGGAGGACTGACAGTGCCATCACAGCCGATTAATGGCGGGGCGTCTCACCAGTCTACACAAGACCCACGCGACTGTCCCCAAAAGGCGATCATAACGCCAGCGAACACATCTCTCTATACTATATAAAAGAAAAAGGCAACTTTCCTTTCTTTACACCTTTTTCCTTTTATCCCAAACCAAAGCCTTTCTCTCTTAACACTGCAGAGGACACAAAACTAATTTTCTTTAAATGCCGGTAAGGCACATTACCAGAGGCACAAATTTGAACGTTCACATAGAAAATGTAATTTCTATACCACAGCCGTCGTGTAGCGCCTTTCAAAAGGGATCTACTACCGAGAGATGATCCATATACATTTTAGCTGCTGTTAGTTACTTACCTGTTGTGTTACAGTCTTTAAAATGTAGTTTACCCACAACCACTCCAGTAGTGCTCAATGTACCTGTACTTCTTAAAACGTTAATGTTTTACTGTTTAATAACTTATAGACTATATTTTATTATTTTCCCTTGCACTCAGTGACCAAAGCTATACACACACATATAGACACATACAAACATACACACAAGTATATGTATGTGTATATATATATATATGTATATATATATATACACACACACACACCTATCTAGATTATATATATATATATATATACACACACACATACATACATACACATACACACATATATATAATTTGTGTGTGTGTATGTATGTATGTGTGTGTATATATGATGTAGATAGGTATGTATATATATATATATATATATATATATATATATATATATATATATATGTGTGTATATGTAGATATCTATTCTCGCTGTGAAGCTGGTATTCTGCTAGTTAATTATAAAGCAAACACTGCTTAGAATAATTGTGAAAATAAAATAAAAAAACAAAACAGAAAAAAACACGAAAATATTACATTTCAGCCAGGGTTTGTGCCCTGTCTAAAGTTCATATTCTTGTTTATTGCCATTTTGTTCACTTTTGAGTCTTTGATTTATGTTGATGTTACTTTTGTTTAATAGTTTCTGTATTCCATGTGCCTGTGAAATGTTCCGTGTATTTCGTGAAAAGAGGTGGAGCCATCACCACAGTGGATCATTCGATGTGCTTGGTAATAGTGAATTTTTCTGAGTTGTGATTTTTTATGCTGTTTTTGGACTTTTGTTGCTGGATTTACATTTAAATGACCTTGCCTTTGTAGGCATTCCCTTATGTGCTTTTTGGAGCTTAATGCGTAGCATAGCAGTTTTTGAAAATAAGTCTTTTATTTATAATGTTTCTATGTTACCCTCAGTGATACTAGCTAGGGTTTTTGACAGGATTTCCCACTCTAGAGAGTATTTTTGGAACTGTTGGGAATTCGCACACTTTAGGACTTTTGAGCTTCATCACACAAAACATACTTAATGACCACAATTACATGAAAACCAAATATATTATATTACAATAGAGGTAATCATTTTCCCCAGTGTGCTTATCTATTTCAACCACAGCCAAGGAATGCTCATACGGTTGAGCGAATGCCAGCCAAATGCATTTTAAAAGCGGGAACTAGTTTAATAATATTTAGTTGTTTAAAATTCATCCTCAAGACAAAGTTATGAATGATATAAAAGCAATTCAATAGAGTTTTTTAAAATAATTTACATAAATCATTTTCTGTTTACAAAATTCATCCTTACGTTTTTTGTCAAAATGCTTACTCTGCTTAGTGTCACTGGAATTGTATGGGTTTTACTATAATTTCTACTGTACATATGTCTTTATTTTTAGTCTATTTTGGAAATCACCTCTTTGAATGAATGCAAAACAGATGTCTTTTATACCTCTACCCTCTACTGAAAATATATATTTAAGTTTTCTTTCTTTTAGTTAATAATAATAAAAGTAACATTAATAACTAACATTCAGTGTTTTTAATCCTTGCAATATATAATTTAAGGTGTGCTATTTTATTGAGGAAACACATTGTTAATTGAAGCCAGAGAGAAATATGTACATTCAGCATCTCTTTGTTTTGGGATGATGCTGATGACTATTAAATGCTGTTTGCTAAATCAAAATAACATAAAGGGGAGGAATTCATTTTATAAAATGCAGTTTATAAGAGGTAGATAAATAAAATGCATTCAGTTTAATTTCTTGTAATTACCTAGGGTAATCTTTGCTTTTATAAGTAGTAAATTATGGTGGTTTAACTAGATTTGTTAAAAAAAAAAAAAACTATTTTAGTCACGTCTTTTTAACATCAATTAGTCACTAGGCTCTCCATTTTATGAGTTGTCTTGAAGAAAATCATATGTTTCCTTTGTCTGCTGGCTGAAGTTGCAAGGAACTCCACTAAAATAAGAAAACCATATCATCTTTCCAGTTTTTTCTTTTTCGCTCTCACTGCCACATTCTTTATTAACTTAACACTCCTCACCCTTCTCTTTCCATTAAGTATGCCATTACTTTAATTTTTGTAGCTACAACATTTATTCATTCACAACTATTCCCCTTTATATCTAAAGTTTCTCTGCTTCACAGACAATCCAATACATCACAGCTACCCCAGGGCGTATTCACATTTGCACAACCATAAGGCACTGAAACCAAATACAAATTAATGCTGTTTTCTGTCTCAGCTTGCTCCCCCAGTTTTCTTTTGCTGTCCTAAGAAACTTTGAATTGTGCCAAAGTTTTGTATTTTTTTCTTTTAATGACTGGTATTTCTTCTGAGGGTCTTTATCTCATCTCATCTTCCCATCTGTTTTTCCTGGTAAGGGTCACAATTTTCTGAATGACCTTTAAATGATTAATACATACATTATAATATATGTCTTAAAACTCACCTCCATATTACACTTATATTTTCATTAATCTAACTGCAATTTCAGAAATAGTTTTCTGGAAAGCCTAGGACTAAATTAGGTACTCAGTTCCAAACTA
Organism: Polypterus senegalus; assembly: GCF_016835505.1. Taxonomy (NCBI): domain Eukaryota; kingdom Metazoa; phylum Chordata; class Cladistia; order Polypteriformes; family Polypteridae; genus Polypterus; species Polypterus senegalus. The sequence continues at coordinate 143,708,310 of NC_053156.1, forward strand.
TGCTATGATATCCATTGGACTTTTGAAAGGCTATGATGAAGACAAGATATTGCTATGTGGGCAAATAAACAAATTGTATTTTATTGCTTGTTGAATTGCTTATTTAATACTAAAGGACTGCGATGGACTGACGTCCTGCCCGGGGTTTGTTTCCTGCCTTGCGCCCTATGTTGGCTGGGATTGGCACCAGCAGACCCCCGTGACCCTGTAGTTAGGATATAGCAGGTTGGCTAATGGATGGATGGATACTAAAGGAGAAATTAGTCCACAAACCAGTAATGGACCCAGTATAGAAATGAGCTAAACAATATCTATTAAACATGATAGTAAAAATAACTACCAGGACAATGGAATTAAGCCTCAACATTAAAAAAGACATTCCAAAAAAAAAAAACACAACAAACTGGAAGCTCATTTTACCTTGTGCTCCTACACAATTTACAGCTTTGTTTTTAAATTGTTTGACATTTCTGCTATTGATTGTATTTCTTTGGTTCTTAAAATTATGCTAATTGCCAGTTTGTCCCTGACACCGTCAAATCTCTGACACAGAATGAAGGCATTTATATACAAAATATGTCCATCATGTACCAAAAAATCAAGGAAACAAAAAACAATACAATTTAACATGAAAAAAGGTTTACAAATGTTCAGAATAAAAGCATTTGTGTATTAACTCTTCCAAGGTCCCTATTCAAGGCTGTTCAATATACATTTTAATACCAATTTGTAAAATAATTTATAGCAAATTATATACTATCCAAGTGTTTAGTGAAAGCTTTAAAAGTCATTAAATCCACTTATTCTAAAACAGAAGTATGTGCAAAAATATTTTATGTACATAGGGAACCCTTTATTTATTATTGAGCATTGGAGCCATTCCTGAATGTAATGTCAATCTGTCATTGAGTCCATTCAGGAGACCACTGGACCTGCCTTCATGGCATTACAAATCTCAGGGAGGTTTAAAAGTCATTTAAATATATCACTGTTTACTGATGTTTTGAAATTGTTTAAATGTTTTGTGAAAGTAAAAATGTATTATTAAATGTAAAATTCCATTAGACACTAAAATGAACTTGTTAATTTGTTTGTGCATGTGTAAAGATTTTGGGGATTTGGGGCTTGTTTTTAGATTATTTTTTCTTTGTTGTGGACATTTATTCATTGACATCACATATTATGTTGTCATTATTTATGATAGAAGTCACTCCATACAGCTTTATGTCATTTCATTACTATAAACTGTTTCTCTTTTTAGTAGTTTGATACATCCTTTATAAAGTTGTGAAAAAGTATTAAAGAGGAATCAATGTAACATCACATTCTCACTCCCACATATCCCAGGGTCACCATCAGCCCATTACAGGACTCACTAGCACACACATTCAAATAAGCCCAACTGAGAATTTCCTATTAACCTAACTAAAAGTCTTTAGGATGCAGGATGAAAACAACAATACCCCTAAAAAGCCTGTGCAGACATACGATGTACATGAACACAACACAGACAGTGACCAGACATTACGTCAGGATGCTGAATCTATGAGGATGCATTGCTAACCATTGTACAGCCATGCTTCCCTGTTAACAGACATGTAGCCAAATTTAGTTTGATTTAAATAAATGTGAAATTTTTCAAATTGAAAAATAAAATATAATGTGACTGAAGCTTAATACAAAGTGTTGACAGACCTAGTATACTCATCTCTGTCCTTAACTTGTATACAGAAGCAATTTAATAGAAAACACAGAATTAGTAGAAATGCCCAGTTCTCTCTCCCATTAACTATTCTTTATCTATATGATTTGCATCATATTCAGCAGCCTTCTATGCACTTACATTATTTGGACAATGGTTACTCACTCATGCTTTTTATGATTTAGTATTCCCATAACATTTTTCTTCAATATATTTTTAAATCATTCTCCTCTGGCCATTCCTTTATGTTACTGTTTCTCATCATCAGAAAAAAAGTCGCAACACAGTTTTCTGAGTTTGCATTTCATGGGGATGGCAAAACAACCCCTCCCTCAAAGTTTCTGAGTATATTTTATCCTCCATTAGCTTTAAAATTAAAGCAAATGAGTATCATGTGTAGCATAAATTTTTAAAAATAGGGTATTATTCCCCTAAACATCTCAAAATGTTGGCTTAAAGAAAAATCAGGAAATGTACAGAACTGGGATATACTTGATTTTGAAATGGTATGGCAGACAAATACGGAGAGGAAAAGCTGAAAGTTCCATATTCCACATTAAAGAATTAAGTTATTTGGTTCTTTCTTGTTAAAATGTTGCAGTTCTAACTTCACATATACTGTAAGTATTAGAATATTAGGCTTAGAAGATTATAAAGAAAAATCCTGCAACATATAATGTCCAATTTATGTTCATAAAGATAAACGCAGAAGTCCCAGTCTACCAGTCTTACTAAAACTGTGAGGCAGTCGCATGAAATCACTGTAGCGTTGCTTTCAAAGAAGGGGAAATAATTAACATTAGGTAAAAAATAGACTAGTACTTCAAATAAATAAGCACATTCATTTACTATGAAGCAAAATTAAACTGGTTTATGCCACATACTATAATACGATTATATCCATCCATCATTTGCTGAACCCCCTTAAAGGGGAACCACAGTTAATCCTAATAGCTTACTACATAAAACATGAAGTAAACCTGGACAGGTTGCAGTCCACTACTGGGCACACATTTATCTACATGGTGTGACCGGTGTCACCGCCGGTTATCTGCCCATAACAGTGGCAACCGTCGCTCATGAGCCCATAACAGTGGCAACTGTTGTTCATGTGCATTTCAGTACTTCCCCTACCCCATTTTTCCTCCTGCATAGTGCTGCCAAACAGCAACCCTATGGCAAAGAGACATAGTTACCCTTTAGGAACTCCCTCTTAAATATTATTTCAATAAGAAACACATTCTTACGCATCCCCTTTGTGGGATCAGCTGCAGGCTTACCGTACAACATGCTTCTTGCACAAGGTTTAGAACATTTAAAAGACTGAGGCTGACAAACTTAACGGCTCAAACTCATGTTCTCTCTCCCTCAGACTGTGTCTGCTCCAGTCGCTGCTTCTGAGCTGTTGAACCTGCTTGATGAGGAGAACTTTGTGTTCTTTTGACTTGGAGAGGGGAGCTGGACCACCACGTTTGACATCTGTAACCTGTGTGCTTTTCTCCTGCTGACAAACCCCTTCTGGATTAGATCTTGTGTTTGTACCTGCCAGTTTAGCAGTAAAGATTTTGTACCTTGTAGACTTGATCCCTTTTCTAGTCTCCTGTGCAACTCTGTGACCCAAGTTAGAAAACATATATTCACAGCATGTATTGTAGACAGTGACTGGGCCAAAGTTTGACCCAGTCTCCAGGAGCTGGGTTTGATTGTTTTTTTTTTAACATTTTTCCACTTTTCTCTTTTGGATCATCACATCTGAGGTCAATTATTTTATTGTATTACCAGTAGTAGTAATAGACTAATTTTACTTTACACATTTTGTCTATATTACTTTTACTTTCTGACATGTTAACCAGACTCTTTCTCAGGAAATAATCCTGGGTTCTGTTTCAAGATACCTGTGTAGTATTTTCTTCACTATACCATCCCTGATTTTCATTTGCGTATTTGCTGCTTTAATTAGTCTTAACTTATCATGTCTTTTACTCCAATTTTTTTTTAATTTGAATCTCGCCCTCAGTGTCCACATAGATTTTGAACACTTATTCCATGTGGCTTTCCCATGGGTACTCCAGCTTTACTCCAAAAGACATATGAGTTAGGTTAATAGGCTTCTCTAAATTGGACAGCATAAGTCATTTAATGGCAATCCATCCAAGGTTGATTTCTGCCTAAAACCATTATAGACTCAGACCTAAAATTCTTACTTTGGATTAAGCTGGATGGGAAATGTATGAATGAATTAATGTTTTCTATAACTCTGTCACTTTCCTGTATAACTCTGTTAGTTTTCTTCCTCTTACATAATACTTAATAAAATGTTTGTCTTTTTTCACTGACCAATTTATTCAAGTTGTTAATCTTGGCCAGCCAGAGCCTTTATGGATGATCCAATGGTAACAGATTAATCATTGCTAGAATGTAGATGGATACTCCAGGGTCTAGAGGACTGTATTGACAAGACTCAGATATGCTTTAACCTGGACAAATCCAAATCCTTACAACAACAACATTTATTCCTATAGCACTTTTTCATACAAGAAATGAAGCTTTGCAAGAAGACAAAGAAGTAGTTACATGCAAAGAATAATAATGCATAAATAGTATTAGAAATAAATAATATAGAATTACTATATATATATATAACATTAAGAGAAATAGAGTCATTAAATATAGAATTTTTTTAAGTTCAAGATGAAAGAGAGTTTTCTAATGTTCAGAATAAGAGCATTTGCACATTAACTCCTCCAAGGCCCTGACTCATAGCTATTCAGTACACATTTTAATACCAGTTTTTAGAGTAATTCATTGAAAATTACATATTATACAAGTGTTTAGTGAAAACTTAAAAAGTAATTAGGTCCACCAATTCAGAATCATAAATGTGTGCCACATGCTTTACATAGGCGACCCTTTATTATACTGCTTTGGAGCCATTCCTGAATCTATACTAATAAAAGGCAAAGCCCTCACTGACTCACTCATCACTAATTCTCCAACATCCCGTGTAGGTAGAAGGCTAAAATTTGGGAGGCTCATCCTTTACAGGTTACTTACAAAAGTTAAGCAGGTTTCATTTCGAAATTCTATGCGTAACGGTCATAACTGAATCCTACTTACGTGCATATATACGTCCATAGCCTGCAGCTCGGTCGCCGTATGAGGCGGAGTTGCGTCCCCCTTCCCCACGCCTCCCACGTAGTTGGCTGCCTTCCTATATTGCATCCCCCATCCCCACGCCTCCCACGTAATTGGCTGCCTGCCCATATAAGGCTGTCCGTCGCACCGGTCTCTTCATTCCGTTCCTTGCTTCGCCACGGTATTCATGTCTCCCTGCTGATAACTGTAGCCTTTATATCTAATCCATGGCTTCTCCGCTGTTTTATTGTTCATTTATTACGCTTATAGTTATTGTGTAGGTATTTTAGACTTAGTTTACATTGTTCAGGTACCCATTTCTCTTACCGTTCCAACCGTGCCCTCATTAACATATCTATCGAGGTGATCACCACCGATCAAAGAACTGTCACTTACCGAGTGGTTTCCATACCCGGAGATGGCACCTGCCTTTTCCATTCTCTGTGTTACATATTGCACGGCCATATCAGACTCACTCTTGATATCCGGAGGAACATTGTGTCTTATGTATTGAATGACTGAGAGGGTTCAAGGTGTGGACTGATGACGGTACAGGAGATAATTATACTACACAGGAGCACTATAAGAGTGAAATGCATAAGCCCTTCACCTATACTTCTGCATGTGAGTTGATGGCTGCCGCTGAATTGTTCGGTTGTTGCTTTCAAGTGTACCAAAATGGCCAAATATTTTACACCTTTGGAGAACCGCCAATGCCTCTTAAACATCTTAGATTCACAGGTGACGATCTGAGCAGTGGATACTTTGATGTTTATGAATGTTTCAACTCTCAAAAGCTGGAAGCGAAGTTATCGATGAAGTGGGCTGTATGCTTAAAACGCTTGACAGATGCCGAATGTCACTTCAACACAAGTCCTGCAAATACTAACATTATGAAACAAACCATGAAACTCAAACCGATTATGACAGCAGCAATCCAAGCTGTGAGAAAACAGTAAAAAGGAGGCGTGTCAGACATTGTGGTACATTTTCTGATGCAGCTAGATGGAAACAACTTCATGACGCTGCCGCCAAATACTCGCAGAAAAATCTACAAGTTAATAGACACGCTGTCGCTAAACACTCGCAGGCAAATCCACAACTTAATAGAGACGCTGCCACTATATATTTGCAGGTAAATCCACAAGTTCATAGACACGCTGCCGCTAAATATTCGCAGTCAAATCCAAAAGTTAATACCGGGAATGCATGTTAAACATCTTAGATTCATGCGTAGCGATTTGGGTAGTGAACACTTCGATGAATAAAACCTGTTATCTTTACAACAGTTGACAAACACGGAATGTAACTTGAACACAACACGTCCTCCAAAAATAAAACTGACTGAAAAAAATAATGATAAGCAAATCCATAATGACAGCAACACTCATAACAGTCACAAAACAATTACATTGACAATCATGTTATGTTATTTTTAAAATGTTTCCTTTTCTTTTTCATAACTTCTTTAACACACTACTTCTCCCATGCGAAGCGTGGGTATTTTGCTAGTGTGATATAAATCTACTGTTGGGCCTGTTCAGCAGACCATTGGACCTGCTTTTATGACATTACAAATCTGAGAGTCCAATAATAAGGTCAGTTGGCCAGAGTGGACAGAAAAAAAATAAAAAAGATAGATAGATAGATAGATAGATAGATAGATAGATAGATAGATAGATAGATAGATAGATAGATAGAATGAATAAGTATGTGCATAAGTACTGTAAGTAAGTAAGTAAATAAATAGATAAATATAAACACACTTTGGTCTGAAAACACACTGGAATGACTATAAAGAAAGAAAATTTAAAAGAAAGAAAAGTTCTGACTTGGCTGTCAGAGTCACAATGAGACATTATGCACATATATTGCTATTGTTTTAAAGGAGCTTCAGTAGTGTTTCTTGACACATGTCTGGCTGAAAGTATTCAATGTAATGGCACTCAGTTTTGTTTTAACCCTCTCCTTCGCTACAACTTTCAAGGGGTTCAGAGTGTGTCCTATAACTGAGCTTGCCGTTTTAATTAGTTTGTTGATTTGGTGGGCCTCTCTTGAAGTGATGTTACTAGCCCAGCACACCACAGAGTGGAAAATTGCCGTGGCCATCACAGATTTATAGATGTAATCCCACATTAAAGGATATCAGTTTCCTAAAGAAAAAGAGCATACTCTACTCTTTATTATATAGTTCCTATATGTTCTGAGACCAGTCCAACCTGTCATTAATGTGGACCCCCAAGTACATGTAGGAGTGGACCACTTGTATTGACCGGACATAGAGGCTCTTTGGTACGACAAAGGTCAATAACCAGTTCTTTGGATTTGCAGATATTAAGATGCAGGTAATTCTTTTTGCACCAAGAAACAAACTTCTCCACCTGAGTCCTACACTTTGACCCATCATCTTTATTAATACAAGCCATGCATGCAGAGTCCTCTGAGAATTTTCTCTGATGGCAAGTGACATGACCTGGTGTTATATTTATAGTCTGAGCTAAAAAAAATAAAAAAGTAAAAGTAAAAATAAAAACATAACCAGGAGAAAAAAAGACACAAAATCTGTAGGCCAAAAGACCTCCCAGCCCCGACAGGGCATTCTGCCTAATGTAAATGTTCTTAACTAGATCTAGTAACTAGTTTTTTTCCCCATCATCTTAAAGGTTTTGACGCAGTGAGTCTCATGCCTTGTTGGGGTATCCACTTTCATTCAAACATTCATATATCACAGGTGGCTGCACAGGACTTTGATTAGGTGGTGGTCGCGCAGAGCGCCATTACAGAAAAACCAGAAAAGAACACAGAAAAACATAAAGATTAATAAAGATTGCAGGTTCATTACTTAGTATGATAATTCTATGCATATCTAGTTTATTAAGGGAACTAAAATGTAGTTATTAAAACCCAAATTAACATGGTGGGTTATAAGGAATTTTTTAAATGTTCTACAGTGTTAGCCTGGTGTGGGGCAGGAGATAGGCACTCCAAAACACAGGAAGAAGTGTATTTAAAGCTTTTTTTACCATTAGTAAAATTTTAAGTCAACTCTAAAAGACACGGGTAATGTAACAACACTAAAACTAATGAAATGTGCTCAGATTTTCTGTTTCTGGCTAAGATTTTGGACTAACTGTAAAAGATTGATCTCTTTCTTAGGTAAATAAGTTAGGACTGCATTACAGTAATCTAACTGAATTAAATTAAAAACATTAATTAATTTCTTAGCACCTTGCTAAGATATAAGGTGTGTAATGTTTCCAATGTTCCTTGAAAAGGAAAAATGCAGCGTTAGTAATATCGTTAATATATGATTTAAAGTTTAGATCAGAGTCTATGATTACACCTTAAATCTTTGTCCTACTGTGCTGGTGTGACTGGTTACTTTGACTGTTGCTCAGTTGCTGCAAGCTGCTTCTTTCTTTACTTTCAGCATTCTATCCTTTTTAATTTATATTCATTGCTAAAAAGGCAAAGGCAACTCTTCTTTAGACTTTTCTACCCTTTTTTGTTTCTAGATTTTATCCATCACAGAAACTGCCTCCATTTCTCATATTACAGTATGTATAATTTGGTCATTAAATTGTTATCTACAAAAAACACGATACTGAAATATTTCACTCTAGAGTACTTAATTGAGAAAGCCATAGCCATCATTGGAGATGACATAGATACAGGGTGCTGAAAAACCTCAAAATGTAAACACAGAAAAGTTTCCTTCGGTAAACAGTATGTTATAGATTAAACTTTGGATTGTACAGATTTAAAATTGGCCTATTATATGCTTCAATGTCAAGTACACTTACTTATATACTTATTGGAAAAAGTATAGAATTTCACATTAACTTAAATGGGCTAATTAGTTGCAAAACGACACTTTAATATTATATAAATTCATGAGTCAGAGTAATATCTATGAAACACTTCGCAGAGAACTGAAAAAGGATACACAGTGTTTGCAATCAGATTGCTTAAATACTGTTGTGACAGTCTGTGATTTGTTATAAGTTAGTTGAATAAAAAAAGGTTCTGTAAATTTGTTCTGAAAGGCCTCGTTTACATCATGGTAAACCACAGCAAAGGAAAAACTATAATGCAGGAGCTTCTTTAAATAACAGGCCGCGCACAGAAGAAGTCAATGAATGTGATTGTGAGTTTCCATGGGAAATTACACACACATTCTAAGGTTTCTTGGCAGACTATATAATTACACATAGAAATGCATGCTGTGCAGTTGGCTAGGCAGGTTGCAAGAAAAATGATAACTTGACAGCAAAGAGGTTTTATGGATGCTCTTATCCACTTGAATGTTAAAATAAAAATGCTGCTCATCTTTTCTGAGCAAATCTTAATATGTGACATTATCATATACAAGACCACCATGAAGAGAAAGATTATATTATATTATATTATATTATATTATATTATATTATATTATATTATATTATATTATATTATATTATATTATCCTTGCTGGGACAGGCTCCTGGTTACCTGCGATCCTGCTCAGGGTAAGGTTTGAATGAATGAATAATATAATATAACCTGCGACTTTAAATTAGAATAAGTAGGTGTTGAATTTAATATAGGTATGTATATGTATGAAGTAATATACAGTATATAGTAAAACACAATGTTTTCTTCAATAAGTAAAAGGAATACACATTTTAAATACTAATTGTAGGAAATAAATGGAATTTTTTATGCTGGGTGATGTTCCATCTGCTTTAATATTTCATAGATACTGGTCATTTTTAATTATGAAAGTTTAAAAAAATAGTGAATTGAAAGTGGAGGGTTTTTTTGGCCATGTAAAGGCAGGATCAGGAAATAAGAAGAACTTATTCCAAAGTAACTGTAAGGAAACATTATAGAAAAAGAGGGAAGCAAAAGTCATACTCAAAGAGCCAATAAACTATGTTCCTAAAAATAGACTAATTCCCCAGAATCCAGTGATACTTTTTACTATAAATCAAAAATAATTAAGCATATCTCAATACATTCTGCCATGTCATATAGCCACTGTATGAATCTGTCATACATCATCCATCCATCCATCTTCTATACTGGTTATCCTGAATAGGGTCGGAGGGAAGCTGGTGCCATTCCCAGCAAGCAATGGGTACAAGGCAGGAAATATCTCTTGACACATTGCATCACACTCATGTAACCAGTAAAAGGGTGTCATTACTATGAACAATATGCCTAAATCCATGTTAAAACAAATAAAATACTGCTTCCTAAAAAACAAAATGACAATTTATAAAATGATTAAGAAAACTTTAAAAATACATGATTCTAAAAACACATTTTTCGAATCAAGTTTGTCAGAAAACCACTTTGCTGTTATGAGCTTGCATCAGTGTATGGAAGAGACATTAGTTGGTTAATAAACACTTACAGTAGAGCAATATTTATAAAGTCAATTTAACTTAAATTTTAAATATCACAAACTCTAAATACATCATTTTTCAAAATCATAGTAAATAACATGATTATTCTTATTATTAAATTAAACTTTTTAACTAAATGCTTGCGAAACCACCTTTGTTTTGTTTTTTTCTGATGTAACTGATCAGATTTTGCTATTATCTATACTGTACCTGTGTGTTAATGCATTATTTTGCAATGAATTAAACAACAATAATTACTCACAACTGGCGATTACATCCTGTTTGCCCCGTATGATCCAAAATGAGTTATGTGTTCATTATAATCAGAAGATAGGTGGAATGCTTCTGTTCATTCCTCAGGGATATATATGGTGTTGTATTAAAAGGCAATTTATCTCACTATCTTTCAAATGTGTGACATTACAAGTTGAAATAACAACATTTTTTTACCACATAATCTCACCCTTAAGATCTCAGGTCGCTAGGTTGGGATAGATAATCAGGAAACTGGAATGTCAAATACCAGTGAACCACTCGAATGTTGGAATGCCTCATTCTCTGCATCCACTGCAAAGCTCACTCTTTAAACTAAACTCATTCTACAAGAGGTAATTTTTCAAACTCTCTACTTGTATTTCCCACTTTATTGCTAATTTCCTTTGGCCAACGTAGCATATTTTTTCTTCCTTTCAAACAGCTTCCAACTAATAAACGAAATTGGCCTTTTCTCCTCACCTTCCCCCTGCATCAGAATCGCAACTAAACCTTCCTATGAGGCAACAACCTGCATGAAAAAATGATATGGTAAAATCAGGACAGTGTAGCAAAACATTGTTACACTTTTTTTTTTCAGTGAATTAAAAGCTCTTTCACAGTTATCTGTCCATTTGATGTTTATTGGTGCAAATCCTTTGAGCAGGTTAGTAAGAGGTGCCACTATACTGGAAAATCTGTGGATAAACATCCAGTACCATCACACTAAACCAAGAAATAACTGGACCTGCTTGTTTGTTCCAGGAAGAGGACGATCCTTGATTGCGTCCATTTTGTCTACTTTGGGGTCGGATAAGACTTCCCCCTACAGTATACCCAAAGTATTTCACCTCCTCCTTGGCAATAACAGTTTTGTCAGGGATTACCACTAATCCTGCTTTCTGTTGATAAAATACATCTGTTAAGTGCTGTAAGTGCTCCTCCCAGGTTTTGCTGCTGTATGCCACCACATTATCTATGTACGCCCTGGCATATGCTTCTCCCCCTTGCAGTACTTTGTTCATGAGGTGCTTCAAATTTGCTGCTGCTCCATGTCCAAGTCAAATGGCATTCCAGGGAACTGGTATAAACTAGTGATTTTGCCTCCTCAGTGAATGGAACCTACCAATAACCTTTGCAAAGATCGCTGGTTGTGAAATAGTTTGCAGGACTTAGCTGCTCACAAACTCATCCTTCCTAGGCATGGGGTAAGTATCAAAAGCTGAGATGGATTTAACTTACTGTAATCCACAAAGAACCACATCTGTCCAATCATCTTGGACACAAGAACTACAGGGCTGCACCAGTCACTCACCGATGGCATGATTCCTAACTTTTTCATCTGCTCCAGCTCTTCATGGAAGACCTCCTGCACACTCAACAGGGATCCAACAATATACTGTTCTCCCCGGATTTGGGGAGGTAAGATGAATGTAATACTAGATTAGGTCTGTATTACCAGGCAATGATACAGATAATCTTCTGAAATAATCTTTAGTATTTCTCCCCTATTTCTTTCCCCCAGATGCTTCAGTGAGGGCACCATGCCAGCATCCTTGCCAGATAGTAAATACTGGTCCTCAGCCACCTCTTCTTCTGGGACACTATTAAAAACTGGCAGTGTTAGTATTTCTATGCCATGGTTTAAGCATGTTTATATGGAAAGTCTGCTTTGGCTTTCTGGGATGATCAGGCATTTCAGTCTCATAAGTGATGGGACCTTTTTGAGCTGTCACCATGTATGCCCTTGCCACTTAGCTAACAAACTGCTTGCTGATGTAGGCAACAACAACAGTAACTTCTGTTCAATGTTTAGGCCTCTGTCTCTGACCACCATGTTGTACCACAATTTCTGTCTAGCTTGGGCATTTTTCATATTTTTCACTAATTCTGACAGGTTAGCAAACTTTTCCTGCAACTTAATAACAAAAGATAGCACATTTTGTGATTCAGTTCTGTCTTTGTCTCCCTCTAAGATTTCTTTTAGGACAGCTACAGGTCCTCGCACATGACAACCATTTAAAATTGAATTCCTGGTCTATTAACATCTCTCTAGGGATTCCTACCATGAAACAGCTGTACTAGTGTTCTAACTATGTTGCTGGCATTGGACTTCTTCAGGGGAAAGGATTCTGGGAACCTACAGTAGCTGCATAGTTTCACACTACTAGAATGGATTTGTTTCCAGTATGGCTAAATTCAAGAGGACCCACTATGTCAACTGCAATGAGGGTGAAAGGCTCTTCTACCACTAGGAAAGGTATACATGGAACCTTATCCCCCTCTTCACATGTCCAATCTTCTGACATTCTTGCAGTTTACCACATTTGTACTCCATCATGACCAATAGAAATGACTGGATACCCATTCTGTGTGGGAGGTATTTTCTGAAAAAAGGGAAATGAAAATTAACATCATAAAATTAAAATGCAATCTCTCTTTTGAAATTTAATTTTCAAAGACTAAACGCAAGAATGCAGCAAAAATTAAAAATAAAATGAAATAACACCATTTGTAATTTCATTTTCAAAGCCTACACACAAGAAAGCTGCAAAAATTACAAATAAAATGAAAGAGCAGTATTTGCAAGTCAGCCTGAACAACAATAAGGCTGCAAAAATGAAAAGTAAAACACAAATAAGCTCTGGTGCTACCTACAGCTCACCAAATTTTCATTTTCCACTTTGAATCTTCATTTCCCACTCTGCATTTTCATTTTCAGGTTCTCAACATGCAAATATAGTGGGTCAATTGGTGTGGTTTTGCACCTCAACTTCCCAGAAATCATTTTCCTGCAAGCTTCACAAAATTTGAAGATCACTCATAATCGTAGTTCTGAAGTAATATTATTTAAAATGACAAAATTGATCCTTTATTACATCATAGTTTATATTTATTTACACACTGTATTTTTGTTTAGTCATGCTCCTCAACCCTGGTCCAGAGTTTGATGTCAAACACCAGCAACAGAATAAAGTCAATTATTTGGTCTATGGAATGTTTCTGTGGTGGTAAACATTTCATGCACAATTCCCTTAATTGAGTTAGAAGCTCTTTTGGAGACTGACTGTTTCAGTGCTGATTTCGCACTTCTCTACAATGGTGGCTTTTAACAAGTTGTATTTTAGAGTAACTTAATATAATAATAAGATTATATTTTGTTGTAATTGAAATTTTGTTATAACAAATATGGGGAAAATACTATTGTGACCGGGATTGTCCGAGGTGATTTGCCATCTCTAACGGCAGCGGACAGCTCCATAGCTGCTCTGCTGCATCTGGTAAACTGTAAACCAAAGGACAAAGTAATTTGTTGGTCTTAAGCAGTATCAGACTTACCATGTAATGTGCTTGTCACACAATGTTTAGAACATTTAACATCAGGCTTTAATCCGCCCTTCTCCAGACTGCATCTGCCGAGCTGCTTGTGTTCTTCTCATCTGACGATGGGAGATAAAACAGGATGCTTGCCTGTGTTGCAGCTCTTAACAGCTCCTATTTTGAATGAAGTCTTGAGATTTTACCTGAATTTTCTGTGGAAACCTGGATTCAACTTCCTGTCTCTCGTACAACAAACTCTGCAACCCAAGCCTGACAATACCTGTATAAAAAAACAGTGCTTCTTAAACGGCTAAAATTATTTTATTTGAAGATGAGATGTTAGATGCAACTTTTTTTTTTATAGAGAAGCAGGTATGAAAATACAGAATGAAAACGAGATGTTGGATGTAACTTTTTTTAATAGAAGCAGGTATGTGTACAGAATGAAAACAAGACGTTAGAAATACAGGTATGAACACAGAAAGAAAATGAGATGTTATACATAACTTTTTTTTTAAATAAAAATACAGGTATGAATACAGAAACTTTTTTTTTTAAATGAAGTAATTTTTGAGCAGATCATATTTTCTACATCATATATTTTTTCAAAAACACTTTCCAGGACATCAGTGCAGGACGACAAATAATCTTGAATCTTTTTTGTTCCATTCATTCCTTCAGAAAAGGAAACCTTCGTAACAGGTGGCATGTTGTTTTCATCATCCTCTTCCTCACTTTCCAGAGTTAAGATCCAAAGGATGTAGGACTGCTGTACAGTTTGGTGGTAAAAATTCAACTTTAACATGTTCTAATTCACATGTTGGATTATGGGCTGAACAATTATCAATCAGAATAAGAATTTTTCTTGTTTGTCTTCTCACTTGTGTGTCCGATTTCTTTAGCCGTTCATTAAATATGCTTTGTGTCATTCAAGCTCATTGGTTTTCTTGATAATAACATGGAAGTGATCAAACATTCTTAAAACATTGTGGATTGCAATACCGTATCTTCCAATAATCAATTGTTTCAGCTTTACTGTACCAGATGCGTTGCAGCACAACAGGACAGTTAAACGAAGTTTTGATTTCTTCCATCCATTGCATGGATCTCCTTTAACAGTAAGGGTACGATGCACAGGTAATTGATAAAATAACCCAGTCTCATCTGCATTGAAATAGTCGTTTCTATTGTATTGTTTTGTGTACTCTTTTTTTCCCTCCACAAATCAGCCTGGAAGTTATTCCATAATGTTCATTAAATCTGTTAAGCCATCCAACATTCACTTGAAATGTATTGATTTTCAACAGTTTTGCAAATTCTAAAGCCTTTTCCCTTATTATTGGTCCAGTAATTGGGATATTCCGTGCTGTCAAATCTTGCAGCCATGAAAATGTAGCTTTGTTGATGTCTTCAAATTTTTTTCGTTCACGTCCCAATGCCTGATCTTTAACTTTGTCTTGTATTTTTTCAATTCTTCAAAATTTTTGACACAATTACTGTACAAAAGCTTTTGCCACGTCATTTTTTTCATTCTGGAATCATCTTTTTTAGGCATTGTTAATTCTTCTTTCAGCATAAACTGATACAGTTTCTCACTTTTTTTGTTCATCTCAAACTACCCACACAGACACTAGGTACACATTCAGCTATGTGTATGATGTTCTGCCTATAGTACACTGCTTGAGTCCAGAAATTTCACAACAGACTGACTGTTTCGTTGAGACAGCCTGCTGCAGGGTTCCCGAGATTCAGCATAGAAAGTATGGTGTTGAATTAATTGTTTTTTGCATTGCATTATTATCTTTGGTGGGCAGTTTTATACTGAAATTTACACTTTGTTAAAATGAGATTCATTTAACATGATGTTGTATGAACGTTTGTCCAAGCCCACAAAAAATATTTGTTATTCTGAAAATTTCATTACTACAGTTTTCACTATAAGAGGATTTGACATGTATTCTGTTCTGTTTGTTTTGTGCTGTGCTGGACAGAGACAGAAAAATGTTGTTCAAGGTACTTTTTCAATAAAATCACTTTATTTGAACCTGTGACTGTGGTTCTTCATTTGAGTCTGGGTTTTGGGGATCAGGTTCAGCTCCTAGTGGCCACAACTAGCGTAGTTGGCAGGATTTCCTGGCCATCTGTTTGCAGGGACCTGCATTTATAAATTTGTTATGGCAAAAGCCCCACAACAACAAAACTGAATCCCTGTTACTTAACAAATGGGAAGTACCCACAAAGGTAGTAAAAGATCCCTAGGGAACAAACAAGGCCCTGAAATCAACTATCAGCTAGAGTGTTCGGGATTTGCTGAGGATGAGTGGCTTTGCAGGAATGCAGTGGTAGACAGTTTATGTTTGTCCTGGTGTCACCTCACAGGTGAACTAGAAGGCGTAGAGGACAACTGCCTGACAGTTACTTATCACAACAGTACCGAAGAAGAGGTAGGTCTCATCGCAGAATCAGAGGCATTGGGAGTCCCTGAAAATAATATACACTTTGCTAAGCATGCAAGCAGTAAGCTATGACTTGCCATCTTCCATTTGTTTCCATACCTATGCAACATGTCGGCGATACAGTAGTCATGTGATAGCGCACACTGGACTAGAGTAAAACAGACATGAAGACCAATGTAACAACAAAACCAAGACTCCAAAAAAAGGAGTCAGTATTTTCTTTTTGAACAGTAATAAATAATGTGACTGGGAGTTTTTTGAAGGTTTTGACCCTAAAGCAGAATTGTCAAGCCTGACTGGCTGCATAGATGACTACCCAGATATAAATCCCATGATACTGTTGTTCATCTAAAAGGGCATGAACAGATCATGAACATGTTTCCCGATGTGGTGGAACATGACTGAAAAACCTAAACACCACTTATTCATAAATCGGGGGCCAAGGAATACCATGGATGAGTTAGAAGCATTCCTACAGCTGGTATAGACAGTGCTACAGGTGGTGGAGACTATCAAGCTGATGTTATCTTGAAATCAACACTCTAGGCAGAGACAGACAACATCAAAACTTACCTGAAGCGGCTAGCTGTTCCAAGGGCTGATTTGAAGATACAGGTAACTGATTAATGTAATGAGGAATTCAGAGTAAAGGGATCCAAAATATGGGCATCGTAGCAGTGGGAAAAAGGGTAATGATAATTCAAAGCGTGGAATGAAAAGTTTGCTTTCGATGAGAAGACTGCTAATGTATAGAGCCCAGAGATCTGTGCTACACCCCTGATCTCAGATGTAAGTGAGGAAAAATGAGTAGCGCTGGTTAATATAAAAGTTTAGAAAGCTCAGCCATACTAATGCAACAAGTTCAAAAGATAGAAGTTCCCATCAGGTCGCCTGTGCCAGGAACTGCACCCCCTTTCTCTGTAATGACCAAGGGCAGATGTGTTGAAGATGCAGAACCTTGGGATTTAAATTTCAGACCTCAACCAATGGATGTAGTGCAGAGGGTACTTCCTAATTTAAATGACACAAGATAAAATATCTACTGTCAAGATGTTGCATGTGTCAACAAGAGGGACATCTCTGGAGGAACTACCCATATTAGAAAGTGAGTCATTTCAGCTTCAGGCTCTTGTTCTGGAACCACAAACTATTTTGGACAAATATACCATTAGACACTGCTTAACGACCATCTTTCCTCTCTTTATGCAGAGAGTGTGGACACTGCAACTGATAGCAATTTGGAAGATGGACTGAATTCCAATCTGGTCTGGTTGCCTCACCTTACTGGCCTCAGCTAGGTGTGGGGCATTGAAATAGGAATCCCAGCCAGGATGAATAAATAACATTCCTGTACTCAGGTTGGACTATAAAATTGGTGGATTGGAAAAGACAGCCATACAAGACTGTATCCTCCCTTGGTGCTTTAAGTAGCGGTGCCAGACTGGTATAACCAGGGGTATGTTGTGAATTGTAGTACTGTTAAGCAGCCCTACTGCATGTCATAGGTGCCACCATGGGGAGCTGTAGGGGAGAAATATTCCTACTTTGAGGGGCTTCTGCTTCACCTCGATCTGGGAGTTACAGTTGGGAGGGCAACAGTAGTCTGGAGAGAGAGTGGAAGAAGAGGAAAAGGAAGCAGTATATTATATTTTGTACATTTATTGTTTGTATTGTGCTGGGCACAAGAAGAAACCTATTTAAAGTACTTTTGTAAATAACATAACTTTTTTGAACCTGTGGTGCTCTAGTTGTGTCTGGAGCTCAAACATACCTCCTAGTGGCAACAATATATAAAGCACTTTGTGTAGAATAAACACCAAGTTCAAATAGGAAAAATATTTCAACATCTAAAAAATGCAAGAAATAATGTTGATAATGTCTATTACATAAAATCATTTTTAAAAGTTTTAAAACAGCAGAAACAAAAAAAAAAAAAAAAATCAGTACATGGGTACAGATAAACATCTTTAAAAACATGTATGAATGTGCATATACCAAAAAAAAAGAATATATCCAGCCATCCATTTGCCAACACGCTGAATCCAAACACAGGGTCACGGGGGTCTGCTGGAGCCAATCCCAGCCAACACAGGGCACAAGGCAGGAACCAATCCTGGGCAGGGTGCCAACCCACCGCAAGGACACACACAAACACACCCACATACCATGCACGCACTAGGGCCAATTTAGAATCGCCAATCCACCTAACCAGCATGTCTTTGGACTGTGGGAGGAAACCGGAGCACCCAGAGGAAACCCACACAGACACGGGGAGAACATGCAAACTCCACGCAGTGTTCCATTCTGTTCTGTTTTGTGGTTTAAGGCTATAGGAACCAACTTAAGGGATATGATATTTATAAAAAGGCTCAACGGTTTAGACTGATACCATAGAGTGATGTTATTTCTTATTTTTAAATTTACTTTTATATTTATTTGTTTAGCAGACACTTTTATCCAAAGTAACCTACAAAAGAGATCAACAATCGAGTAGCATTAGGCTAGGGGCCTGTTTGTTCAGCAAGTGTAATAGGATGGGTAATAAAAGTTAATTGCCACAAAGGAAAAGATGTAATAACTCATACATGTACAATCATAGAAACAAATTAACCAGGAATATAAAAATATTGTAAAGCAATTTTTTTTTTCTTCATCAATTTGACAGATTTTCAAAGAACAGATGGGTCTTCAATCGCTTCTTAAATACATTGAGGGAGTCAGCAGTACAGATGAAGGTGGGTAGCCCATTCCACCAACTAGGATCTACACAGGAAAAGAGTCTAGATCGAGTCGTGATGCCACAAAACGCTGTTTTCTGGCAGACCTGAGCAGGCGAGAAGGAGTACAGCAGTTCACCAGTGCCTCCGTATACTAAGGTGCTAACCCATCATCTATTCTGTAGGCAAGCATCAGGGATTTGAACTTAATATGTGCTGCTACAGGGAGGCAATTTAGCAACCTGAAGAGAAGAGTGACAAGTGTCTGTCTCGGCTCGTTAAATACAAGACAAGTTAATGAATATTGCAGGCACATTCCTTGCATCTTATGCACACAATGTACATAGATTTAACATGATGAAATCTTAATTTCGCTTATTCCCTTGCTTGTGCTCCTCATGTAAGAATTGCAGGTTGCCAAAATACTCATGTAAATTGTATATGCAAATAATACATCAGTTCAACTTTAAAAATGAAATGATTAGGATTGTATTTATTTATTTTTCCTTAGACTCAAAGAAATAGACTAAGATACATTTTCATTATGTTTTACAATAAAGTATGTGTAATATGAGAATTTTTTATTACATGTTCAATGCTTGCCACTTTTAGTATGAAGCACAAAATGTGAACAAAATTTAATAGTAACACTGTTTAATAGTTTAAAAGTTTAATAGTAACACAGTAACACTAATCACTGTTTATGCCATTTTGTTTTAATGACTGAAATGATTGTAAAATATACAATACAGCTTCTTAATATTCTGAATTGAATAGGTGTGGAAATGTGCAAATCAAATTTAATTTTTTCTAGATTTTTTTCCTAGTATGCCAAAATGATGCAAGAGAAACAATTTAAATTAAGATTTGTATGAATAAAATGAACACAGTATAGTATACAGTATCAAATAAAAAATTTGAACGAAGTAGTGTTTGAATAGACTAAGAAAACTCTACAACCAACAGATGAACAAATCATTCTGTAGAGTAGCACATACTATAAAGAGCTCAAAACTGAAAAACATGGTTTCAGCAAAGTATTTCTCCTTTCATTTTAATTATTCACTGAATTCCATAACAGCTACAAATCCAACTTTCAGTACTTTTAGCACACACCCCTGCCATCTGGTTTTGGATACACACATGCTCAGTGTAGAAGTGTATTCTGTGCATACAGTCCATAACCCTCAAAGGCAACTGATTTTTAGGCTACACAATAGCAAGGTGTTGTTTGTAGTTAGTGATATTCAATGCATGTAAATAATTCTTTTACCTTGAATTCAACCGGATCCAGATGGCAATCTAATCAAATGTGACAAATCTGTGGAAGAAAAGATGGGCGACTATCTCTACTTTTTTAATTCCAACGGGCAGCTGTTTTGACATGGCTTTATCTAGTTCATCAAAAGGTAATTTATAACAGCCCACAGCTGCCACAGCTAAGATATCTGTTGCTTACAAATAAAAAAGAGCAATGCTGGTAGGATGTTTTCTCACCTCTTAACCAACAAGGGTTTTCTTCATTGTTAACCCACATTCTAAGTAATATGTTGTATAGGGGAAAAATTATTTGCTAAACATCTGCACTTGTGGAAAATGTTTTTAAACATAAAAAATAGAAAATATAATACATGTAAAATGTAAAATTTAAGAAGACAACTGTATGAAAAAAAATTCAACATAATTAGTTTCATTTTCACTAAGCATTCTTTTTGTGTCATGCCTTTAATTTAGACAAAATATCAGAAGCTAAATATAAATTCTGTAGTAGCAGTCAAAACAGAAAAAGGCAATGATGAAAATAAATATGTATTGGAAATGACCTGTTCAAATTATGGAATGTTATATTAAAATTCACAGACAAGTAAAAATTAAATAAACCACAAATACAGAAAACAAAACTAACAAATACATAACAAGACCTCTGTCTATAGTATAATTTAACTTTCTCAGATCCACTAAATCCAATTTAGGATTTGGGTGCTGGAGCCTAATCCAGTAGCATGTGTGCACATGGCAGGAAGCAGCCATGAAGAAGACATCAGTTCACAAGAAAAACTCCAAATGAATAACATCTAAGTACAATATTCAAAATTTGGATGCTGGATCCATCAGGTGGCAGTAATTTTCACTGCACCACAATTTCTGGTCATGTCTGTACTGTATTTAGTATTAGCTTCTTAAATTATTCACTATAATACTTAAGACAAACTTTGATAACAATCCCACTGTAATGCCCACAGATACCCAAGCTCCATGGTCACACTTCTGCAATATTAGTTTTCAAAATAAGATATAAAGTTTTGTTTTATGTCAGTGGCGATAGCAATATTTGTAAGGAGCATGGTGTGCAAGCTATACTGTAGTTCCAAGACCAGGAAAATCAATCTCCTACTGAAGATCTATAATTTAAAGTACATTATTCATGTGGACCTTGATAGCTTATCACATTTTTTAATTAAATCAACAATGACTGTTTGTATTGGAAAAAAAAAACTTAAAGAAACAGGAATCTCACTTTCAGAAACTTTATTGTTAAGTATCCTCTTGGCCTAGCAAAATCCATAAGAAATGCATTTATTCTGTATACCAATTATCACACACAGTAAGCAGTTTCAAGCACAAGCACATCAAACTGTGGTAAGTTACAATTAACAATTGGACAGTGCACACATTTGCTGAGCCCAAAGTTCTTATGAGGAACAGAAATACAGGTTGGCTCTTGTGATTTGCAGGTTTAAAATTTGTTGATCCACCTATTTATGGGTTTGTCATCAGTAATTAAATGAAAAAATGTTTTTGTGAGGTTTTCATCCTGTAACGGAAAACTGTAGATGACTCTGTAGCTTTGCTACTTAAATGGACTGCAAATCCCAGCAACCATGATAATATTGTGTCATTGGGCAGCTTTGGTGGTTGTTGTGGGGGCTGCTGGGTAAAAGATAAGGGTGCTAGTTTTAAAAGTGTGTTATTACAAGCCAACAGGATTGCAATTGATGGTGTGTTTTTGTTTCAACAGTTCACTGCACAAATGGATTACAGTTTTCTCTGGTTTTATGTTCTTGCCCTTGCTAACTTTTTCATGTCATGTGCACTCTCAACTTCTACAAATCTTCACACACATTGGCATCAGGGTAGGACAAATCTTTACATAACCTTCAGAAGGCTGTTCACAAGGCATTTCACTCCATAACTACACCACCATCATCTACATCTATGAAACTGGACTGTGTCATAAGTGTTGATCTTTTTGTGCTTAGTGTTTTGTTGGGTTCTTTTATATCTGTAGCATTAATAATTTTAGTTGTTTACTACCGTAAATATACAAACACATTTGTTATAATTAAATTTTTTTAAAAATACTAAACTTAATAAGTTTGCTCTACAAACTACTCTACTGCTCTACAGTCTACATTCATTCTAGTACTGACTCACCCAACAGCCTACTTAAAGGATTCAAAGCAGTTCCAGTTGTTCCCCTTCATGATATCCAGTTTATTCTGGGTTCAGAAAGTCTGGTTATAAAACAAAGTGAGTTGAAAGTTTGCAAGAAAATAATTCAAGTTAATGTATGAATTTAATTTGATTTTACATTTCATAATTTAAGAATACGTTTCTCTACACAGGAAATGTCTCAGTTGCGCACTCTATTGTCTTGGAGTATCAAGCTTCTGTTCAGAAAAAGAAAATAACATTTTGTATTTTTTCAGGTTTTGAAGACTCTTTCATTTTCATCTTCTAGATGATAATATTACTTTGGAAAGAAATCCAAATGAGCAAAGTATAACTGCTTTGCAACCAAGTAATACATTTGTAACACTCCTCATAGATGTCACGTCATAACAAAGAATTGCTATTGTCATCAATTATGCAATGCAGTGTACTATTTTGTGTGACAGAAATCCTCCTAAATTCCAGTCTTCTCAGATCAGAACTCTTATTTTACATTTGACTTCTTTAAAAATTGTATCATATTGTTAAAAAACAAAGTTCTTGACACATCTGTTTTTCATGCACGTATTGACAGCCCCTCCAACAGATGTTTTGCAAATTTGTGCAAGCAAATAGATAGAACTGGGACAAAAATCCTGCCCTCATTTATTCTTTTAGCAAACAGATGAAGTTCATACAAGATATGAATGTTTTTCCCAATTTTCAGTTCCTGTTTATGTGCCAGCATAGGGGCATTTTAGAAACTACTAAAGGGGAGTCAATCATATTTCAACTGTGGGGTCAGTTTGAATAAATTAAATCTTTTATAGCCTAATCCATGAAAGACAGTGTGAATTTCAGCTAGGGACAGGATGATTCTCCCATGTTTCAACCTCCCAAATTGCAAGCAGGTAGGTAAGCTCCAGATAAAATTAAAGAGGGATGGGTGATATTAACTGTAGATGCACCAATATAAGAAAAAAATAACTTTAATGTCAGTCCCTTAACATCCTGCAGATATGAAAGGCTTGGGTCCACAGCTCATCATATAAAAATGACAAAACACAAAATGTTTAGCAGGATTATCCAGACTTTAATGCTGTTACAATTTACATATTGTTCTCCTCTTCTTTATAAATGTTCTTTTCAGGTCTTGTAAGGATTTGGACATTGGAGAATCTTCCTCTATGGATAATTAGAAGATATTATCTTTAGTCATATTTCTATATTGTTTTTCTTATGCATTTTTTTTTACCATAATGTTATTTTGTTTATGCACAAGCACCACCATTTTGTGTAGTTAGGCATGTAGAAGGAAATTTAATCTGATTGCCTTTAGTTTCTTGAATGGATTAAAAAATCTGACTTTCTTACTGTATGACAATGTTGTATTTTACAAAAAAAAAAAACCTGATAAACAGAACCAATAAAAAGTTAACATAATAAGACAGCTGTTAACATCATCAATAATGACTGTTAATTGTTAGGAAACATTTTATCATGATATCCACATTCATGAGGGAAGAGTGGTAAGACGTTGGCTCTTTAAATTCCTGAGGAAAAATACTGCATAAAATGAAAATACCCAAACATTTTTCAGTATATTGTCTATCCTTAGTCATACCAGTGAAGGTCCTGGAGCCTCATGTATAAGCGGTGTGTACGCACAGAAATGTTGCGTAAGAACGTTTCCACGTTCAAATCGCGAAGTATAAAACCTACACTTGGCGTAAAGCCACACACTTTTCCACGGTACCTCATACAATACAATACAATACAATACAATTTATTTTTGTATAGCCCAAAATCACACAGGAAGTGCCACAATGGGCTTTAACAGACCTCATACCTTGTCGTACACAAGTTCTCCGCTTTGTTTGGCAGACTGGCGGTACCCAGCGTCAAAGCAGTGCTACTGTTCCTGAGTGGGTAATCACAGCAGCAGCTGATCAGAAAGAGAATTATCGGTATACAGCATCAAGCCCACTCTGCCTCAGCCACGGCAAAATGTTTCAAAGCCTTTCCTGTACGGACCTCGCAGTTCAGACACAGTTTCATCCCAAGAACTATAAACACACTCAATCAAGTGCTCCTTTTAGAACTGTTTGTACTTATAAGTACAATTACCCCACTGTAAACTTGCACTACAGTTATAATATTGCACAACCTGCGCCACTTTATAAAGCACGTATTTACATATGATGACGATATCATTTTTAAGATGAAATGCAGCAAAATATGTTGATTATATTATACAGATACAACTTTAACTTCATTTAAATAATCTGTATTGTTAATAATTAAACATGTGCGGACACGGTGCCGCAGCACTAGCTAGTTCACAGATTGTTCCTGCTTTGCGCTGTATATTTGCTGAGGATGGCGCGACACTGGAAGGATAGACGGATAGAATAATTGAACACGTGCGATGAAGATATTTCAATGTTCCTTAAAAGTTTTGAAGAATTGTTGTTGTAAGCTTACAGATGGCTTAATGTCTATTACAGAGCTGATTGTGTGGCGATTGGGTATTTGGAGAAAGAAAAGTAAGGACAGGAATTGGAGGATAGTATGTTTAAAAGAGACAGTACTGTTACAATAATTTCACCGAAGGTCGCAAACAATCACGCACCATGTTCCCCTGTTTAATAACATGCTTTAACTCCTATCGTCATGAAAAAGATATCATGTATATATCTCAGTATTTTAATTATTCAGAGAGCTGTAATGTCACGAATGTAATGGATTCTGTGTCCTGTCGGAGAAAGAGAAAGAACGGAAGCACGTAGTGATTCACACACATAGAGCACATTGAAGTTCAAATACAAAACAAATCATTTAACAGGCTACTTTAGTTATGATGGGATGTTCTACTTTAATGGCAAAATAAACTACGTGATTAAAGTGGATATTTTGAGATTGAAGTTAACATTTCGTGCTTTTTTCCTACTCTGTGCCTTTTTTTCTCACTGTACCCTAATAAGCTTCCATATGACACTCAGACGGTGGGCTACGTCTCGCCTTTTCACGGCAGTTTTGATATGTGACAACTTCTTTTTTATGTCGGGCACTGTGCGACTTTGTGAACTTGAGCTTGTTTCTCCAACCTGCTATGTCACTTGATCAGCTTCCTTTTGTTGATTATACCACTGTATAAACCAACAAATAGTACGTTTTTCTTTGCCTCCACTTGGGATTTGCTGAAATTCTTATATTTTCCCTCTTGCTTTTGCCATTGCCTTTTCACAGAACGCTGAGCTTAAGGACTATTTATATTGATTTGCATATTCAAAGAGGCGTAATTCTGGGAGGAGACGGGGCGGGGCAGAAGGCGAGTGCACGTGCGTTAGTTTTCACGCTGATCGGGATTTATGGAGCAGAAGAACGCGGAAGTTGGAGTACGCACAGATTCCTGCATGTGGAATTTTCTGTGCGTAAGCACATTTCGGCTTTTGTGCTTACGTCATGTTATAGTATAAATTCTACGCACGCCGTTATGCATGAGGTCCCTGGTTTGGCCTTTCTGTTTATTTTGTGACCTGCACCCCTTTTCTTCATTTTGCATGATGTAGTTTACAAACCACACAATTCAGTTAGATCATTTTTCTCCTGAGTTACTCATGTTTTCTAACGTTTATTCTCCTAGCTTATTTCAACCCAAACAAACTGAATTAGCTTATGCATTAAAACATCACAAAAAATATTTAGTTCACCTGCAAGTGCATTTTGTATGTCTGTATACATTTTCTAGTGAATCTCACACTTTTGAATTTAAATATGAATGCTGTCAAAACAAAACAATGCAATTACAAATACACAGATATTTCTTATTCATTTGTCATTTTATTCCATGTCACTGTTTCACTTCACAAGAGTATTCACATGTCCAGTTGCATGTGTGATGTGTTTTTCAGTTAGTCAGATGACTGGCACTGCATGGAGTCAACAAGAGAAGTGTATGGTGGAGTGTAGCCACTTAGGTTCACTCTTATGGAGTCATTTAAATGTTCATCTGTCAGTCTTGTTCTGAACTTTGATTTCATGACATTCATGTCAGAAAAGGCAGACTCACAGAGATATGTAGACCCAAACAAAGCAGACATTTTTAGAGCTGCTTGGTGAAGATTCCTATAGTTGTCTGGCTCTACTAAGCTCCAGAAATGCTGAGAATGCTGTTGAGACTTTAACTGTGCATTATTTTGAAGGTTTACTAACTAATATATAATATATAAAATCCAATGTCTCTCTGTCTGTTTGTCATCTGTCTGCTTTTCACGAGAGAACTACTTAACGGATTTAGATCAGGTTTTTTTCTCTAATTTGCTTGAACATTCCGGTTAATTTTGTGACTTCTCTTATTTTGCTATGTATCATAGTTCACTAGCGGTACCAATTTATTTGTGCGAATCTTAGAAACACGCAGCAGGTTTTGGGCTTCCTCACTCACTCACTCACTCACCTGCCAGCCTTGGGGCGTGTTCCTTAACTTTGCTTAGCTAGTGAACGACAGAACAATTAAATTAATCTTTGTTTGATATTCTTTGATTCCGGATATTTTCTAAAGTGTATGCCACATTGAAAACAGAGATTGCAATTCAGATTGTGGATTGTGATATGATTTTTTGGAAAGATCGCCCACCCCTAATTTGACTAATCAAGTTTTCAAATTTATTTACTATTCATTAACCCTTTGGTGAGCTACTTGGAAAGGAGACCTCTCAGTTAGATGATGTTTTGTTATACAGCAGTATAGCAAACATACTATTTTTAATTCAAAATGTTTTCAGTTATCATATCAACAAGATTTTAAATTGCAGGCTTTGTGCTTGGTCTGAATTCTGTATTCATCTTAGATGAGCTGAACATCAACCATTAATTCAGAATTAATAATTTAGGTAAATTGTTTTTACTATACTTTCTGAGAAGATTGGCATCCTTCAACATCTGCAATAAGATGCTGCAGATGTTCTACCAGACGATTGCGGCGAGTGCCCTCTTCTACGCGGTGGTGTGCTGGGGAGGCAGCATAAAGATGAAAGACGCCTCACGCCTGGACAAACTTGTTAAGAAGGTAGGCTCTATTGTAGGAGTAAAGTTGGACAGTTTAACATCTGTGGAAGAGCGATAGGCACTAAGCAAACTCCTGTCAATCATGAAGAATCCACTGCATCCACTGAACAGTGTCATTTCCAGGCAGAGGAGTAGCTTCAGTGACAGACTTTTGTCACTGTCCTGCTCCACTGACAGACTGAGGAGATCGTTCCTCCCCCACACTATGCGACTCTTCAATTCCACCCGGGGGAGTAAATGCTAACATTACTCAAAGTTATTGTCTGCTTTTTTATTTCTATCTATCTATCTATCTATCTATCTATCTATCTATCTATCTATCTATCTATCTATCTATCTATCTATCTATCTATCTATCTATCTATCTATCTATCTATCTATCTATCTATCTATCTATCTACATTTACATTTCACACACCCAAAACCTCATTTGATCCTGCAAACTAATGTTTAAGCAACTTTTCTTCCCACATTCTCCTCTTTCAACTTTCATACTTCCACATACTTATCCTCGTATCTGTGACTAAAAGATCTCCTACAACAAAGCAATGATATGATACACAACCATCTATACTAATCACTTTTACATCTTTCACCATGCCCTGACCAACTTTCCTCAACAAACAGTCTGTTGTGCTCCTTACACCACAACATTAATATGTCACCAACTTAAACATGCATCACCAAACCCCAGAATTT
The DNA here is from genome assembly GCF_016835505.1 of Polypterus senegalus. Taxonomy (NCBI): domain Eukaryota; kingdom Metazoa; phylum Chordata; class Cladistia; order Polypteriformes; family Polypteridae; genus Polypterus; species Polypterus senegalus. Next base: position 143,736,484 of record NC_053156.1, read on the forward strand.
TTTTCATCCTCAACATTTCTTATACCACGCAACAGCCCCCATGGACTCTCTCATAACCATCATCATTGGCTCCAACATATCGATTTAAGTGTTTATTCATTATAATCATCTCCCCCTGAAGCAGCTCAGATGTCACCTCCACCAGCTTCTCCCAGATCTATTTTTATCTCATGCCGAGACTATATTTATCACATGTTTATCAACAATCATCTTAACAACTACAATTACTGCTCACTCTGCCTCTTCACCTCCACCATTGCCCATTTCTTTGACATAAGTACACCAACTCAGTTATGAACCAGGTTGAAGATGGCAAATGTTTGCTTGAAAATAGCCCAAGAAATCTGTGGTTGGACAAAGGAAACATCACACTGAAATGTTGAAGTTGCTGAGGTAGATATAACAATTGAGAAAAAGGGTTAAAGCCAAAAAGAGTGTCAGAAGGTGATAGGGTGATCTGTAAGGACACAAAAAGAAATGTCAGAAAATAATTTGCAAGATTCCAAGAAGCCAAAGGATGTGAATTTGTAAATGAACTGAGGAATGCAGATGGAAAGAGAAATGAGATCAGGATCATGAAATAGATGTCAAATGAAACACAGGATGTAGTAGATGTGAATTGTTTAGAGCATGCTGAAGGAGACATTATGATTGATAGCAGTGGGATTAATGATATGTGTAAGAAGTATGTGGAACATTTGCTGAAAGAGGAAAATGAATGGGACACTGATTTTCATTGTGACAAAACAGAATGACAAAAGTGTACGATTTTGAAGGAAGTTGTCACAACAGCACTAAAAAAGATGAGTTAGGTTTAGCAGTTTGTCCAACTGGAGTGGTGTCAGAAATACTAAATCAGTGGAAAATCCTGCTGTCGATCTGATTGACTGTATGTAAAGGGAGGATTCTTAAAGATTGGAAAAGAAGTGTGCTTATTCCCATATACAAAGGTTGTTTCATTGGACTGTGGGTTATATTAAGTAATCAAGCTTTTGAAGCAAGCAATGAAGGTCCTTAAGAGAGTGGTACAGAAAGCCATCTCAGATGAGGTTAACGTTAATGAAATGCAATTTGATTTTAGGCCTTGGAAGTGAACAACAGATGTGATATTTGCTATCATCCAAATGCAGGAAAAGCATCAGGCACAAGGAAAGAAGTTAAAGTGGGTATTGAGGATATTACATGTTTATGAATGGTATTTATCTAAGGTAAAATCAATAAATAAAGAACCATGAATTTTGGTCAAGGCTGTAGATATTAAGAGTTTTGAGGAGAATGTGGGGCAGCACCAATGATTCATTCTGAGTCCACTGCTTTTCATGATAATGGGGGATAGTAGAAGTGAGAACCAGATAATTGCATAAAGAACTTCCATAGGAACTCTTGAACATAAATGATATTTACTGATTGCAAAACATGAAACAGAAGGAGAGACAGTGAAATGGAACGCTAATTTAGGGGCAAAAGCATCAAGATAAAAGCAGGGAAGACGAAGATGAAGGTTAGAGATGCAGGTGTAAAAGGCTTGGAAGAGGTGGGTGGATGACCATTTAACATGTGTGTGGTTATGGGTTATGAGAGAAACGTAATCCAATGCATGCATTGTTAGAAGTGGATGCAGAACAAATATAGTGTTGTGTAGTATAGTCTGCAGCCAGAGAACATTAATTTTGTTTGTCCTTCACACTTTCTACAAACAATGCTGATGCAGCAAATTTAAATTTAGATATCAACAAAGGAATTGTTATGGAGAAAGTAGGGCAGTTTCTGCTACTTAGGTGAGAATGCTGAGTACAGATGGAGGTATGAGCACATAACTGATAGTGAGGGTGATTAGTTAATGGAAAAAATTCTAGGAGCTGTTCTCCACTTTGAATTCTAAAGAAGCCTCTTCGGTACTGAAGGGAAAGTTTATGAAAGCTGTGTGAGGAGCAGTGTACTCTATAGGAATGAAATGCAGCCTATAAAGCTGGAACATTAAGCAAACCTGTAAAGAACAGAGATGAGGATGATCAGGAGTATGTGTAGAATTTCACAGTTTGGGAAAAAGATGAATGCAGAATTTGGTGAAGACAAACACTATAACGGAGTTGTAGGCAATAAGATACAGAGGGAACATAAAGAAGATGTGGATGGAGCTCTTATCAGATAACAACAAGAACATTTATTTATGTAGCACATTTTCATACAACAGTGTAACTCAAAGTGCTTTACAAGAACACTAAGAAAAAGTCCTTACTTTTCATTTATTGCGGTAGAGTCTGGAATGGATTAACGGCGATAAACGAGGGTTTACTGTAATGTTAACAATAAGCAATAAGTACAACAAAAACTTCAGTTAGACAGGAGGAAAAAAAAACAAAATCTGTAGGGCTTCCAAGGCCAAAAGACCACCCAGAACCCACAGGGCATTCTATTCAACATAAATGTTTCTAGTTTTCATGCTTCACATGATGTAGTTGGTCTCATGGACAACTAAGATACCCATTTTAACTATATCATCACTGGTGGCTGCATAGTGTCTTGATTATGTGGTGGTGGTATAAATTGACACCAGATAAGAACCAAAAAGATAGCAGTGTAGAGTGGGGATTAGAATAGATTGCGGATCCCTGAAGAATAGTATAGTTCTATGACCATATAGTCTATTAGGAATACAATTAATACAACAAAAATATAGCTGTGAAAAAGCCATGTTTTTAAAATTTTTCACAGTATTAGCCTGGTGAATTTCTATAGGTAAAGTATTCCAGATTTTAGGTGCACAATAGCAAAAGACCACCTCACTACGTCTTTTAAGCTTGTCTGTTAGAATTATAAGCAGACCTCCAGTCGAAGCTATAAGGTTATGACACAGAATGTAGGGGAACAGGCATTCCAAAATATATGAAGCTGAAAGATTATTTAAGGCTTTATAAACCATTAATAGTATTTTAAAGTCAATTCTGAATGACACAGGTAACAAATGTAACAGCGCTAAAACTGGTGAGATGTGCTTGGATTTTCTTTTCCTAGTTAAGATTCTGTGCTGCTGCATTCTGCCCTAATTGCAACCGTTTGATGTCTTTCTTAGGTAGTCCTGTTAGAAGTGCATTACAGTAATTCAATTGACTAAAAACTAAAGCGTGAATTAATTTTTCAGTGTCTTGTAAAGTTATAAGAGGTCTAAAATTTACTATATTCCTTAAGTGAAAAAATACAGTCCTATTACTCTGGTTAATGTGTGATTTAATGTTTAGGAAAGAGTCAATGAATACCCCTAAATTCTTTACCTCTCCTTCGACTTTTAAGCTTAAGGCATCAAGTTTATTTCTAAAACCCTTGCTATAGTCATATTTGCCAATTGCTAAGATTTCTGTTTACTCTTTATTTAGTTTGAGAAGGTTACTACTCATCTAATTGGAAATACCACTAAGACATTGTATCAGAGAGCCAGGTTTATCAGGGTCATCAGGCGCTGTCCATAAATAAAACTGTGTCATCTACATAGCTGTGGTAGCTCACCTTGTGCTTTGAGATAATCTGACTTTATGAAAACATGTAGATAGATAGATAGATAGATAGATAGATAGATAGATAGATAGATAGATAGATAGATAGATAGATAGATAGATAGATAGATAGATAGTTATCTGTGGTATTAAATGCTGCACTCAAATCTAACAGAACAAGAACAGATATATGCACATATGCACCATGTAATCTATACTAATAAAAGGCAAAGCCCTCACTGACTGACTGACTCACTGACTCATCACTAATTCTCCAACTTCCCATGTAGGTAGAAGGCTGAAATTTGGCAGGCTTATTCCTTGCAGCTTGCTTACAAAAGTTAAGCAGGTTTCATTTCGAAATTCAACGTGCAACGGTCATAACTGAATCCTACTTAGGTACATATATACGGCCATAGCCTGCAGCTCGGTCGCCATGTTGATCACTTTGTAACGGAGTTAAAATTGCTGGTGAAGCACATAAGGACTGTGCTTATGCAAACTAAGATGAGATGGTCAGGGATAGAATAGTGTTTGGCACAAACTCAGCAAAAGTGCGAGAGAATCTTTTAAGTGCTGGGTCTGAGCTAACATTAAATAAAGCCGTTGACATCGCAAGATCGCATGAGTTAGCACAAGCACAGCTGAGAACCTTCGATGCATGTACTCCGAGCGGCTCACGTGAACTGACTGTGAACGCAGTACACAGACAACAAGCAAGAGCTCCAAAGAGCATTGAACAAAAAACGCATTACACAATTGAGAAGGCAGCAAAAGAATATTAAGCGAGTGATGCATACAAGCATATTCATAAGCGCAGCTACTGTGGAAACAAAGCACACGGTGGAAAAAGTCAATGTCCAGCTAAAGGAAGACAGTGTAAAAAATGATGACAGCAACACTCATAACAGTCACAAAACAATTACATTGACAATCATCTTACGTTATTTTTAAAATGTTTCCTTTTCTTTTTCATAACTTCTTTAACACACTACTTCTCCGCTGTGAAGCTGGTATTTGGTATATATATATATATATATATATATATATATATATATATATATATATATATATATATAGTGGCGAGAGGCTGAGGGTGCTACCCAGCCGGGACGCCCAGGAAAACCGGAGGAGGGCTTGAGCCAGGGATCACCCAATGCCTGAGGAGCCCTGGCCCTCAGCACTTCTACCACACCCGAAAGTGCTGGGGGGAAGAAGGCCAGGGACACCCGGAGTGCTTCCGGATGAGCGGCCGGCAATTCCGCAACACTGGGGAGTGCTGGCAGAAGAGTATGAGGAGGCACCTGGAGCGCGTCTGGGTGGGGATAAAAGAGGCCGCCTTCCTCTATTCGAGGGCGGGAGTCAGGAGGATGAGAGTCGAGGTCTTGGTGGAGAGGAGTGGAGGCGGCCTGAAGGAAGAAGACGTATTGTTTGAGGGCCTGTACTTTTGGGGAGTTTGGGGGTTGTGTGTCCACTGTAAATGTATTAGTTTGTAAATAAAGCATGTGTTGGGTGATTACAATGATGTCTACCTGTCTGTGTGCGGGCCATCTCCCACTATATATATATATATATATATATAACAACTAAAATCTTTATACAGTCAAGGAAGATCTCCATATCTAATGATGAATTCACTATGTCAAGTACACTATCAATTAGGATATCAGAAACATTTTTGAAAAAGCCTGTTAATACTGGGTCAACTCTAAATATTTCATATTTATAACATCCAAAGAGCTGCACTCTGTTTATTTAATACAAATTCAAATACCTTTAATTTGTCTTTTTGTGTTTTTTCTTTTCTATTGTTTGTGAAGGATGAGAAACAAAAAAATGCTTTCCTTTCATTGGATTCAAAATAAATTATTTGTTCTGAATTAGTTTTTTTTTTTGGAATAGGCCCCAAGACCCCAAATCAAGTCAGAATCTCAGAAAAAGAGCTTAGGGATCTCAAGGTTTCCTCCGCATGCTCTGATCTGATTTTCTGGAAGTATTTATTGAAGAATATTTCAGCAAAAATACATGTGTTTTGCCTTTTGTGAGACTGGATGTGTAAGACTGGATGACTTGGTAATTTAAGATTTTTCATAGATGTCTTTATATTGTTTATGTACATTGGTTCATTATATTGTGCTTTTATGTGTATTAAGTAATTGTCCAGATGAAGAACCTCTGTTTTTTACAAGATGGCTTCTGAGATGTTTGCATGTACATAAATAGCAGACTTGCATCTGCAGAGCATTAATACATCTATGGAGTGCCATCAAATGCTTTGCAGCCAGCACATAAAATAAATAAAACAAATAATAAATAAAAACAAATGTCTTCCAAAACAAATATACACAATAAATAGTCTTCACTCTGGTAAATATTCCTATTATATTTTTGTGGTGTTTAGTTCACTATAAATAATTAACTTCTGAAGCTACTCTTTTGATTTCAAAACATTCCAATATACAACAATAAATCATTTTTAAGAAATTAGATTTAACCATAACCTAATTTATTTGGAATTCAAAACATCCACATATTTCAATTTTATTACTGGGCAGCAAACATACAAACTATAAAAACCTGGACATGGACACAAATAGATGAACATACACAGGCTTGGTCTGCAATAGAAATAAAATTCTGCAGTACTTCTTTATATTCCTTGCTTTGTACCCCAATAAATACAAGTTATCGCCAATATACTATCAACCGAATTGTACTTCACTCAGTCAGAATATGGAACCAATGTAGGAAGCTTGAAGAGAAGCTTTCATCTGTGGCACCTCTGCACGAGAACTACACTTTTTTCCACCCTCGCAAACATAAGCAGTTTTTAATAACTGGAAAACGTTTGGGATTAAATCACTTAGAGATCTGTACATAGACAGCGTCTTTGCATCCTACGAACAATTATATTCCAAATTTAACTTTCCAGCAACACATTTCTTTCACTACCTTCAAATTAGAAACTTTGTTAAACAGAACCTGCCCAATTTTCCTCACCTCCTACCTCCCTCTATGCTGGAAAAAATATTGCTCAGTCTCGAGGAATCAGGCAGCATTTCTGTAATATATAAAACCATTTTACAGTCCCTCTCTTTCAAAGATGCGAGAGGACAGTGGGAAAAAGGATCTCTCAATCAATATCTCAGAAAAGGAGTGGAACATAGCAATGCAGAGAATTCACTCGAGCACCATGCGTGCAAAGCATACAATTATTCAAAACTCAAAATTATATATTGAGCACATCTGTCTCGTTTAAAATTGTCCAAAATGTTTCCAGGGCAAGATCCAACCTGCGAACATTGCAATAAAGGTTCAGCCTCACTGGGTCACATGTTTTGGGCCTGCACCAAATTAACATCATTCTGGACCAAAATTTTTAAGTGCCTTTCAGACAGCCTTGGTGTCATAATCCCTCCTAACCCACTAACAGCTTTGTTTGGTGTAATTGCTGATGGGCTTAAAATGGAGAAGGACAAACAAATTGTAATTGCCTTTACTTCATTATTGGCACGTAGACTTATATCTTGCTCAACTGGAAAAATCCTAACTCTCCTCTTTTAAGTCAGTGGGTAACTGATGTTATATACTATTTGAAATTGGAAAAAATCTAATTCTCACTTGGAGGATCTGTGCTAAACTTTTTCAAAATCTGGCAGGATCTAATTAATAACATTTTAGAATAAGCTTTTAAAGCACTGAGGAAGCAGATTCTCTCTCAATTTCTTTTTCCTCTCCTTTTGTCTTTATTCACTTATTAATTCATCTATTTACTTAATTTTACTAGCTGTAAGTTTTACTCTGCTGGCCATGCTCTCTTTCTCAGGGGCGGAGGTTGATTTGTTGTATGATTTCAATAAAATCAATGAAATTAAAAAAATAATAATTGAGAATATATCAGATATTTAAGAATATTAATCCTGACATTTTTTAATCTTTTGTGTCTTCTAAAAAGAGCCTAGATAATGCACAATTATGTAAGAAAAGTAAGCACAGAAAAAAAAAATTGTTTTGTCAAACTAACTCATCCTTGCAATCAAATATCTGAAGGACAGACATAAGATTTCTTGAAACATGCATGTGACTTATTTGCATAATTTGAACGGAGAGCTATTGAGCAAAGATAAAAGTATGGTAAAAAAATCTTTTTAAAAAGGAAAAAGAAGACAATTTGCCACATGAATTTGGTTTTGTTGCTATTTATTTTTCCACTTAGAATTTTAGCTTGTGCCAAGAAACCACCCACACATAACCCAGGAAAAGTAGCCAAAATATAACCAGCACCTATTAGGGGATTATGCTACTGCCAGGCTGGAATTCCAAGGATACTGAAAAAAAATTGGAATGGAAAAATTTGACATGATACTGCAGCAGTTTTATGGCATGTAAATATATGCAACATGTGATACTGTATGTTAACACCCACTTCTCTGTTCTATGTGAGAGCATAAACAGTTATTTTCACTTACATCTGCTTTTTGTGCTGTTAAGATTGTTAAGATTAAAAAGCTTTTTGATCCTTCACAGAACTTGATTATTAAATGAATATGCCTGGGGAAAAAACTGTAGTCTCTGTTTTGGCACATTGTCTTAACATTTTTGAAAAAGACACAGTGAATAATAAGAGCAGGCAGTGATGTGTAGTGCACAAGCAGTGTGCCTATCGACTTAAGGCGTTGGTGTGTAAAATGAAAGGCTACCAGTGGAAAATTAAACAATTTGATATATTGGTTCTGAATCCTGCATAGAAGCATTTTGGGAATCAGGGTAACCTTTTATTGTTTTTGGGTCTGTCTATTTAACATTGAGATACTAATTGGAAAAGTAAGTATCTAATGAGTCAGAAATGGTACATGCTCAAAATTACAATGAGATTCTTAGGATCACCACAGTTAGCAACAACATTATTGGAAATTGAACTTGCATGAGATTTTTTATACACTGCTCTAGGGGAGTGTAAGTTTTTTTTTTTTATTGAAAGTGCTTTAAATTGTTAAAAGCATTATAGACAATATTTCATAATGTTAAATTGTATTAAACTGTAAGTTCTTTTTTATTATTATTTTTTTAACTTGAACTTTTGACTTCTGTAAAAGCAGAAAGTTTTAAACACAGAAAGAGAAAGTGTTAGTAGATACAGAAGGCGGAAAAATGAATTTAGCAAAAATTTAAGAATTCCCCATGCAAAAGGGCAGTCTGACAAAATGAAATGACAAAACCTTAAATGGTAAAAAAATTTTTGGACTTTCCATATGCATAAAAGCAAAGCCCTTTAACCACTGGGTATCTTCATGGATGTACACCTTGCGAACATGTCCTGATATGAGGGGCTAGAGGTGTTAACCTTGGCTCTGATTAGCTTTAAAAAGTCAGCAGCTTTAAGTGAAAGTAGGAGAACCAGGAAGAACACAGCCACCCAGAAAGCCCTTGCCATGAGACGCAACAATGTAACCATAAGAGACTGAACACTGACATACCATCATCATCCACGCCAGTTCTTGAAATATCAAGGTTACGGTGTACAGTGTCACATCTATTTGCTTTTGGCACATTTAATCATAATAATTTTAAAAGACTATAACGACTAAATAAAAGTTTAAACTTAACCCCCTTAATTGCCTTGTTGGTCAGTTTTGCAGCTTGGGGTATTATATAGTACAAAAAATTGCATATGCAAAAACTTGACAAAAAACTTTGAATGGCCATTGTTTTGCTTTTTTTATCAGCAAGACATCCTCTTGTAGGGACAGTACAAGCCAGTTCTAGGTGAAGTCCAACCGTAAGCGTACACCAACAGCAGGCTGCGCCCAGTGAGTGCAAAGATTATTAAACACAAATTGAAGTGAGGGATGTATGTTTGGGTCCACATAACACAGAGTCTGGGTGTGGGAATTGAAGAATCAATGTTTTAGGATAGGGTCACCCCAAAACCTTTCCTCGATAAAACAAGTACAAAGTACTGCATCTGACACTAGTCAATGAAATATGTGGCCAAAGGAAATTTACTTCACTTGTCATTGCCCAACTTGGAGAAATATTTTAATCACTTTGGTTAAAGTGTTGCCTAAATTAATAGATATTGGGTTTGTTTCCTGCCTTGTTCCCTATGTTGGCTGGGATTGGCACCAGCAGACCCCCATGACCCTGTAGTTAGGATATAGCGGGTTGGATAATGGATGGATGGATGGATACATGCTTTTAATTAATCTGACAGAATGGTTTAGTTTCTCTATGCTGTCATAATTATATTTTACTTCTTCAGTTTATAGCTATGATACAGCAATTTGCTCTTACAAAGACAGTCAACAGTAAGTATTTTGCCTGTAATAAATTTACTGAGTATATTATAATGTTTCTTGTGATGAATTTTTTATAATTATGTTTTCTTTGTAATTAGAGCATTCTGGATTTTTCAGAACACACTCCAAATGTTTAAGCGCTTATCGAAGCCCTATAATTTTCCTATTTCAACTGTTTTACATATCCGTCCACTTCACTTGTCACCACCATCTGTCAACTTTAGGCCTAATAACTTCACCCTGCACTTCTGCCCCTTCTTAAGCTCTACCACTGTCACTCACCCCCTAGGAGGTATGTCCTCCCCTTACAATTAGAAACCTCTCCTTTCAGCCTTCCCATTCCCTCAGACAAATGTTGCCTGCACATCACAAACTTTTAAACTTTACTTTGTCATGTTACTGTTCAAATGTCTTAACAAACAACTGTTCATACATAAACCATAGTCTGGTTTATTTATCTTTTTACTATTCTTTATTTTTTTTTTTACTATTTTACAATTTTACTATACTGTACTTCTATTAACTACATCTCTAGTTGCCAGCTAGAAAGTTCCTATCTCCATTATGTAGTATTAGCCATTTTCCTATGTGTTTTTGTCTATTTCAGGATGTTACTTCTGACATTTATTTCATGTTTGGATTTGGATTTTTTTGTTGCCATCATATTTTACTTTGTTTATATATTCCATTTTGGGTCCCATTAACAGACTTCAATCTTCAGTCCTGATGATATCACAGTATGTTATGGTATTAATTTATTAATTGCATATGGATCCATCCCTCAATAGATACAACTACCTATTCAAATCTCTTAGCGATAATTAGCTTTTTCTCAAGTAGGCCTTAGTGGTGGGATTTTGTGCTTTGGTTACAACTTCATTCTGTCTTTGATTTTTAAGTGTGTCTTGTCCTTTTGATTTTTGGTTGCCCAGTTTCAATTGGTTTTCTGGTTTTAACTCTTAGCTGTTCCTTGATCATACTGTCTGCCTCTGTTTATCATCTCCTGATGTTTTTGGGATCACAAAAATACTGGGGCACATTTATCCTTAATACACAAAAAGCATATAAGATCCTAGAAATATAAAAATGAAGTATACATATGTAGATAAAACCTTTAGAACACCTCCAGGATATTTATAGATTTGTATGTACATGGTTTTCTGTAGTGGCAGTAAACAGCACTTGGTAAAAGTTTGTTCATTCCAGAAAATGTCATTAACATTTACCCTCATTCATTTTTCCAGAAAGAATTTAGTTTTTGTCAAAAATTAATATTATGTTATTTATTTCATAATTAGGTCTGAAGCAACTAATGAATGTTTTATATTACAGGATCTTACTATGATTCCATTAAAAGCCTAATATTTAAATATGTCCAAACACACTTAGTTCACTTTTGCTTCAAAAAACCATGTTCTGACCCATTCACAGCCATTGCAACTACAATCTGTTTGACTGGTAACCATGTTGCTTTGAATACCTCAGTTTCTCCTCCCTTTTTCAATTCAGGGGTTTCTGCCTAATAAATTCATCTCATATTATGCAATTTTATGATTTTATAACTAAATCAACTGCAACACAGTGATTAGCGCTGCTATCTTACAGATCCAGCACATTGGTTTTGAAGCCACCATGACTGGCAGGTTAGGTCAACTAGTGACCCTAAAGTGCCTTCTGTGGGGATGATGGTGTGAGTGAGTCCTGTGATAGACTGGTATCCTGCTCATGGTTGTTCCCTTTCTATTGTTGCAAAGAGGCACTTTACGATCCTGAACTAAATTAAGGAGGTTTGAGAATGTTATGTTAGCTCAGTGTCATGTATTAAAATGTATTGATCTGTGAGATTGTTATGCAGTAATGCCAATATCTTGACTATAACAATGCCATACTGGAAAAAAGGTGATTGTTTGTCTTTAATAGACTATATCTTATTTCAACAATTACTCTCCTGTCATATCAAAGTAGATATGGGCATGCATTTATTCAAGCTCACATGCAAATAGGGTGTTTGGAGATTTATTGGCAAAAAACAAGAATCGGCACATTGCACAAAAAGTTCATTAACTGGGAAGTTGCTTGGATGTTTACTTCGTGATTTAGAGAAACACATACCTTTTTAATTGTTATGATATATGTGTCATCGTTCTAAAAAAAATCAGTGCTTTTCTTTAATATCTTGTAGTCTTTTTACTTAATTGCATGGAGAACTGAATTTAAGTTGGAAAATGAGTGCATTGCTTAGAAGAACTGTTTGTGTAGGAACTGACAAGCCAGCACTGGTAGCAGCATATGCAGCCTAGCATTATGACAATTTAATTAATTTGAGCTGATAGCATGTTCTATTAACATTTCTTACAATCAACATAGTGCAGCTGCAGACAGCCTATAAAAAAAACATAAGGGCTGTGCTATTGACAGGCCTTCACACTAAGCACTTCTCTTTGATACTAAGAAAAGGGCTGTTACAGAAATGTTCAAGTATTTTCTGAAAAAAATAAAAAGTAAAAAATACAGTAGACCATTTTCCTTTATCTAATGCAGGAAAAGCAAACCATGCGCCACCATGGCACAAGATTGTGCTTTCAAAGAAATCTGACAGAAATTAATGCCAACGTTTACTTAAGATAACTTGTTAAAAACAGTGTGAGCTATTGTTAAGAAATTTTCACCCAAGTAATTTTAATTATATGAAGTTGTTCATTTGTATCATGGTTTAAGTCTGTCAGGCACTTTTCAGTTTTCAAAAAAAATGCAGCAAGGTATACACTGAAATGTTGATGTTACATAATTACTATGAACACAAAAGTAATAGACATTAACTGCTGAATGACATATTTATGTCAAATTATTTTTAAGTCACATGTGACTATAAATCTAAAAGGAGTAAAAAGAACTTTTTGGGTAAATGAAAAAAGAAGATAAAGAAGTAGAATCAAGTGAGATCAAATCAGTGCAACATGAGACAAGGGAAAATTGCATTAGCCGGTACATTGAAAGGTGCAGGAACCACAAAAGTTTAGAAGGCAGTAAAACAAGTTTGTATTGTTGCCTTGAGGGAATCTGTAATGACTTCTAACTAAGGACATTACAAGTAATTTGCTGCTGATTAAGAATCAAAAGCCATATTCATTCATTCATTTATCTTCTGAGCCAGCGATTTGATTACAGGATTGTGCAGGGCCACCAAAATACCAACAAAATGTGCAAGTAACCAACCTTGGATATAATTCTAGTCCATCACAAGGTATGGTCATTTATAACTTGCCAATTTAAATCTGTCAATTTGTGATAGAAAGCCAAAGTGGATGGAGCTGTGAGGCAATAGTACTAACCATAATGTTATCCTTCCCAAACCCAGTAACCATTTTTCACTTAGTATACATGATTATTTACTGCTGTTTATGCTATGTATTAGAAGAAAGTGTTTTAAACAAGAATGACAATACCCTTGCCTTCCTCCTAGATAGTTTGCCATTGTACATAATTACCAGAAGCAAAAACAAAAATATGAGTACCTGAATATCTCACCTTGAGCTCTATTTCTGTCATTATAATAACAGAAGAATAATGATCACTAAAGATTAAAAAAGTTATATTATAACATATATATATATATATATAATATTATATTATATATAAATTATAATATATTATATCTGAGGTTAGGATTTCTAAATCAAAACTGAATACAGAGTAAATTTATTCACTTTATTTATTAAATTGGTATATTTTCCATTAAGTTTGTAACATTTTTCAAAAGTTAGAAATAAAATGAAAAAATAAACAGATTTTACACTTATCTCACTCATTGAATAATTACTTGTCTGAAATCATTCTAGGTTTTTTTTTTGCTTTATTTTTTAACACAGTGGAAAGTTAATGTCACCATGTTACTTTCCATTCTGCACCAGCCGCAGATTTAAACTATTTTTTGTGGAGCTCTCAGGCTACTTTGTTTTTTGGGACAAGGATGAACATGGAAAAAAAAGCCAAGAAATAACATGTCTGAAATGTTAATTCTGCAGGCAGACACCATGATAGGAAGGGTGGTAAGTAGTTTACTTTGATCTCGGAGCAGTTGAAGGGACATAATGATGTAGAAATCGACGGTCTGAGGTTAGTGACGAGGACTAACATTTCACTAACAAGAAATATTGGACATGAGCCCAGACAAGCTTTAACACCCCAGGTAAAACATGCCAAAAGGCAATATGAAAGGACTCTAGGCATAGCAGTGTGCAGAATGTAAGTGAAATGCTGTTGCTTGATCATTTGACTTTATTTTTCCACATTTAGATTGTCATAATAAATAAATATGTTTTTAAATGCATTTTATGTGTTGACAGTACTGCTTTCATACCCTATCAATCACTTGTTTTATAAGTGAAATAAAATATTAATAAACTAATATTTTATTATTACTTTTTTTATGCTAAAAGCACATTCAGTGGTTTGTATTTATACTCATTTCTCTAGCTACAAAAATGTTAATTATATTTTTAACTGCATGTTGTGGACAGAAACTGTACAAATTATTATACATACTCTAAAATTAACATTAGTGGCAATAAATTCATATTTCTGCAAATTACATAGCTGATGGATGAAAATGAAATGCTTTAAATACATATGGGATAATTATTAAAACTTTTTTACTATTAAATGAAACTGTGGTGTGTTTTAGTAATGGAGCACTCTCCCCCATGGTCAAAGTGATTTAAAAGTACTGACTTATACGGTAGTTTCATATATTTATGTATTCTTTTACAGTTGGAAAAAAGTCAAGTGGCTTACTTTGTGTTACGCAAGAAATCAGATCTGAGGACTGAACCAAAAGACGTGAGGTTCAAACCCCAGTTTTCTAGCATATATGCCACTTGCTGCAGAGAATTCATCCATAAAGACGTCATTTTTTGCATATATGTGAGTTTAATTTTGTACTTAAAGACAGATATATTTTAAGAATTAGTAGAAACATAATTACTTTTGCATATATATATAAATATATGTTGGCACTTGTTTTTAATTTAAATAAACTGTAATCAGCAGTCTCAAAAGTATTATTAAAAAGATAGCTGCCATTATGATTTGCCACCTTCACTATTGTTATTTGAGTGTGTGGATACAATTAAGGACCAAGTAAGAGATATCACACTTATATCAAAATGAAGAACTTTCTTGGATCTCAATATCTTTTTCTAAAGCTTAATATGAAATAGTAAAACTCCCCTCCAATGTATTATTAATAAAAAATTAGGGAAAGAAATTTTGCACCTGAGAGTATAAGACCAAATACTTTTGAGGACAATATATGAAAAACCTAAAGAATTTCTAATCCATCAGTAAATAAATCAATAAATGATGAAGCCAAGTTTTTTGAGGAATTTTGCGGGGAGCAGGCTTTACAACTGAAGCCAAGAAACACTTCTAAACGCAAATGATCTTATGCATCTGGAAGAAAACTACCGAGTCATGTAGTTGAAGAGGAAACTGTGACAACTTTTAAAAATGAACTGGAAATTACATTTGGCTAGAATCACTCTTACCTAATCAGATGAGCTTGATGGACTGAATGATCGCCTCTCATTTGCCAAACTTTATGTTCCCTACCTTATAGATACATTAGTGGAATGCTTTTATGAAAACTTGTTTTTTAATCCCTCCCTGTTTTAACATGCTTTCTTGTTAATCAGGATCACGGGCATCTCGGCAAGCATAAATGAACTCGTTTAAAACAGTATTTAATAGTTATTATTCACGTAATTAATAGAAGTAATGTTATTTGAAATACACGTGAACTGAAACTTTAACATTCTGACAGAGTACAGGACAAATTAATTTATCTTAAGGAGAGGGAGTGTAATTTGGGGCATAGGCAATGAACCTTAATGCATGCTGGTCTACTTTAGTTCCCTCTATTAACTTACTGTGTGACCCTGAATAACTTATTAAACCTGCATATGTTTACATTGCAAAAAATATATTTACTGTAAATAATTCTAGTGTGTATTGATCTTGTAAATGTCCTCCAATGACGGCATTAGCTAACAAATAACAGGGAGTAATACATGTTATTTTACTTTTGCTCATAATGATAAATGCATTCTGGTAAGATGCAAGTACAAGCATGAGTACTGACATAAGCAAATAAAAAGAATGAGGTAAACAGATGTGTATAAAAAGAGCTAATGTTAAAATATTTCAAATATTAATTGTTCTGTGATCAGAAATTTTTACAGAGTGTGAATAAACCTTGAGCTATGAAGTTTGGCATCCATAACCTTACATAGGGAAACCAACCCAAAAGAAAAATAATAGTAATACATACAAGTGTACATTTAAATGTGATACAATTCTTTCTACAACAAATTTGTCCAGCAAAACATATAATTGTATATACTGTACATATAACTTGTCTCAAGCACACTTCATTTTCAAGGATCCATTCAGCATTCCATCAAATTGAATAACACGGATTAAAGCAGGCTCTGTTTCTCATTCACTCCCTATGGATGCCACATTATTCTGAAACATGAAGTTAATTTGAAACATCTCCTTTGGATAATAAAGTAGACTTAAAGTGAAAACCACAAGGATGATTATTTAAATGAAATAGCATCCTAATTTTGTATATTTAGATTTCGAGTGTTATGTTTTTCATTTTTACATTATCCTGTTAAATGTAATTGAAGTAGATAATCTGACGGAAGAAGTCTAATATGAAACCAAAGGAAAGAATTAAGAATTTATTTTTTCTATAACTTATATTTAAATCCTTTTCTTCTGGTATTCTTTTCAAAATGGGTTAAGATAACAGATTGCAAAATATATGTCTATTGTGATGATCATTCAACCATCTTTATTTAGGAGGTTTGTGTGGCTATCACAGCAAACAGTGCTGAGGTGTATAAACAATACCACCATGGTGCCATGCATGAAAAACGCACAGACATGTCTTATTCTTCCAACAGACAAACCTTTACTCGAGTTCTAGTTTTGAATTTTAGCTTTGCAGCATGCTCATGTGACTCCAGTATCAACACCCACATCTCTCCAATAGCTTTACAGATGTGAAGGATGGGACTACAGTATGCCTTGCCTACTTACTGGGGTCAAGTACAAGGACAACTATACTTTTCAAATAAAAACAGGAAAAGCCAGGCTCATTTTGTGCTTTGGTTCACACAGTTCCCCAGGATTAATTTTTAAATCTCATCCTTTACACCCCTCTGGTTTTTCTTTCATATCCACTTGGCTTTGTTACCTGCTTCCCCTGCTATAAACAGTATGTAACCTATTTTGTCACTTTCAGTTATACACCTACTGAAGGCTACACAGCCAAAAGCATTGTAACTCTAACCTTCTTTTTTCAGCAAGGGAATAACCTTTACTGTTTTGCCTTGAATTTACTTATATATATTGCTAAGTTCCAGATTTCCCACTAAGTGAAATATGCTTTGTTGACACTTTTTAAGATTATTTTGTATCCACTTTCTTGGCAACTACATTAGATTCCATTTTCCCCAACCAGCCCAAATTTACTACACCGTTGTTTTCATTAGTCTACAAGATTTCTGCCTGCATTTACTGACCAATCCTGCTGTCCAGTTCAGAGACTACCATAGAGTTCAATTTAATAGAAGACATCAATGAACACACATAAACTAAAACAGTATTTAATAAATAAAATACAGCAATATACCACTGATTTTATTATTTTTCAATTTTCATTTACAGTGACTACTTAATCTGTTTTAGCTCAGAGGGTATCAAAGTCTAATGTCCTGTTCTTTAGGGAGCTAGCAGAATAGTAGAAGAATGCATGAAATGTGACTAAACTTTTTTTTGCTTAGTTAAATTGCATAAGTAATATTTTCAAAGAGATCTGTAAAATGTCAAAGATAAAAACTTCAGTTTTCCTAGACTGGGCCTGCACTTTCTGATAAATTAAAGATGTTTAAAATGGTTTATATGTATTTTGCATTAAATTTTTAGAACCGCCTGTTATTTTCCTATGCACTGACACTAAAAGACAGATTTTAGGATAGTAGAAATTCAACACTGGACAGACAGTTGTAAATATCCTTAACAGAACACTATAATTATTTTTTTTATTTTTTTTCATTGTTACCATATTTTTTCATACATTAATACTATACATGTGGACATACCTATTTTAAGTATATTAATAACATAAATTAAACAAATTGAGCACTGTATGAATAACCAACATCAAACTGCCACATAACACATTTACTTTGATTTTTTGAAATGACTTTTCATAAAAGCTTCTACATTACATTCTTTTAAGAATAGAAAGAAATACATTAATAGTCTGGTAAATTTATTCTGTCTTAAAAAGGCTGTTCTCTCTATTTCACAATTTGATGATTTCCATTTTTTTATAACCAACTACTATTCTGTTCTGAAGTTCACAGTTTTAACAAGACTAAATTTAGTGACCTAGGGAATAATTGTATTGGCATTATTGGACCTTATTAAGTATAATTTCTATTTCCATGAAATCAAGCAGGTGCACTCAGAGCTGCTTCTTCAGGTCTGACTGTACCTACTAGATTTCATTCTTATCTCCAGACCTGAAGGCTCTGTTCTTCATATGTAGTAGGGCTTTCGGATCTCGTTGTTGGGAAAACAGCGCACTGTCTTTGTTTGGACTGTGTTATCCACACAAAACCCAATTTATTCTGTGATACTGTGGGGGAGTTCCTCAATGTTGTGACCGTGTCACTCACAAAGCATATACCAGTCTATGTTTCCAATGGCATCATTCAGAGCCTCCTCAGCCTCACTTTATTTTCTGATTTCATGATGATACAATAAGGAGAGTTGTATATAGTATATACAATTAGAACAACAACAAACATTTATAAATTATACAGAGTAACTTAAAACTTGCTTAAAATATTTCAGATGTATCACTTAATTCTTGGTGCATTAGTCAATAATAATTAATAGTCATTATCTATCTATCTATCTATCTATCTATCTATCTATCTATCTATCTATCTATCTATCTATCTGTCTATCTATTTAATGAGCTTCTGTAAAAAGCCAGATTTCTCCCTTGAGACAAATAAAGTTCTATTGATTTCTTCTTTTTCAAGTGCTATACACATATGAAAATGAAATTAAAGAAAACAAAAAGTATCTGGTAGCGAAAATACAAAGACTTGCTGACCTCGGACAAATGGTCTCCCAGACCCTCCAGGACATTCTATAATATCCTAAATGATCCAAGTGAGTGTCTGTTGTAAATTCATGGAGGTCTGATAATGTAATGTAAGATACTTGAACATTTAAATACACTGTCGGGAAACCTCTGACAATTCCATAGCTGGAAACCAAGTAGGAAAAAGAGAAAGGATTAACGGAGTCATTAGCCAGTTAACCTCAGACTCAAATATGAATGAAGCAGTCATAAAAGAACTATTAAACTATTCATGTTAGAGACAATAAAAGTTTCATTTTATACTTATTTATTACTGTTAAGGGAAACCAAGTCGTAAAGCTACATTTTTGAACATTAGATCAATTAATGTGGCATGTGGTATCCAGTTTAGAATGTAATTTTTCACTTTCTGACTTTTGTGTTTAAAAAGTTCAAAATGATTATTTATTTGAAGACGCGTAAGGGAAGTAGCGTTGATATTGAAACACCTCCCACTGAAATCTGTTACTTCTATGAATGTATTACAAAACCATTCAAAATGAGTTTATATGAGGTTAAATATTTTAAATAACAAATTCATTAATAGTTTTTGCATTTAAACAGTCATAAAATCAAGTGTTGCCATGAAAAACAAATAATTAAATGATTGTATATTACTTGTTTATTCTACTGGAAAACTCTTTTTTAGTTTTTAGTTTGAAAATAATTATTATTTTTTCCTTTTTACATTGTTATTTTTTACATGTTTAAATGATATTACTTTTAATTATATTACTTTGCCGTCATTGACTGCAAGTTGTTCCATCTCTGGATGGGTTTTCCTCCCACATTGGCATGGGGTCCGTGTTCTCTGCAATTACCCTGCCCAGAGTTGGATTGAGCTTTGTACCCATTGCTGCAGGTATAGGCACAGGCTGCCTGTGGCACTGAACTGCTGACCAGTAGATGGAAGTACAGCATTTTATTTTATTGTTACTGATTCCTAGCAATACTATGGTTTAGATAAAATACTTTTGTCCTGACTTGGAAGTTTTCTTTTTTGGACAGTTTATTATTTTTACAATAATTATTTTATTTTTTATTAATTATTATAAATTT
This sequence comes from Polypterus senegalus, assembly GCF_016835505.1. Lineage (NCBI taxonomy): Eukaryota > Metazoa > Chordata > Cladistia > Polypteriformes > Polypteridae > Polypterus > Polypterus senegalus. Next base: position 143,756,562 of record NC_053156.1, read on the forward strand.
TATTATTTTTGTTTTATTAATGCTTTTAATAATTAGTTTTGAAATAATAAACAAAAATATAACAAACCATAATTTGTCCTGTGTCCCCAATTTAACTGCTACTGCAAACCAAATTTTCCTTTAGAAATTATTTAATATGTATTGTATTTATTTACTTACTTACAGTAAGAGTCTTTCTATAATTTGATTCACTTTTTTCATGTTTTTCTGTGTTGGGATTAATGTGAAACTGCTAATAATTACATGTTACTTTTTGGAAGGTGGATCAATTTACTTTAAGAATATTTTGTTAGTCAAATCCTTTGGATGTATCCTGATGATTCGTGGTTCATTTTTACTAGCTGCTGCTTATTAAATGTCCTAGAGTTTTATGAGACAAACGGCGCCACATCTCTCAAGAAATCCATCCTGTTTCAAAGCATTTATTTGCAACATACTTCTAAATGTCTTTACCTTTTCATTTGTTTCATCTGTAATTAATCATTCATTACTTTTAAGGCTACTTCGTTGGTTTACAGCAGCTCCCTCCTACTGTTTCCACAAGATTTATTTTAGACCAACTGTCTGCAAATTGACACATTTTGTTTGGTTTTCTCTTCCATCATCAGCAATGAGCGATGAAAATACTTTCAAAAAATGAATTCTTATTTATTTTTGTTTCCCATGCTAATATAGCATACCAAAAAGAGGTCATTTCTGTTTTGTTTTTCATTTCTAACTTTCAGCTTAAAACCTGTTTCGATTGTTTTTCAGGATTTAGAAGTGCCCAGCTTGGATTTCACAATATTACTGTAACCCACATGCTGGCTCAGGAGAGCAGGGAATTTGTAGGCAATCTCCAATATGCTTGGCAAGTTGCCTCAGCAGCACAGCAGAGACACAACTGTGCAGGTTTTTTTACATTTGTGTGGGCAGTTGATAACATGAGACATGTAGGAACTATGGGGGGGTGGGCGGTATGGTGGCATAGATATTACAGTAATTAAAATTTAAAGCAGTACTCAATATAAAATTTTTGCCTTATGCTAGTTTTAAATTTTTTCAATTATACTTTCCCATAGCATTATGAATTGCTCATGGATATATGCATACGTTCAGTAATAAAATAAGGTAGCATCGGTGGCATGGTAGCATAGTTGATAGTACTGCTGCCTTATTGATCTGGAGTATTGGAATTAAATCCCATTCCCTGATGCTATTTTACTACAATTTGCATGTTCCCCTGCATTTGTGTGATTTTAAACCCAAATCCTAAATACATACATCTTAGGTTAATTGGTGATTCTATATGATCTCCCTAAGTGTGTGAGAAGGTTCTGGAATAGACTGACACCTTGTCCTAGGATGGGTACTTTCTGGTTTTGTCTGTATCCCTCCAGAAACCATAAAAATGATAAAGTAGGCTAGAGGAAGATGTATTATTTATAAGGTAATATGCACATTTCTAGTTTATTTGCAAACATATTACTTATTGGAACTTTTCAGTAGAAGTATTACATCAAAAAAATAAGGTAAAATGATTTTTCTAAGAGTGTATGCCTTTGGAACTAAACATGTACACTGGCTTAGATCAATATTTTGTACAATTGACAAAATTATAGTAGAAATACAGTCTAAAGCAATCATGTATAAAAAGAAATAAAAACAAATACAAATGCACTATGCATTATGAAGTAAATATATGTAGTACACCTACCAGAAAAAGTTTTCCAAGTTCTTAACAAGTACAAATAACATGAATGGTTTTGAATGAAATTATGTAATTTTGGGATGCACTACTGAAGGTATGGAACATGAATTACAAACTCTCATTCACACAGCTGGTCAAAACCAACTTAAGCATAAAGGTAGCTTACAATAATAAGTACAATTTATAATAGGAAAGGAAATGTTTTAAACAAGTTAAAATAAATCGGTAATCAGTGATAATCATTAAATGTCTTGATTGTTACCTGATATATTACAAAAAAAAAAAAGATTTAGTAATTAGAAATACAATCAGTTAGTGCACTATGTACTATTAACTGGAATCTCTGAATATCAGTATTTATAGGGTGTGATATGCTAATAATTTGGATGAATTGACTGTGTTTACAAGGAGTCTAATATGCTGCTGTTATTCACTCAAATAAATCATTTTAAAAAATTTGATAAAAGACGACCCAGAATGACAATCAGAATTACATATTCGTAACTATTAATAAATAATAATATAATAAATAATATAATAAATAAACTATAAATAAAAATGGTGCTTTCATCATCCATCCATCCATCCATCCATCCATCCATCCATCCAACTAATATCATGTTTGCCTAAACCAGTTCAGAGTCACAGTGAGGTGTGGTGATCTTGCATCATCAGGCACAAGGCAGGAACTAACCTTGAACATAAAGTCAGCCCACAACAGGGCCCTCTAATCTAATACAATATCAACTTAAATTTGCCAATTACTGTAACATTCACCTGTTTGAATTATGGAAAATGGTACTACCAGGAGAAATCTCTCAGATTTCCTGGGTCTACAACTCTGAAGCTTGCAAGGCAGCAGTATTAACAACTGTGTTACCTAATTTTATACCCAATATACCTTAAACTAAACAGGTATTCTTATTTTCTATATTACATTTAACTTCTTTCTTGACATAACTAATTGTCCCTATCCTATGCTGTATAATGCTCCATCTTAAACCTAAAACATTTTTTCATCTAAAAGGGATACACACATAATAAATAATATCGCATACAACATACAATACAATACATTACAATACAATACAATACAACTTATTTTTGTATACCCAAAATCGCACAAGGAGTGCCGCAAAGGGCTTCAATAGGCCCTGTCTTTTGACAGCCCCCCAGCCTTGACTTTCTAAGAGGACAAGGAAAAACTCCCAAAAAAAAACCCTTGTTGGAAAAAAAATGGATGAAATCTCAGAAAAGGCAATTCAAAATATGACCCCTTTCCAGGTAGGTTGGGCATACAGTGAGTATCACAAAAAAGGGGTCAATACAATAAATACACAGAACAGAGCACTAGTAATCCTAAATAAAATATGATACTACAATAGTAATATTACAAGTACAAGGCAAAATACAAGAGTTGATAATCTCACATAATACAATGCAAATGTGTTCAGAGTCCTGGAGACCTCGGGTCATCAAGCAGCATCCCCCCTACTGGCCATTCCAGAGCTGAGTCAGTTCTGGGCCAGCCAGTATAATGAAAGGACCCTTCTACTTGACGATTGACTGCTTCTCCATCACAGATGACTTTTTCTTAGGCAGGCAGACGACTTGGCAGTAGGGCTGTGGCACCAAGTACCACATTTGAGAAGAGAAACAGAATAGGTGAGGGTTAGTAACAAATTACAGTAGCAGGCAGACCATTCCACAGTTTATGGCCCCTGTAAATAAAAGCTCAACCTCCCACTGTTATTTTATAAATCTTTGAAATCATAAGTAGACTGGTATCTTGAGATCTTAATTTGCGTTCTGGTTTGAAAGTAATGATATGTTCAAATAAGTAAACAGGGCCTTGGCCATTTAAGGCTTTATACGTTAAAAGTACGATTTTGAAATCTGCCCTAAAGTTTACCGGGAGCTAGTGTAAGGATGTAAGAATCGGAGTTATGTGTTCATATTTTCTTGTTCTTGTAATAATTTGACCACCAGTGAACACCACATTGCAGTAGTCAATCCTCCTAGAAATGAATACATGAAATTAATTTCTCAATAGCCCGCATATTTAGAAAATGTCTTTATTTTTGAGATGGAAGAAACATCTTTTGGACAATTTTGTAATGTGCACTGTAAATGAAATGCCAGGGTCAAAGAAAACGCCTAGATTGTGGGCTGATTCAGTATAATTAATAGTGATCCCAGCTGTGTTAAGTAGTGACAATATATTGTTGCAATCAGCATCATTCCCTCCAATAATTAACATTTCTGCTTTATCAGTGTTTAAAGACAAGTAGTTATTATCCATCAATTTCTTTAATTCACTAAAACAATTAATTAAAGACAACATTGGAGAAAGTTCAATTGGTCTAATAGAAAAGTATAACTTGGTGTCATCTACGTAAAAGTGAAAATTAACATGATGTTTCCTAATGATAGATCTCAGTGGAAGAATGTAAAGTGAAAACAGTAAAGGTCCCAGTACTGAGCCTTGTGGGACACCATATCTCACTTCTGTTTGTAATGACGGAATACTGTCAGCACATTTCTGTATGTACTACAATCGATTTAATAAATAAGAACTAAACCAGGCAAGGACAGTATCTGTAAGCCAAAGGTCACTTTCCAGCCTGTGTAGTAAAATAGAATGGTCAGTCGTGTCAAACGCTGTGGTTAAGTCTAACAAAATAATTATAATGGGGGTTCCTTCATCAGAGGATATTAGAATGTCATTTACAACACATGTTAGTATTGTTTCTGTACTATGACCAGTGAGGAAGCCAGGCTGGGATTTCTCACATAATTTGTGATGCGTGAGGTGCAACTGAAGCTGATACACATACTTTATTGCATTAAAATTAGAGATGCAAACATAAACTCATGCAAAACTGTAAATAACAATTCAATATTTAAGGAAATATTTACGGAAAACTGGATCGATCCAAGGCCTTGGGAAACTGGAGTCTGAGTTCATTTAATAAAACATTGGTGTGGCTTCATCTGAACTACTTTTGAGACAATCAGAGTAATTGAGGTAGGAAAATAAAATGTAAAAAAACAAACAATCTAAATCAACATACTGTAAATAATAATTTAAATAAACTGTTATCGTAAATGTCACAAAATACATTGGGTAAACCTTTGTCTATATTTGAAACAATTTTGGGTGAGTGAAATGCAAAAATCAAACACAAGAAACATAAAGAAAAGCCAAGCAAAATGACACCTTTTATTGGCTAACTAAAAAGATTACAATATGTAAGCTTTCGAGGCAACTCAGTTCCCTTCTTCTAAAAACAAAATGTCAGCTTTAATGACACAAAAAAATTAAGAACTTTTAAGCTGCACAGAAAAATAAAAACTGAACTTCCAGAAAAATAAGAGAAGTTGATGAACCAAAATGACTGAGAAAAGTACATGTTCCCAAAGTAACTAAATCAGTACATTTGGCCACATACTGTAATTATAATAAATTACACAGATAAGTGAATATTTACCAAATAATGAAATCTGTTTAGTAAGTAATTTACCCAATATTGACATATACTGAACATGCATGCTTATTTATGTTTTATTTTTATTTTTTATTACTACTGTACATTGGCTGTTCCTCAACTCTCCCTAAGGATTTCTACAACATTGCAAATGGTGAAAGGAGTAAACACATATGGAGGTAAAAGGCAAATAAATGCCATACAAGTCATGAAAGAATGTGAAAAGGTTTGGTTTAGCCACTCCATATATTTGAAAATCAGTGAAAATTCAAGCAAAATGATGTATTTTCAGACTGAGCTCAATACAGAACTGAATAACACAGGACAAACTGGAGTTTATATATGGTCAAATTAGAAAGTTAGGTCAGCAGAGTTGGGACTGGAAATGAGGTTGTCAGGCAGGACTTCCCTCCTACTGTAGTCTGCAGAGGATGAAAGTTAGAAAGTGTTATCTCACAGTGCCAACCCTCAGTCTGGTGAAGAATCACATTTATTAGAGCTTTTAAACTATCTCCTAATACCGTGTGCGTGGCAAAAAAACATTTTTGATGAGAACAGGCCATTCAGCCCAACATGCTCACTAATTATATTCACCTAGACTCTCCAAAATTAAGTCAAGTTGAGATTTAAAAGTCACTAAACTCTACTACTCTAGTAAACTACTTAGTAATTTATTCCATGCCTCAATAGTATTTTGTGTGAAGAAAAACTTACTATTGTGTGCAAAATGTGCCCTTAACAGATTTCCAACTGTGTCCCCATTTTCTTGTTTCAGAATTATTTTTAAACTAACAACTAGTATGCACTGCACCAATTCCTTTCCTAATTTAAACACTTCATTCATTCCACCTCTTAATCTCTGTTTGGTTAAATTGAAAAGGTTAAAATTCTTCAGTCATTCTTCATAGTTTGTTTCATTACTTTTGGTATTGGGATCTATTTTGAAGTTAACCTCTGGACTTTTTCTAGCACTGTTATGTCTATTTAAGCTTCAGAGACCAAAACTGTACACAGTATCTCAAGTGACGGCTCACCAGTGAGTTTTATATCTTATGCATAACCCCCCTTGAGTTGTACTCCACACATTGTGATATATAGCATAGCCTAACATCCTATTAGCCTTCTGCACACTGCTTTGATATAAATATGACTTCTAGATCCTTCTCATAGCACGTATTTTCAAATTTCAAACTTCTCATTGTGCATTCAAACCTAACATTTCATGCTAACATTTCACTCACTCACATTAAATTTAATTTGCCACAAATCTGCCGAAGCCTGCATACTGTCCAGGCCCCTCTATAAAAATGTAGCTGATTCTGCTTCATCTGCCCTTCCACTTAGGTATCATCTGCAAACTTAACCAGCTTATTGACTATATACTTATCCAGGTCATTTATGTATTTTGAAAAGGGCAGCAGTGATGACTAAGGGACACCACTTTTAACATCACCTAATTCAAAAAAAGTTCCCTTCACTGTAACTCTTTGCTGTCTGTATTTGAGCTAATTTGGCATCCACCTACACACTGTGCATTGAATTCCCACTTCTTTTAGTTTGTTCACCTACCTTTCATGTGGTTACTTATCAAGAGTCTTCTGAAAGTAAAAATAAATAATATCATGCACACCTTTCTTATTGAATGCTTTGTTGCTCCCTTATTGAATTTTAGCATGTTCTTGAAACACAACCTTTCTCATCTTAACCCATGCAGACTATTTTGTAATACACTTGTTTTTGTGCTGCTTAATCTTTTCCTTAATAATCACTTCTATTAATTTATATGTAATGCATGTTATTTTCAAACAATAAGAGTCAAGTCAGCCTGTGAAATCATACAGATGGTATTTGGCATTATTTAGAATTCAAAAAAAATACACACACACACATATACACACATACATATATATATATTTTATATAAACTGCTCAAAAAAATTATAGGAACACTTTGAAAACACATCAGATCTCAATGGGAAAAAGAAATCCTCCTGGATATCTATACTGATATAGACTGGGTAATGTGTTAGGAACGAAAGGATGCCACATCGTTTGATGGAAATGAAAATGATCAACCTACAGAGCCCTGAATTCAAAGACGCCACAAAAATCAGAGTGAAAAAATTATGTGGCAGGCTAGTCCATTTTGCCAAAATTTAATTGCAGCAACTCAAAATTGTACACAGCACTTTGTATGGCCCCTGTGTTCTTGTATACATGCCTGACAACATCGGTGCATGCTTCTAATGAGATGACAGATGGTGTTGTGGGGGATCTCCTCCCAGATCTGGACCAGGGCATCACTGAGCTCCTGGACAGTCTGAGGTGCAACCTGGTGGCATTGGATGGACCAAAACATAATGTCCCAGAGGTGTTCTATTGGATTTAGGTCAGGAAAGTGTGGTGGCCAGTCAATGGTATCAATTCCTTCATCCTCCAGGAACTGCCTGCATACTCTCACCACATGAGGCCAGGAATTGTCGTGCACCAGGAGCCACTGTACCAGCATAGGGTCTGACAATGGGTCCAAGGATTTCATCCTGATACCTAATGGCAGCCAAGGTGCCTTTGTCAACCCTGTAGCGGTCTGTGTGACCCTCCATGGATATGCCTCCCCAGACAATCATTAACCCACCACCAAACTGCTCATGCTGAATGATGTTACAGGCAGCATAATGTTCTCCATGGCTTCTCCAGACCCTTTCACTTCTGTCACGTGCTCAGGGTGAACCTGCTCTCATCTGTAAAAAGCACAGGGCACCAGTGGTGCATCTGCCAATTCTGGTATTCTATGGTGAATGCCAATCGAGCTGCATGCTGCTGGGCAGTGAGCTCAGGGCCCATTAGAGGACATGGGGCCCTTGGTTCACCCTCATGAAGTCTTTCTGGTTGTTTGGTCAGAGACATTCACACCAGTGGCCTGCTGGAGGTCATTTTGTAGGGCTCTGACAGTGCTCATCCTGTTCCTCCTTGCCCAAAGGAGAAGATACTGGTCCTGCTGATGGGTTATGGACCTTCTATGGCCCTCTCCAGCTCTCCTAGAGTAACTGCTTGTCTCCTAGAATTTCCTCCATGCCCTTGAGACTGTGCAGGGAGACACAGCAAACCTTCTGGCAATGACACGTATTGATGTGCCATCCTGGAGAAGTTGGACTACCTGTGCAACCTCTGTAGGGTCCAGGTATCGCCTCATGCTACCAGTAGTGACACTGACTGTAGCCAAATGCAAAACTAGTGAAGAAACAGTCAGAAAAGATGAGGAGGGAAAACGTCAGTGGCCTCCACCTGTTAAACCATTCCTGTTTTGGGGTCATCTCATTGTTGCCCTCTAGTGCATCTGTTGTTAATTTCATTAACACCACAGCAGCTGAAACTGATTAACAACCCCCTCTGCTACTTAACTGACAAGATTAATATCCCATAAGTTTCATTGACTTTATGCTATACTCTGATTAAACAACAACAACATTTTATTTATATAGCACATTTTCATACAAACAGTAGCTCAAAGTGCTTTACATATTAAAGAATAGAAAAATGAAAGACGGCGGCATGGTGGCGCAGTGGTAGCGCTGCTGCCTCGCAGTAAGGAGACCTGGGTTCGCTTCCCGGGTCCTCCCTGCGTGGAGTTTGCATGTTCTCCCCGTGTCTGCGTGGGTTTCCTCCGGCGCTCGGTTTCCTCCCACAATCCAAAGACATGCAGGTTAGGTGGATTGGCGATTCTAAATTGGCCCTAGTGTGTGCTGGGTGTGTTTGTGTGTGTCCTGTGGTGGGTTGGCACCCTGCCCAGGATTGGTTCCTGCCTTGTGCCCTGTGTTGGCTGGGATTGGCTCCAGCAGACCCCCGTGACCCTGTATTCGGATTCAGCGGGTTAGACAATGGATGGATGGATGGAAAATAAAAGACATAATTATAAAACAAAATAAATCAACATTAACATCGAATAAGAGTAAGGTTCAATGGCCAGGGGACAGAAAAACAAAAACTCCAGGCGGCTGGAGAAAAATAAAATCTGTAGGGATTCCAGACCATGATACCGCCCAGTCCCCTCTGGGCATTCTACCTAACATAAATGAAACAGTCCTCTTTGGATTTAGGATTCTCACGGAAGGGCTTGATGATGATGATGGTCACGTAGACTTCTTCCTTTTAATCCGTCCATCATTGTTGGAGCATCATGAAGCTTTGAGTAGGTGGAGGTGGCGCAGGCCACCACCACAAAGAAACCGGAAAAAGAAACAGAAAAGAGAGTAGGGGTCAGTACCGATTTTAGAGCCACCATGAATAGTTGTTATGATGAATTGAACATACAGAGTATCAGGATTAAGTTAAATTACGATTAAAATGAAGTTATAAAAGGCCATGTTAAAGTAATGTGTTTTCAGCAGTGTTTTAAAGTGCTCTACTGTATCAGCCTGGCGAATTCCTATTGGCAGGCTATTCCAGATTTTAGGTGCATAACAGCAGAAGGCCGCCTCACCACTTCTTTTAAGTTTTGTTCTTGGAATTCTAAGGAGACACTCATTTGAGGATCTGAGGTTACGATTTGGAATATAAGGTGTCAGACATTCCGATATATAAGATGGGGCGAGATTATTTAAGGCTTTATAAACCATAAGCAGAATTTTAAAGTCAATTCTGAATGACACAGGTAACCAGTGTAGTGATGCTAAGACTGGTGTGATGTGTTCTGATTTTCTTTTCCTAGTTAGGATTCTAGCAGCTGCATTCTGCACTAGTTGCAAACGATTTATATCTTTTTGGGTAGTCCTGAGAGGAGTGCATTACAGTAATCTAGTCGACTGAAAACAAACGCGTGAACTAATTTCTCAGCATCTTTCAGTGATATAAGAGGTCTAACTTTACTTATGTTTCTTAAGTGAAAAATGCTGTCCTAATGATCTGATTAATATGTGATTTAAAATTCAGATTACAGTCAACAATCACCCTAAGCTTTTTACCTCCGTCTTGACTTTTAATCCTAATGTATCCAGTTTATTTCTAATAGCCTCATTGTATCCATTATTGCTGATCACTAAAATTTCAGTTTTCTCTTTATTTAACTTGAGAAAATTACTATTCATCCATTCTGAGATACTAGTCAGACATTCTGTTAGTGAATCAATAGAATCAGGGTCATCAGGTGCTATTGATAAGTACAGCTGTGTGTCATCAGCATAGCTGTGGTAGCTCACGTTGTGCCCTGAGATAATCTGACCTAACGGAAGCATGTAGATTGAGAATAACAGCGGACCCAGGATAGAGCCTTGTGGAACACCATATTGGATATCATGTGTCTTGAGTTGTAATTCCCACAACTAACAAAATATTTTCTCCCTGTCAGGTAGGATTCAAACCAATTTAAGACACTGCCAGAGAGGCCCACCCATTGACTAAGGCGATTTCTAAGAATGTTGTGATCAATGGTGTCAAATGCAGCACTCAGATCTAAGAGGATGAGAACAGATAAATGGCCTCTGTCTGCATTTACCCGCAAGTCATTTACTACTTTAACGAGTGCAGTTTCTGTGCTGTGATTTGTTCTAAAACCTGACTGAAATTTATCAAGAATAGCATGTTTATTTAGGTGGTCATTTAACTGCATAATGACTGCCTTCTCTAGAACTTTACTTAAGAAGGCAGGTTAGAGATGGGTCTAAAATTTTCAAGAGCGAGGGTCAAGATTATGTTTCTTAAGTAGGGGTTTAACTACAGCAGTCTTAAGACAGTCTGGGAAGACCCCAGTATCTAGTGACAATTTACTATGTCAGAACATTATCAATTAGCACGCCTGATACTTCTTTGAAAAACCTTGTTGGTATCGGGTCAAGGACGCAGGTGGAGGGTTTTAATTGAGATATTATTTTTGTAAATCAGGTAAATCTATCCTAGTGAAAGAGCTTAATTTGTTTATAACAGGATGTTGGGGTTTAGGGGGATCCTTAGTGTTGGGGAGATATACTATATTATTTCTAATATCATTAATTTTTGATTGAAAATACAGCGACAGCCTCACAGGTTTCACTGGAAGCACTTAGGAGGCATTCCTTTGAGCTACCTGGGTTTAGTAGGCGATCAATTGTTGAAAATAAGACTCTAGGATTACTAGCATTGTTATTTATAATCTTGGAGAAATAGCAGCGTCTCTCAAGACGGACAGTGTGATTGTATTCTGTTATTTTGACTTTTAATATTTCGTGGTGGATAGTAAGTTTAGTCTTCCTCCATTGACGCTCAGCTCTACGGCATGTTCTCTTTAAATCAGACACTCTTTGGGTCTTCCATGGTATACCAATGCTAGAAGATTTTTTCACTGTCTTTTCAGGTGCAACTATGTCAACAGCAGCTCTCACTTTAGAATTAAATCTTTCCACCTTACTATTTACATTGTCCTCGCTATTATAGCTGGCACTATAAACGGACTGATTGCTTAAAATGTTTGTAAGTTTTAAAGCTGCTGCCGAATCAAAGAAGCGTTTTTTAACAATATGCTTCTCATGAGTGTTTTTTATCATTAAAAGTGTTCCTTTTAATTCTTTTGAGCAGTATATATATATATTTATTTATATATATACAGTGGAACCTTGGTTTACGATTGTTTTGCAAGACGAGCTAAAATTTTTAATAAATTTTGACTTGATAAATGAGCGAGGTCTTGCAGTACGAGTAGTATGGATACGCTTTGTCTGCTAAGCATAATGTGATCACAACTGAGCTGATGGGTCTGGTGTCTCTCTCTCTCTCTCTCTCTCGCGCGTGTGTGTGTGTGTCTGTGTGTCTGTCTGTCTGTCTGTCTCTCTCTCTCTCGTGGGCAATCGTCTCCTATTCTCCGTCTTAATCTGCGGGCCTCACTCATATAGTCAACATCCGTATGAGCGTGTACTGTTTACTACAGCACTGTGACTGTGTGTGTGTGTGCGCGCGTGTGTGCTGTGACATACGAGTCCCCGTCTTGCACCCCAAAACACGAAGTTGAGTCTCAGTACTTTAACACCAGCTTTATTCAGCTTGAAACAGCAACAGCGCGGTTATTTATTGTAGCGGGATCTGCCACTCTGCTATACACAGCAGTCAGGCAGGGTCGTTGCCAAGCAGTACTGTGCCCTGCGCATTTGTAATGCTCCTTTTATCACCCATCGACGGCAGGCGCTTATAGCATGTCCGCGATCTTTTTGGATACGCTTTTACGGCGAACTGCTACAGCGCTGGGAGACTGGGAGACTGCGATTGCTTTGGGACGCTCTTCCGCGTGTCGTCACGTTGGGTAGAATCCCACAAGAGTTTAGAAACTCACTCACACTGTATTTTTACTTTATAGTTTGTATTAATCACTTTTATATGAATAGTTTTGGATTGTGGAACGAATCATCTGAGTTTCCATTATTTCTTATGGGGAAATTCACTTTGATATATGAGTGCTTTGGACTGCAAGCACGTTTCCGGAACGAATTATGCTCACAAACCGAGGTTCCACTGTATATATAATTATGCACTTATTAGATCCAGTAGGGCATCAATGAGCCAACACAGGTCACTTGTGATAGTTGACTTTGAGCTTTAGCCTCCCTCTTGCTCAATCATGGCACAACATTTGGTAATCAAGTACAAGTAGTAGACTAAACATATCTCCTGTGCCTTTTGCAATTTTTCTGCAAGTTGAAATAAGAAGGATCCTAAAGAGCAGCAAGTTTCTGTAAAATTCTGTGTGAATTTGGGAAAAACTTTTACTAAGACTTTTGAGATGTTGCCCCAAGCTATTGTTTCTATGTTGTCCCCCTTTTTTCAGATTCGCAATGACGCGGGATTTATCAAATACACTTAAATTAGTTGCATATCGTTTACAAATTTAATTCACTTGATTGTAATTATTCTATAACAATATAATGGCGCACGATATGGCCAAACTATTCCAACTACCATAAGCTGTTTTAACGTTATTAGAAGACATCGCAAATAAAAGATGATGACTGGCTTCTAAGTTAATTTCGAGTTCCAAGAGCTATCCTCTTGGAGCTGTGTGCTGAACTGGCATTGGTTTTACAAAGGCAGACTTTGAGGAATTGTGCTCCACTTGTTCTTTTGCAAGTTCTGTCCACTCTCTGGTTTTTAGCCACAGGGGCTTTTCAACATGAACTGACTGACTGATTGGCTATTTCACAAACATCGCAAAATCACTCAGTCACTCCATGCCAGCTGTATAAAATTGTATTATCCGCTTGTAATCCAGATAGATAAAACTTCCTTACAAAGTGGATGAATTAGGAAACACTAGAGCGCAACTCGCAGCAACGTTTCGTTTTCCAACTGTAATTGGGACAGTCAACTGCACGCACATTGCTATTGCAATGACATTGGACAAGTTACATCAGCTAGGAATGAATCACCAAAAGAATGAGCCGACATTACATCATCATCTGTAGCAGGGGTGCCTATAACATGAAAGCTCTGCACAGTCGCAGCTATTTTTTCCAACTAGTGCGACAAAGGCAAGCAGTCTCCTTTTAAAGACATGTCACCTCAGCCATGAAAAGAGCAAAAAATCGATCTGTTTTGGTGCTCAGCGCCAATACTATACTTTAAAGCTGCCTTCAGAGAATGAATTTGCTTGTGTAAATAGAAAGCATTTTCACTCTATTAATGTGCTGCTCTATAGTGCACAGAAAGTGTGTGGCATTGTGCAAGCTTGTGGTATATTGCATAATGTGTCACACACACATGGCTTACCCTTACCTGATGAAATGCCAAATCGGACAGAATTACAACTTTGTTACAATATAATTAACAGAATGTAAAAACAGGTAATCAGATGCAGCATTTACTTTTTAACAAAATCATTTAATTTGTGGTCAATAGCACATAATAAAGCCCTTATATTCCTTAGTTCCTTGGCCACCTCTCTATTGCATTTTGTGATTCCTGAACAGCATTCATCAACACACAGCCAGAGGGTTGTCTGGCAGTTTCCGAGGCAGACGTGTCAGCACCTGAAGATGTACTAGGCACAGCAGCACTATCACCACGTGGATTCACGTTCTTGGTATGTGGGGCAGCTTTTGTAATATTGTCCGAAACATAATAAACTAACAGTGGGCTGCAACTCACTTTTCATGTAAGACTTGATATCTGACCACTTCTTTTTGATTTTTGGTACTGTGCAAATGTCTGAACTTGAACTTTCCAGTGTCTCCACCATGCTGTATCACTCCATAAATTTTCTTTTGTTGTTTATACCACCGCTTAAGCCAACAAATAGTAAGTTTTTCCTTGCCTCCAGTCTAAAATTTTTTTCCATGTGGTTTTGCCATTGTCTTTTAATAGAACACTGAAGGAAAGGAGCTATTTATATTGATTTGCATATTAAAATTTGCTAAATTATGGGAGGAGTCAGGGTGGAGCTGTAGGCACGTGCACATGTGTTAAATTTCATGTTTGTTGGGATTTATAAAGGGGAAGTGTGTGTAACTTGGCGTATGCACAGTTACATGCATCTGGATTTTTTGTGCATGTGCACATTTCAACTTTTGTCCATATGCCGTGTTTTAGTGTGAATTCTACGCACAGCGTTATACATGATGCCCCTGAAGAGTGGATGCTGCACCATGACAATACACCTGCTAAATCGTTGGTCCTTATCTGTGAATTTCTGGCAAAAGTACAAGATAATCCTAGTCATGCCACTGGCCTACTCTTCAGATATGGCTCCAGTGGACGTATGTTTGTTCCCAATGCTGAAATCCATACTGAAAGGTTGCTTTTGAAGATTAAAGTAAGGAATAAAATATCACTTTTTTACAGTATCTTAGAACCCACGTTACTAATGTTTGCCAGGGCAAAAACTCAAATTGACTGGTGCAATTGTAACGGCTGACCCAATTGTATGGACTGGCAACTACACTGGCAAGACCTGTGGCCTGGCAACCTAAGGGGTGTTAGACTTAGACAAATCATACTTCTTACAATTACATCCCCAATCGGAGATCAAATAAGTAAAAAAAGGTAAACAGTAAGTAAGTTAATAAAGTAAATACATATATATATTAATGAAAAAGAAGTGAAACAAAACGCCAAACAGTATAAATATCTCACCTCTCCTCTCCCCAAACACCCACAACCTCACAAATGAATAGTGGAATATTATTATAAATGGTGCAGCACTAAAAATATGATGCAAACTCTCCCTTGACCCTACACTAAACATAAAACAGATATGACACACAAGAAAAACACATCAGGAAATTGGTCGGAGAATGATTAATGGATGTGACCTTTCCAGCGGTAACTAAAATATGGAAGCACTTGATTGTTCGGTCCTTTCATAATAAAAAAGAAACAGTCTCACCATATGGTCTTCGGCATATCCTGATACTGCTGAACCCTGGAGTTTTATGAGAATGGCGAGATCGTTACAGGTCCTGCATTGAGAGCAGCAAGCTGTGGATAGGTATGTAACTTGCATTGGCATTTCTCTGTCTCTTGTAATGCATTTTGGGGTTGTGTTCTGGATATTTTTTCCTTCTCACCTCCTTCTTTTTATCTTTCCTATTTCCCTCCTCTCATTTAAATAGGAAATATCCCGAATGGACTTGATGGGTGGACAGGAAAATTACCTTGAGGGGTCATGGTCCTGCAGTTTTCTCCTTTCCCCTTTGTTTCCAGGGGGGACAACATTCACAGATGCACAACAGACTACATAAATGGGACAATGCTACAAAAGATGCGTCCCCATTCATGTAGCACCGCTACACAGTATAGCACTGAATAAGGTTTTAATTTTAAAAACTTCCTTACTCTTACTAAACATTTTTAATATGTAGAGTATGCAGGAAGACATATGAATATCTTAAAATTAAAACTCCATTTAGTTACATACTTACATCAAAAGCATACAGAACAGTTCTAAAAGAATACATATTAACTTGTAAATTTAAACAAACAACACTATGATAAAAATGACTAGTGATATTATTACAATGCTAAACAGTGTGGTTTGGCACTGAATGTAATTTTACTTCATCTTCCCTATAAGCTAACTTTAATATTTTTCATTATTTAGCCAGAGTTCTGCAGTATGGTCTGAGTTTCCAAGATATTTACGCTTGTTGTGATTGCAAATCTTGCATTCTGAATATTTGCCAACTTTGTGTAGTTCCTTCTAACTATATTTTGATTGCTACCACATTTTATAAATCAGCTATTGCAACATCAATGTGATATTATACTGTAGTAATTTACATATTATAATGTCAGCAACATAAATTAAAAGTTGGCATTCATCAAAATGTTCCCTAAGATTCAGGGTGGTCTTAAAATTGATTTGACTTTTTTCCCATATTAGCTTTTTTTAACTATATTTTACTTGTCATGGATAGCTTCAATTTAGCTGTGAGAAAGATCTGTATAACTAAATGTGCCAGGAAAGTACTCAAAATAAATTCCGACACTCAGTTTGATGAATAACAATAATCATTTAAAGACAAAAGGTCACACATACATGCATGCAATTAATTTATATTTTTTATTTGCATTTTAAATATTTGAAGCAGATGGCACGGTGGCGCAGTGCTGCTGCCTCGCAGTTAGGAGACCCAAGTTCGTTTCCCGGGTCCTCACTGTGTGGAGTTTGCATGTTCTCCCTGTGTCTGCGTGGGTTTCCTCTGGGCGCTCCGGTTTCCTCCCACAGTCCAAAGACATGAAGGTTAGGTGGATTGGCAATTCTAAATTGGCCCTAGTGTGTGCTTGGTGTGTGGGTGTGTTTGTGTGCGTCCTGTGGTGGGTCGGCACCCTGCCCAGGATTGGTTCCTGCCTTGTGCTCTGTGTTGGCTGGGATTGGCTCCAGCAGACCCCCGTGACCCTGTGTTTGGATTCAGTGGGTTTGGAAAATGGATGGATGGATATTTGAAGCCCTTTATCAAGAAACTGAAATGTAAAATAAACCTGTATTTACATTCATGAAAAGGTAATCTGAAATAATTACCAAATTTGCTTACTTCAATTTTAAGGTTCATAGGGTGTCAAGGCTAATCCCAGCAGGGTTCATTTCATGACTGGCACCAGTCCATCACGACACACACACTCACACAAACACATTTACTGGGCCAGTTTGGAATCAGTAATTCTTTAAACATGTAAAATGACATATGTTGAATATGGACTA
The DNA here is from genome assembly GCF_016835505.1 of Polypterus senegalus. NCBI lineage: Eukaryota > Metazoa > Chordata > Cladistia > Polypteriformes > Polypteridae > Polypterus > Polypterus senegalus. The sequence continues at coordinate 143,773,893 of NC_053156.1, forward strand.
TGACTAGAATTCAAAATTTGAACTCAGTGAACACGCTCCATGAGGTAGATACCTACTGCACCACCCTCCCTCTGAAAACTTAAGAATTTAAGCTCTGCTTTTTTACCAACTAGAGAAAGAAATCATGGCACCATTAATGGATACACTGTATATAAGCAAAAATATTTTGGGACACAACTATTACTTATATGTTTAATTATCTATAATTAGAGCAGACATCGTGCTGGTGCAATGATTATTGCTGCCGATTCATGTGTCTATCATTCTGCGTTCCTCCACTTAGTCAGTTTCAGTGTAGAGTTTGCATATTCTGGCAGTATCTTTGTGGGCTTTCCTGCTACATTTTAAAGATATGTTTGTTAATTGGAAACTCTAATTTCGTTTTGTATCAGTGTGAATGTGTGCATAATGCTGCCCAGGGATACACTTTGGGCAGTATAAAATGTATGAATAATATACATTTCTTCTTTTCTTGCATAATTTATACAGTATGATATAAAATACAAAACAAAAAGGTGTCATTTGTGAGTGCTTAGCTTTTGACACAAGTAACTAGCCCTAGGAGGCAGTGGCCCTTGTCTAAATTAGCTGGGGTTTAAGTGGTTACATTGAGAGATGAGCTGTTTCTAATTTAGGTCAGACAGAAGGAAGCATTTGTATATGCTTGGACATTTAAATTTAGAACAGGACTCAGCATGAATTGAATGCTAGGAATTGCAAGAGGACATTTTACTAATGTAGCCTTAGTAGTTTTTGAAGTATCCCTGAGCCAGGTTAACAAGATGGCCAAAGGGTTGAATCCATGATAAAGTTTAAATGCAAGTGCACAAAGAATTTATAAATGGTAAAGTTTTGATTGATATTTTGAGTATTCCGGTATATGGCTTATCCAAATAACTTTACTATTACATAACAAACACAACACGAATAGTTAAGCTATAGTCATGATATTAAGTTTCTTCAGTGGGCCCATTAATTGTGTTTAGTTATTTAACAGCATACATTATATACCTCTTCATCCTTTGTAGTTAACAGGTCACATGTGGCAGTAATGCTGTTTAGAGCAGGTAGGCAGGAGTGAATGAATTGTTTATGTGTGCAATTCAGTGGTAGGTAACGTGTTCTTAAGCAGCAGAAACTCTGAGCATGTTTGTGTACATAGTAGGCACATATGGAAAAAGGGCCATCACCCAATAAAATTCTATCTGTAGATGTAAACAAACTGATACTGTACAGTACTGTTGGGTACTGTATATCAGAATACACAACTTGTCATTCTTTGTAAAAGATGCAGTTTGGTAGCTGAAGGCCTAAACTTAGTTGCACATCTAAAAGGAAAAATAAGAAGGTATAGGTTCAGTTTTCTGTGGAACACAAACACCATAGACTTGATAAACCCTGCTTGATACCAGCCTGACGAATCTTACTTTCTATTTATTCATATTGATGAGTGAACCATCATATGAAAAAATAAATCAAATCTATGGATACAAACTGGCAAGTGTCAATAGTGCAGGTTGGGGGTGACAGTTGTTGTGAATCCTGCCACAATGCAGCAGAAAAAGTGGAGCAGGACTTTAATAAACCATTCCAAAGGTCACACCGGCCCTTAATTCAGATCTGGGCCCCTTGATTAGACCTTCTCCTTGGAAGCTGAACCCCTACTGAGAAGGTAGACTTCAGTCTGCATGGGCCCAGAAATGGGATAAAGGCTGTTAAAAGTTCAAAAGTACCAGTAGGTTACAAAAATGTAGAGGAAGAAAAGTATGAAACTTCAAATCAAACAAACTAAACAAAGTACTTTATAATCAAAGACTTTATTATTACAAAAAGAGAACACAACAGGTAGGAAAGAAAAAAAACAGGGTAAAAACAGAGTAAAACTGGGTTTAAAGGCAAATAAACCCAGACAAAGTCCATAGGAAAAAAACAAGAGAATTTAAATGAGAACAAAAGAAATTAATCAAGATCTACCACAAACAATTGATTAATGCTGAAGCAGTTGAAGATTGTTCATATTTGGCTTAAGTAATGCTTTGACCAGTACCCCAGTTGCCAAATTTGGTGGCTCTTCCTCCTTAGGCTCCACATGCAGGATGCCGCCCAGATAACCAAAACCACTAAATATGTAACACAAAATATAGCAGTAAAAGTAAACCATATCAATAATACATAAATACAACATAGACAAAGCCAAGCAAAAAACAGAATTAATGGCATAATATACAAAATTAAGCTCACCTTACAAAAAAAATATCAGTCAATTATCCTTTATTAAATATTACGTAATAGTGCATAACTCCTCTATAAGACGGAAGAATAGCTGCAGTTCTGTCTGGTATGGATGCCATCAACTTGTGGTTGTAGGTGACATCATTCTCATCTATTCATCCAGCACCAAATCCTGCTGTTCAGTCAGATTTGTTGGATGGCTCCATTGGCATTTGACTTGTTGTTCCAAATAGTCCCACAGATTTTCTATGGGATTTGACTCTGGAAATTTTGCTGGCCAATCAAAAGTGCTTCAGAATCTTCTTTATGCCAGATGCCGTCTTGGAAGACTGGGGTAGCCAAGATTTGTTCACTCCTCAGATGAAGCACAAAAGGTAGCATATAGTTGTCCAGAAGCCCAATTTAGCTCAAGTGTGTCATCATCTCCCCCAAAGAAGTAATTTCCTTTCAATTGCCCACTCTACAACATCAAAGATCTTTCTAAAGCTTCACTAGCACCTTCCACACAGTCAACATGGAAGGCTTCATGCGGTTTATGATGTACTTCTCACCCTGCATCATTTGAGTACAACTCATCAGACCAGATAACACACTTACAGATATAAACAGTTCAGTGTTTGTGGCTCTGCACCCACTGTGACCATGCAGGGTCTGTTCCATGGTACATGTAGTTCCCTTCTGAGTGTTCATTCGGAAACCTTCTGAGTGTTCATTCGGAAAAAGCATCACCTTTTGACCACAGTTCTGGTGATGATTAGCTATTTGACTGCTATGTACGCTACTTCTGGAAGACCCGTGGACAGTATGCTTTAGCACACCTGTATAGTCAGCAACTTCTTGTATGCCCTTTGGCATGATGAACATAATAAACCCTTTTCATATCTATTGTGTAACCCATTTTTCATGGACAGAACCAAACACATGTGGCACACCTCTACTCCTCAATTTACAAATACCATAGCACATGAGACAGATATTTTTGGGACGTATTCAGACTGGGTGACCCTCTGTTGATGTCTGAAGTATGTATTAATTCATACATTAGTGGAGATTCATTTTTTTGTCAGGTTAGCTTATTTTAGAACACAATATAAAGGCCATAAATAAACAAAAATGAAAGACAGCCAAGGTAATGACCTTGTATGTATGTTTTTTGACACACATGAATTTTCTTTATTTAAGTATTTGAATACTACAGGGTACCAGAACACCTTTACTATTCTGGTGCCGTGAATCCCACTGCAAATGGGCTGTTTATACAAAATAATGTTTCACACCACAAGTCTAAATATACCCTGAAAAAGTTTGAAGAAGATCAATATGAATTCAGATTCAGTGGCACACTTAGTCATTAGATATCAATGCCTGCTAAAGTTCATGCCTCATTAAAGTCAGATTGTTCTGATGGCAAATAGGGGGACATGGTCATTGTTAGATAAAAAATTAATTTATTGATGTGGATGTTATCCAATATTGATCAAATTGTAAACATTCTTATAAGTTTTGCCTTTTTTTTAGTTTGCTTCTGTTATTATTTTGCAAATTGTAATATTATAGCCGAGACATAATGCATCAAAACTAATAACTTGGTTTAGGGTATGAATAAAAATGTATTATATAATGTGAACCTAGAGAAGTTCTTAGTAGGTCTGATGTTAACAAAGCTTTAAAGCTTTGTAGGTACAAAATAAAGTAATTTATTTCATGTAATAAAATTTATGATTCAAATAAGACAAAGCAAAATTAAATAAATAGGGAACAAAATCATTTTGGGGAATCATTTTTATTTTTGCTTAGTAAAAGAAGTAGATGGCAAATCAGTTAAAGTAGAGTAGAAATCAAAGAGAACTGATAGAGAGAACAGCAGATGAAACATGCTGTATCTGAACAAGAGGTTAACATAAGTAAAGCATACAAAGTCTTGGAAGACAAAAAAGGTGGACATCTAATAAGTGTATCATTTTAATGACCTGAATGCTTTTACGATAAAACCAGACGTTCATTTGGTACCAATGTGAAAAAGCTATTGTGTGACAAAAAATAACTAAATACCAGTGCACTTATCAGCCAGGGCATGTGTTTTAAAGAGCCATTAGTTTGTAATGATATTAAAAGAAACTGATTTTAAACCAAGTATAATACAAATGGAAAAATTATTTCCCTAATTACAGTGAACATTTAACTGTCATTTTATGTGAGATTATTTATGTTTGATGCCAACTAAGATAAGGCACTTTTTGAAGTTTAAATGTTGTAAATTGTTGCTTTTGAGTTAGAGGGAAAAAAGGAAAAAAGAAAGTATTCCTGACTCACCACAGGGACTAGAGAATTGGCATTTAGAGACTGGCTTTTCAGCCAAAGCACTAGAAACATGTTTTTTTAAGCTATAATTAGTAGCATAATGAGACTGTATAGTTTCCTTTGCATTAAACATTGTCAGTGTCCCAGTGGAGGAATACTGGAACTGGACATGTGTCTGTAAAAAATCTTTTAATTTGTAAAGAACAAATAAAAAAAATGCAGAAAGTATATGTTACATTAATAATGACAAGTTACAACAAAATTGATAAGACAGAAATTCAGATGTTTCCCAGGTGCCTTTCTGAAAGTTACAAGTAATCATAAGCATTTGAATTGAGTTATGCAGTCCTTTAAACTGTTTACTCACAGTTTCAAGGATTTTTAGCTCTTGCTGCGCTGTTTTCATGTTGACCCCGAATCTAAGTGGACTTTCTTCGGAATATCTTGTCATTTCCAAAAGACGTGCAAGCTGGGCACAGTGTAAGTCAGTGCGTGTGTTTGTGACAGTGGGCACCCAATGGAACTTGTCTCCTGTTCAAAGTTGGTCCCTGACTTGAGCCTAATTCTCTCAGGATAGAAACTGAACTTTGGCTACACTAAACTGGAAAATATGAATTTGCAAAATAGGCGGATGCCTGGATAGACAGTTAAACTCAAACAGAGTATAATATATGGTATGTTTAATTGTGTGCATTGGTTTGTTATAAAGATTTTAAGAATTTTACAAAAATTACTGCCTAATAATAATGGTAATGTTTTATGCATTTGCAGATATCACTGCTGTGTAATAAAGAAGAACCTGATTGGGTTTCCATAAAACTAATAGCAAGAAAGACCACTAAGAGTTTAGTATCAAAAAATATTTTTTTTTCTCCTATTGTAAGTTTTTTTTATAAACATTTCTGGGTTTCGTGCTTATAATATGAAAAAAAAATATTCTGACATGTTAATAATTTGCAAAGTCTAAGGTAGTTTAGGATAAATTAATGTGATGTTATCTTTTGGGTCTGATATAAAGGTCTCTTACACACAACATTACAATTTCCATCTTGTTTGTATGCAGAGAAAGACATCATTAAAAAATTCTTTGCAGATTAAATGATATCAATTCTAATTTCAAAAAAATTCTTCACCAATGTGGAGGAAGACTGGAAAGCACACAGCTTAAAAAAACATCACCAGTGTTTATGAATGCTATACTTTATATTTGCTTAAAGCTGGGAATTAAACAGGAGATACATTTATTGTTCCCAAGGGGAAATTCATTTTGGGAAGTCAGTGAAAACTAAACACAAGCATATTATAAAAATAAAACAGAACAACATGCACCAGAACTGTTACAGTAAATGCCATACTTTATTAAAATTATATTACCGTATATAATAATTATACAAAAACTCATAGGAGCTTAAAACTCAACTTTCTGATAAAACAAAGGAAAAAACTTACTCCAAATATACACTTACTTGATATTTAAAAATTTAAAAGTCACAGGCCCAAAAGAATGTTAATATATAATAAATTTACCATAGGAAACCTTAACAATTGCACAGCCAAAGTTGCTGAAATTCTGGGTGTAGATTATGTGCTGGATCAGACATTCTGCCCTAATAACATATTTTTATTTATTGCCTGAAGGAGTAATGTCACTTGACTCCTTTGATTTTCATGGATTCCATCATGTTTTATTATTATGTAGAATACCTAAGATTATAAAAAAAAAAAAATCTGTTTTATTGTGTCATTTGGAACAACAAAAATAAATAACCATAACATTTAAAACATTAAGCTTATATAAATATAAAATATTTACAAAATAAAATTAAATTGTACAAATCTGATATCACACAAATAGAATAACACACTTGTACAGAACTGAACGTGATTATGACACTTATGCGCAAATGAAAAACACATTTTCTAAATCTAAACCCTGACCTTTCTTCATCAGTTATGTCATCATAATAAGAAATCTGCATTTGCTGCACATTTAAATATACATGTCATTATGAAGAATTTATCAAATTTTCAGAACAGGAACCAAATGAACCATACAGCCTCCTTGGCTAATTCTAGGTGTAAGGCACCCAAAAAGACTCAATATAACACAAAACATACAAAATATCAGCATAATATAGACATCTGGAAATGCCCCTTACTGAGCTCAGGTTTAGTCAATACAATCACAAAAAACCTTTATGATGTCACCTTAATGAAAGTTAACTAAAACAATAATTAACTAGTTAGGTTGTAATCATTTTGCAGCAGGCTGTACACATTATAATTATGAAACTGTGTGAAATTATATCCAAATGTTATGTAAACTTGTTAGACAAAAGATGGAATATTGTCGCTCTGTGTATAATAGCATAGCAAGGAACAGGGCAATATATAGGCTAACAAATGTTATACTAACCTATTTCATTACATGCATAAAATTATAATTATAAAGAGATAATTGCGATAATTGAGATAATTGAGATGCAAACCCGTTTCTTTCCTCTTTTTCCTAAACTGAACATCTGATGGCTTAGATCTTTCCTTATTCATTTGTGTTTATTTGCACTCAATATGTTAACCATCAACCAAAAGTCAAGACTAAATGAATTCACCTTGTTGGTGTGCTGACTGGTTTATATTATTCTTAATGATTTGGCACAGACCAAAATAAAATGGCACATTTCTGTGACACTAAATATTCACAGTATAATGAATGAACTGTGGTTTATTTGGTAACATTTCGTAATGTGGCTCTTTTTGCTAATTGCATTAGCACTGTAGAACATTAGAGGTGCGCTGTTTGATAGATTGCCCCACTCCCACTATCTTGTTGGCTGCATGTAGGGAGACCAGCAGTCAACCTAACACTGGCCCCCATCTCAGTCTTGTATTTCTGATGCCCAGGGACACACCAGAAGCAGAAGTATGGCACGGTGCACTTGAGTATTCAATTCTACTCACATAAAAGATAACAGCATTCATAGAGGCTCAGTGAGTGGCACAGTGGATCGAGTGTTCCAGAAGCAGCACAACATTTTAAAATTTGACGTCATAATGATGCACCGTTCACACTGCTGATTTTTTTAGTGAGAGCAGCTTACTTCTCAATCAAGCATTACTTTTTTTGGTTAATACCTAGCATTCTCAGCATAAAGAAGTATAAAAATATTGTATTGGTGTGCCCAAAATAGGGTTTTTTTGCTGACCAACTCAGTGTATATATATATATATATATATATATATATATATATATATATATATATATATATATATACTGTATATATGTATGTAAATATTTCATTTAATGTGGGAGCCAGATTTTGTGAAACCTGGTCCAGCTGCATCATTTGCAGTTTTGCTATATGAACCCTGGTAAATCAGGCAATGAAACATTTCTGTTGTGCCCCCTTCTGTTGATAAGCACATGCTTATTTTGCTTAATGGTTAATCCAGCCCTGTTTCTCGCCCAGGTTTGCAGTTGTTTTGCACCCACCATTAACCATTGATAATAATAATGTCAACCACTTTAGCCTATTTTTTTTTTATAATTGTTTTGCATACAATATGGAAAAAGGAACAATGTAACAATGTGGTAAAATTAACGCACATATTGAAGTATTACAGTTACAATTTCTTAATCCTAAATATTAATTTTTATCTAGGAATCATTATTCTCTACCTTTTGTTTCTTCATATTAAATTAGAATACTGGTTATGGTGTACAAAGATCCTAAAAAGGCACTATGTGAAAGAGCTAATGTGAGTTGCGAAAATTGTTATTGCATCCATTTTTAGGTAATAAAGTATATTTTTAAGACAAAAAGGTTGGGCTGTAAATTATTCTTTTAGATTAACAAAAATAGGAAATGAATGGACAATATAACCAACTAAACAATATTAGATTGATCTCTCAGAGCAAAATTTTTTTTCTTAATAATAAAAATGTTGGTAAATGGGTGACAGTGTGAAACAGCAAATTAAAAAGAGGGACCAACTAGAGTTTGAGTTGAAAGTAAAGCAAAAATATAAAAAAGTAAAGCCATTTTACTTAAGATTGACGAATTTTTGTAAACAAACTCTTTTAATCTCATTCATATTGCTTGCATCTTTTCACTATTCATTTTGTATAATTTTTTATTCTGTTTTTTTTTTTGTATTTTGTAAATTATTTTTATCTTCCGTTTTTTGTGCAGTTATTTCTTGGTAATCATATGCTTGTTTTAGTTACGTCTGTTGTCCCTTTTCCTTTTGTGAGCTCTTAGGAGTCTCTTAATTTATGAAAGCTTTCACATCTGACTGTCATCCGCTTGTTGACATCATTTAACTTTTTTCTTTTGTTTTTCTATTGGATGGTGATTTTTTTCATTGTTCCAAGTATCCAGAATGGTTGCTGCATTATGATGTGGTTATCTGTTGTCACATGGGATTGATAGCCATTTTTCCACTATAAAAGTACCTCTAGACAATGCCAAGATCTTCCTTTTTCAGGGGTTTTGGGAAAAGCCATACTCTGACAGATGAATACATTTCTAGCATTTTTAGGCAGTTTTTTTACCCTTTAACCAATATTGTTTCACAATTTCTGGACATATTTATTCTGTGCTTTTTCAGTGTTTTAGTTTTCAGGACTCTGGTAATTATACCCTCTAAAAAATAGTTAAAATGGGATGTTGCTCATTCTGGCTGGATAAAGAAAGCTATACTGACTTCGACTAGAAAGCTATACTGACTTCCACTTCTTATTTTGCTGCCTCTTCATGTCTGTTAAGAAACTGGTACATTTTGTAGTGCCAGCTGGTGTTTTCCTTGTTCATGGTTTAGCACATCTCAGCAGCTGAAACTGTTATGTTTTTCCTCTTGTATTCCTGACCCAGGTAAGCCCACATCTTACAGCAGGCATGCATCAAAGTTATATGCATGGCTGCAACAGCTTTGTGATGTCACACTGGGCTTGCAAAGAATCACAGGGTGTTTGGAAGTAAACGTTCACTAAGTCAGATGCACCACAAATTTCCAGGAAAATATTCGCTGAACAAGGTCACTGTCGAACACAGCTTATTTGCTGTGAAAACACACTTTGTTGAATTTCGCCTACCAACACTAGTGTTGACTGATATCTCGAAATTATCTTGAATGTGTGGCTGTGTTTGAGTGTACCTGTGATTGATTGATGTGCTATTTACAGCTATGGTCAGCAGGAGCCACGATTCTCCACAATCTAAACTACACTCTATGAGGAAGAATTTGAAAATATTATAACATTCATTTGCAATTTCTTCTTGCTTGTATCTTTTACAATTAAGATTTCAATAAATACATTTTCTGAGAAATAGCAATTTATGTTAAATGCATCTGAAAATGGTAGGTTACAAAGTCCCAATTTATTATAAAAAGTTATTGTACTACCACCTTCCCTAGTGTTTGTTATAGCTCTGGTTATTATCTTTTTTTATTTAAACGTCTTCTGTTTATACTCTTAATCTCACTAAATAGGACATGTGTTTTATTTACTTTTATTGTGTTTACCATAATCTTTAAAGCCAAAGAACATTCAAAGAAGCAATCTTTCTTTGATGAATATGTAAAATAACCTGTAAAATACTTAATATGGCTGCACAATAGAGCTCACAAAAATGTTTTTTAACAGCTGTTTCCTGTTATGAATCTGAAAGCAGCTGCTTTTTTAGAAAGAGGGCATCTTTTTGTTGTAGATGTTTCCAAGGGTGAAAGGGAAAGAAAATAATGTGGTTTTTGTACTGAGGAAGGACCACCAAAGTTTTGGCAGATTTGTATAATGGAGGAATATATATACTATTATAGCAAAATCTTACAATAAAGCTCTCATCATTTTTTTTTCTTGTAATTCCAGTAAAATGTCTTTTTTTATTTATGACTTTTCTCCTTTGTCATTCTTTATTTAGATGTATATTAGAAAAAGATATTCATTTGACATATATATTAGGAGGCACACAGGATGGAGAAGCACCCAGCCAGGAGTCCAGAAGATCCCTTACCCGGACAGGAGGCCCCAAGGGAACATAAAGGCATCCTGGCCAAGAAAGGAATGGGGGTTGCACCAGGACTAGGTAGCCTTAATGGGCTACAGTGAATGGTTCCTTACCCAGGAGGGAAGCCCCAGATAAATGGACTGGCGTCCTGACCGGACACAAACCAACACTTTCCCTGGCCATGACAGAAGAAGAGGACAGGGAAAGACTGTCTCTGGAGGATGTTTATTCGCCCCAGGCGATAGATGACAGCAGTCCTCCTTATAGCTGCCCATTTAGGAATGAGTAGGGAATGCTGGGAGTTGTAGTCCGGCAACACAGCCCTACTGGGGTTTGTGGGTGCCATAAAGAGGTGCTACGAGGAGATGGTGTCCCCAGAATATGGGACATTCAAATGACCCGGAAGTAATTCCATCGGGCAGTGGCCTTGGCACCGGAAGTACTCCTGGGTCCTCACTAAAAGGGACTGCACTCCCTTATCCAGGCGAGTCGAAGCTGGGAGGTCATAAAACAACACTCGACTGGAAGAGGGCAGTGCAGAAAGAAGAAGAGAGGTTTTGTGGAGAGACAGAGAAAGAGAGAACCTGTGATTTGTGTTTACAGCAATTGGAGGTTTTTGTGGTGAATACACCATCCATTATTAGATCATTGGGACTCACTGTGTGTTCATGGTGGGGTTTGGGGCTCACTGATGGCCCAGTTCCATTACTATATATATATAAACATATACAGTGTGTGTATATATATATATATATATTGTGAACCTCGCCCCGGACACAGACAGGCAGACACGTTTATGTCACCCACAAACACAGGTTTATTTTCCATTATCTTTTCACAATTCGCTCACCAACCCCAACTCCTTAGTCCAGGCCAATCCAATGCCTTCTCTTTTCTTCTTTTCCTTTTCTCTCTCTCTCTTTCTTTCTTTTCTTTTCTTCCCACCGCCTCCTTCCTCCTCCAGACGTTGCCACTCTTCCACCCGACTCTTGTCAACGACTGGAGGGAGGCTGCTATAGGAACCGGATGGGCTCCAGCTGCTCCCGGCAATCTCCAGCGGACACACCCCGTGTGGCGGAAATGCCGCTGCGCTCGGAAGCCGTCCGGCGTCCCTGTCGTCTTCCCCGGCACTTCCTGGTGTGGCGGAAGTGCCGGGCTCCCGGAATAAACAGGCACTGGGGCGCCGCCTGGCGGTGGCCACGGGTCCCTACAGGGCTGGGCTTCCAAGCCCTGTACCCGAGGCCCCTGCATAACCAGGACGGGCGCCCCACTCGGTCTGGAGGAGGCACTCGCCCTCCTCCGGTCCTCAGCGCCCGGCCAGGCTCCAGCCCCAGCCGAGGACCGTGCGGGATAAACCGGCATTGGGGCTCCGCCTGGCGGTGACCTGAGCCCCTACAGGGTAGGGCTTCCATGCCCTCGACCCGTGGCCCCCAACAGAACCAGGACGGGCGCCCCTCACGGTCTGGAGGAGGCACAAGCCCTCCTCACATCCTCCTGGGCGACCCGGACGGGCTCCAGCCCCGGCCGGGGACCACAGTGCCCCACCGCTAGCGAGGACACGTGGGTCGAGCGGCACAACCGAAGGGCAGCACGTCCCCGGTGAGGGTCCTACTATGTCCCCAGGGCCCAACACGGCACCCTGGGACATCCGTCTTCGGCACCCCCTCCGGCGCAAACCGTGCCCCCATGGTCTCGCCGCTCTCGCCCCGCTGTTCCCGCAGCGGGACACTATTAGCCTCCCGGCGTGGAGCTCTCCCGCGGAGCGCCCGTTTCAGGAGGGCAGGTCCCTGACGACGTCGTCCCCAGCGCTCGTCGGGGCTTCGTGCCTGTGGAAAAAGGAAAAAGAGGGCCAGAAGCACTGCCAGGACACTCACCCCGAGTGCCCTGCCGGTCTCCGTACCGGCAGTGCTCCCGCCCCCTTCCGACAGCCCCTGACTTGCCTGCTGAAGTCCTCCGTCGCAGGTTCCATGCCCGTCCGCTCGTTATGCGCGGCACGCTCGCAGGCAGCCCGCCCAGCCGCCCAGGGGATCTCCTCTGCCCGCACAGAGGGCGACCTTGCCTATCGGGAAATCGGCACTCACCCCTCGATTCCCCTTTTATTTTGGGGCGCTATAACGGCTTGAGTCTGCCTATGGGAAAGGTACAGACCCTGTCCGGTTTGCGTCCCTATAGAGCGACGGGAGACTGTTGCAGGCTTGGGGTATCGGGCGCTAGGACCCAGGGCACTCATCAGCCCGTGTCCTGCTAACCCTTTCGCTTTCACTCCCCTCCCCTTGCATACAGAATTCACCGACGCCTGCAGTGTCGGACAGCCCCTACTTGATACCGTTCATTTGGATCACGGCCGATTTCGGTGGGCTTTCCTTTATGCTGTCGGAGTCGATTCCACTTACCGTCTCCAGCGGTACCAGCCCGTCAAAGATTTCAGCGTCCCGCCTTTCTGCCGTCACTGATGCCGCCCGCCGTCTCCTTCAGACTTAGCAGTTCAGCCTGGATGGCACCTAGCACCTGCAACATTGACAAGCACAGAAAGTCAGTTGACGATTGACCTACCTGCTTGTCAGTCTTCGCCGCCTGCTTCCTGTGAGGCTTCTCCAGCCCAATCGGGTCTCTCCTTGTACGAGATGGGCGTTCCCTGGTCCGCCTCTATACAATCATTGGCGGGCACACAAGACACCCCATCAATCCGTGCCCGTCTCAGGGAAGAATTTCGGTCCGCGCCATCTTGGCTCCTCTACTCCTGGTGCGGCGCCATTCTGGCTCTTCGGGTTGCAGTGCCTTCTCCATGGCAGATTCTTTCGCCGTCGTGGTGACCACAAAGCGCCGCGGATCGGCGTGCGATTGCCCTCCGTTTGGACCGGGAAGCTCCTGCCTGCTAAGCGCGAGTTCTGATGTGCCCTCCGGGCCGACCGTCGGCAAGCAGGGACCTTCGTCCCGGATTCCTTCTGACCGAGGCACCCGCCCGGCATGGACTTCACATACGCCACGCCGCCCCGGACGTCTTCATGGGCAGCAGCCACACAGGAGACCGCTGTACCCTGCAAGCGTCCACTGAAGTTTTGCCGCACCAGGTAGGCATCCGACCGCATTCGGTGGCGATCTGGGGAATTTCGCGTCTTTCGGGAGCCGTGAGCACCTCGCACCCTCGAAACCGGTGCGGGGTTGCCTGCTGCTCCGGGCCGTTCACAAAATTTTTACTTTTGGGGTCCCGTCTTGCACAGACAGAGGGCCCACGTTGAAGCCATTGTGAACCTCGCCCGGACACAGACAGGCGACACGTTTATGTCACCCACAAACACAGGTTTATTTTCCATTATCTTTTCACAATTCGCTCACCAACCCCAACTCCTTAGTCAGGCCAATCCAATGCCTTCTCTTTTCTTCTTTTCCTTTTCTCTCTCTCTCTTTCTTTCTTTTCTTTTCTTCCCACCGCCTCCTTCCTCCTCCAGACGTTGCCACTCTTCCACCCGACTCTTGTCAACGACTGGAGGAGGCGGCCTATAGGAACCGGATGGGCTCCAGCTGCTCCCGGCAATCTCCAGCGGACACACCCCGTGTGGCGGAAATGCCGCTGCGCACCCGAAGCCGTCCGGCGTCCCCTGTCGTCTTCCCCGGCACTTCCTGGTGTGGCGGAAGTGCGGGCTCCCGGAATAAACAGGCACTGGGCGCCGCCTGGCGGTGGCCACGGGTCCCTACAGGGCTGGGCTTCCAAGCCCTGTACCGAGGCCCCTGCATAACCAGGACGGGCGCCCCACTCGGTCTGGAGGAGGCACTCGCCCTCCTCCGGTCCTCCAAAGCGCCCCGGCCAGGCTCCAGCCCCAGCCGAGGACCGTACGGGATAAACCGGCATTGGGGCTCCGCCTGGCGGTGACCACGGCCCCTACAGGGTAGGGCTTCCATGCCCTCGACCCGTGGCCCCAACAGAACCAGGACGGACGCCCCTCACGGTCTGGAGGAGGCACAAGCCCTCCTCACATCCTCCTGGAGCCCGTCCGGGGACCACATATATATATATATATATATATATATATATATATATATATATGTGACTGTATGGTCAAATGTTTGTTGCAAATCAAGATATATATCACAAATATTGGAAAGTGTCAGAGATTCCACGCTCTTAATGCAGATCTCTCAGGAAGCTTTTTCAACTTGTTCATGTTTATAGAAGAGAGGTTAAAGAAAAACAGCCAATACACAGCAAATGTTATAACCTATTTCAAGCCTACAGGAATACATTTTTGATTTTTATTTTGTGGTCCCCTCTGATCCTATTTATGCATAAAAACAATCCCATTGGACCAAATATACAAAATAATAATTAATAACTATGCTACACAAGTATAAAGTATCTATCTATCTATCTATCTATCTATCTATCTATCTATCTATCTATCTATCTATCTATCTATCTATCTATCTATCTATCTATCTATCTATCAAATGCAAACTATAACCATTATTGTCCAAACAAAAATGGCAGCAAGAACACCAAAGTTTTCCTGGTGCTAACCTACTGCAGTAAATAAACTCTCCCAACAAGGGTAAATGTTAATTTCACCACACACTTATAACTTAGTGTAGTAAGTAACATTTTAAAACTATAATATGGAAATTGTATGGGTACAAGAAAGACTGCTGATTTAAATAAGCCAAGCTTTAACATAACAATAGACAGACAATCCATACTGATATCTACATACCTTGCTCTCTTACATAAATCTTTCCTCCTCTAATTCTTTCTGATTCTAAACAAGTTCTTTTTATATAAAAAACTCCACTCCAGTCACTTCATGTACTAAGATGAAATAGGGATGAGCAAATAAAGATGATCTGTGATATAGGCAGTATAGAAGAGGAAGTTCAAAACAAAATTTTAGTTTTAGGACAACAAAGTTAATCAAAGACTGTGACACAAAGCAAAAATACATCGAATTTTTGATACTTCACATATTCAAAATAACTGAGTGAAGACAAAGAATAAGAGGCATTTAAGAAAATGGGCATAGCTGCAGACAATGGCAGTGATTATGCTGAGGAGGTCGGGTAGTTACTGAAGTGCTATAAAATACAAAGATAGGGGGAGTTCGCAACCATACTGTAATACAATCTCACCACAGGATCAGAAGGCACTGGCATATTGTGAGAAAGGAAACAGTGTCAGGCATTTTGACTGAATGAAATTAACAGAATGGCACACAGAAAAAGAACAAAGTAGTCTATCGAACATGTGTACGGAGTCAAAAAACAATGATTTTGTACAAGTGATGTGATGCTAAGGAGTAAGAGTAGCTAAGTTTAAATGTGTTTTTTAAGTGAAAAACTAATACAGTTTAACACGTGATAAGATATGAATAAGTATTATTAACTTTGTTTCTATTAGATGTAATAGAATTCTAACTATGTCTTTCTTTTGTATTTTATTTCTTTTGTGTTCTGTTCAACTAATGGTAATGTACAACCATACAAAGTTATTGCATAGGGCTGAGTGCAAACATAATATTTTATTGAGTTGCTAAGATACACATGCAGTTAATCAACTGGTGTACTGGAAATGTGCTCAAAGAGTGACAGCCAGAGAATTTGGAAATAAATTGCTGTATGTAATTGAAGTGTAGTTAGTACTTGCCGTTTTTAGTGCAAAGCATGGTACCGTGTTCTTTCTGTTGTGGCCAGCTAACGCTAATTAACTTTATCCATTCATTGCATCAACTTATCCTGCTTACAGAGTCAAGAGAAACCAGAAAAGCAGCTGGCAAAAGGTTGGAATATGTCTATTGCAGGGTGCACTTAGGCACATACCACAGAAAATGCATTTTTCAGAGTTTGACTTTACTCTTTAAGTGACAACTTGTCACTGTTATGTCATCAATTAGCCTTTTAACAGGGAGATCTGTGTGTATGACACCGGTGTTTGTGGGGTTTTGATCATATATTTAAGTATGGTATTTGTAGCTGCATTTCTTCAATGTTTTCAAAATGTACTGCTGCTGACATGGTAAAGTATTAAGTATATCTCATAGCTGAAGAAATCCCACAGTCCCGATAACTTCCTTTCCTTTTTTTTGGTGAAGTTAAAAATAAAAACAAATTTCACATAAAATTAAAAGACAATTTCATAAAACATGCAAAAAAAAAGTTACTTATCCATGATGCTTCAGTACAAGGCTTCTATATGTTTGCTACGTTTCTTTATTTTACAACATTACCGTATCATTATATATACCATCCAACCTCTGCTCCTTAGGGACAAGCTGACTGAGATGGGAGTAGACTCACACCTGGTGGCATGGATCGTGGACTATCTTACAGACAGACCTCAGTATGTGTATCTCGGGAACTGCAGGTCTGACATTGTGGTCAGCAACACAGGAGCGCCGCAGGGAACTGCACTTTCTCCAATCCTGTTCAATCTATATGCATCAGACTTCCAATACAACTCGGAGTCCTGCCACTTGCAAAAGTTTGCTGATGACACTGCTATTGTGGGCTGCATCAACAGGGCAGGAGGAGGAGTATAGGAAGCTAATCAAGGACTTTGTTAAATGGTGTGACTCAAACCACTTACACCTGAACACCAGCAAGACCAAGAAACTGGTGGTAGATTTTAGGAGGCCCAGGCCCCTCATGGACCCCGTGATCTTCAGAGGAGACTGTGTGCAGAGGGTACAGACCTATAAATACCTGGGAGTGCAGCTAGATGACAAATTGGACTGGACTGCCAATACTGATGCTCTGTGTAAGAAAGGTCAGAGCCGACTATACTTCCTTAGAAGGCTGGCGTCCTTCAACATCTGCAATAAGATGCTGCAGATGTTCTACCAGACGGTTCTGGTGAGCGCCCTCTTCTACGCGGTGGTGTGCTGGGGAGGCAGCATAAAGAAGAATGACGTCTCATGCCTGGACAAACTGGTGAGGAAGGCAGGCTCTATTGTAGGCACAGAGCTGGACAGGTTGACATCCGTGGCAGAGCGACGGGTGCTGAGCAGGCACCTGTCAATCATGGATAAATCCACAGCATCCATTGAAAAGGATCATCTCCAGGCAGAGGAGCAGCTTCAGCGACAGACTGCTGTCACTGCCCTGCTCCACTGACAGACTGAGGAGATTGTCCCTCCCCCACACTATGTGACTCTTCAATTCCACCCGGGGGTAGTTAAACGTTACCATTATTCAAAGTTATTGTCTGTTTTTACCTGTATTTTTATTACGCTTTAATTTAATATTGTTTTTTGTATCAGTATGCTGCTGCTGGATTATGTGAATTTCCCCTTGGGATTAATAAAGTATCTATCTATCTATCTATCTATCTATCTATCTATCTATCTATCTATCTATCTATCTATCTATAATATTGCTCAGAAGACTGTATGGACTTTTATGTTTCTGCTTGCTAATAAAAATACCTTACTCTTTACTTACAACAAAATAAAGGCTAGAACATTCTATTTACATGAATCACAGAATCTTCCATTATTTAACCGTTAAATTGTTTAACTATTTACTCTGTGCTGCTTGTGGGTCTATGTGGCTTGTGACTCTACAACACAAAAGATAGGCAATGCTTACCTTCCTACAGCATTTTAAAGTAAAATGGGTCAGGCTCAGGAAGAGCTCCTATGTTTTGGCTGCTCTGGTCCAGAATGTGATGTCACATTGTGAGGAAATGTATTTTTATACCATTATACCATTATTTCATTTTTATTAATAATATAACTTAACATTCTCAGGTCCAGTTTAGGACAGAACCTATGTTGGAAAATGTGGCCAAAATTAAGGCAATGACCTTATAACAGAACTCATTTAAATGATATTTTACCTACACTATAATAAATAAAGTTTGACCCAAAAACGCTTTTTTCATTGATTGTAGACTAGACATATTTTTCATTTTAATATACCTCTTTCCAATAATTAACTCCTTTATGCTTTACCTACCACAACTATGTACTATGACTTTGGTACGCTAACTGGCCACCTAATCTTCAACTGGAAAATATTTTCCATATTACAATAACTTGTAGATTGAAGTTGTGAACAAAGTAGTGGAGATCAATCTAGCAATTTCAGAAAGTATGACAGTCTTAGATACAATTATATATTTATATTATTTATATAAATATATAATATTTATATTATTTATAATATATTTATATTTTTTTAATTACAGAGTAAAAGAGAAACAGTTTAAGATCTGTAATGCTTGCAGTGCTACAATGATGTTGGATGTTTGTAAGCCTATAATAAACAACTAAATGCTATCAATAAGAAACATTTTCTTCAAGAAATGTAAATAAAGAATATTATGAGTTCTGTAAACTGCTACTGTCAAACGTTTGTCATCTGTCTAAGGAACCCCTCAGCAACTGAATTTCCACAAGTCTTATCTTTAGATGCAGAAAAAGCATTTGACACAGCACAGTGAAGACTATGCTGGACTATGTGAATTTAGATTTGGTTCAAATATTTGTACTTAGATCAAGCTACTTTATTTATTCCCAGAAGTGTCTGGATGAGTAAAGAATATACAGTAAATTCCCCAATAAGGCTGTAATGGCTATTGAAGTAAAGGCCATTTGTCTCATATAAAAGTGAAACAAAAATATTAATTTATGGGGTTCACATGGTTCTGTTCATTACTGATCCAAACATATCATTGCCAGTCTTATTACAATTAGTAGACAAATTTACAAGCCCTCTGGGTTTAAAATTAATTTGGATAAAAGTGTGTTTTTTCCATTTAACTCAGTAGTAACAGTATATTAGAGCACTTCTCACTGACATTCCCAGAACAGTTAAGGTATTTACGAGTTACAGTTACAAAGAAACAAAGATCTTACTAAACTCAAATAATCCATCTTGATGGAAGGGATTAAATATGTAGATAGGTGGTCAACACTTTAGCTGTTTATAGTGGGTAGATTTCTAAAATATTGCTAAAATTTAAATTCTTGCCAAACTTTTGTTTTAGAATGTTAACATACTTATTAACAAATCTGTTTTCACTAAGCTCAATTCTGCTGTAGGCTCATTTAAATGGAAGTCAAAAAGGCCACATTCTAATAGGAGAACTCTCCAAACTTTGAAACCGGAAGGTGACATGGGGCTACCTAATTTTCAGCTTTAGTAGTGGGTTATGAATATTTGTATTATGTGATAAAAGAGGAAAGTAGAAGATCCTGCATATGCACTTGCTTAATTGATTCTAATAAAAAACATCTTGTTCAAATTCCTCCATATAAGCTTTGCTCAGCGTTCTAATCATCTGTTTAATAATAATCAGATTGTTTGTGCTCCATTCCTTCAAAATATGGAACCAATGCAGGAAACACTATAAGGTATAGGTGCTGCCATTTTCATTACAAGCAAGTTTTGCATTCTTCATTCTTTAATTAAACAGTGTTTAATTTTAGGGAATTCATTATGTATTTCAGCCTTTACAGATCTTTATATTGATAATTTGCATGCATGTTTTGCTCAAGGGCAAAGGGTGGCACAGTGGTAGTGCTACTGCCTCGCAGTTAGGAGACCTGAATTCGCCTCCCGGGTCCTCACTGCGTGGTGTTTGCATGTTCTCCCCATGTCTGACATGCAAGTTAGATGGATTGGTGATTCTAAAATTGGCCCTAGTGTGTGTGTCCTGCAGTGGGTTGGCACCCTGCCCGGGATTGGTTCCTGCCCTGTGTTGGCTGGGTTTGGCTCCAGCAGACCCCCGTTACTTTGTAGTTAAGATATAGAGGTTTGAATACTGGATGGATGGATGGATGGATATTAAAGATTACAACCTAAATGTGAACAATATACAGTAGCTCTGGTCTAGCTGAGTGATTTGTCTTGGGAATGTCATAAATCTAACCTTTTTTTGGGTAAAGATATTTTACTCTTTATAATGAATCATTTGATTTACACCATCCCAAATTCTTTTACAACAGTTCCTGGAGTAATATGGAGTTAGGCTATCTAGATATAAAATGTGATTTCCTACTCTAAATTGTTAGCATGATGAATCCTAGTGTACCCTCATTGTGAATTATATTACTTTAAAGTAGGAAAAATTGAAATTCCTTTGTGGTACATTCCAAATAACTTCCTTCCTCTTTAAAAATGTCTGTAGATGGCAAACACTAGTATTGTGTTAGAAGTCTGCTGTGTAGAGGGTAAACAGAAAAGGACACAGGACAGTTCCCTGAGATGCTCCAATGTTACACACTGCCATTTCTAACACACAGGCCCTCAGCCTCACAAACTGCTATTTGTTGGACAATTAGTCTAAAATCCAGGATGTTGTGGAGGTGTCAAGATTTAAAGCCTTGAGCTCTTCCCCAGTTCATGAGGCAGAATGGTGTTAAAGGCACTGGAAAAGTCAAAGAACATTACCATGGCTGTGTTGCTAGCTTTGTTCTATTGAGAGTAGGCTCTGTGGAGCATGTACATAACAGTATCCTCCACACCTATATATGTCAGATGGGCAAATTGCAGAGGATCCAAATGTTCTGAGACCAGGAGTAATACCTGTTTTAGGACCAGCTTCTCAAGGTTCTTCATAATGTATGAAGTAAGAGCAACTGGTCTGAAGACCTTTGGATCACTGGAATGTCCTTTCTTTGGAACTTGGACCACACAGGTTAATGGTGGACTTCTGGCATTCCAAGAAGGTTCAGTGACCAGCCAGCATTCAGGGGGAGGATATGGAAGTGGTTCACATCTACAAGTTCCTGGAGGTTGACATAATCAACAAACTGAACTGATCTTACACAACAGTGGTGATGTAGGAGAAGGGCCAGAGCAGACTGTACTTGCTAAGAACATTCAGGTCTTTTGATGTGTGCAGCAAGCTGCTGGAATTGTTCTACCATTCCATAGTAGTCACTGTGGTGTTCTACAATGCAGTCACATGGGAGTACAACATGAGCTCAATAGAAGCACAACATCTGAACAAACTTACAAAGAACAAACTTACCAGAAATGCCTGCTCCATCAGAGGACATATTCTGTACACTCTGGAAGCTGTTGTGGAAAAGAGGATGACGGCAAATTTAGATGCCATCATGAATAATCCCCTCCACGAAGCACTTTTAGCCACAGGCTCATTACACCACACTGTGCTAAGAAAAGCACCTGGGTGTGTTTTCTGCCCACTGCTATCAGGTAATTCAACGCCTCCAACCAATATACTGTACCATTAAGTTTATTTTAATATATTTGCTTATCAGTTGATTGATTGTGTGGCTGTATTATTTGTCCTGTGAGTATGTTCCCTTTTTTTTATGTTTCTGCAGTATAAATCAGAGTTTCCTCATGGGATTAATAATCTAATCTAATCTAATTCCAATGTTTTCTATGAATATGAGAAAGTATAATATGTTGGACTTTTCATTATTAATTAGCTATCTACAGTGGGTAATGGCAATTAATGAAATTAATTCTTATATTAACCAGCTGGGACACTAACACTGCCATCTCCTTCTTTCTTCATAGTGCCTAATAGGTTGGGCACAAGGGCCTGCACAGCTGCTTGTACCCATGTGGTTAAAGAATGACATGGAGACCTATTTACTGATCTTTGAGCACATGGCCACACCATCTAGCTCCCTTCTTGACAGGAGAAGCGCAGCATGCATATTATGATTAAGAGGAGTAGGCCACTGTGGGTTACCCACTGTGAAAATGGGGACACTTGCTAGGTTTAGCACTGTAGAGACAGGGGGTCTGACCCAAAGTGCCATGCGAGAGTGCAGGCTTTTTACCTGTGGGGCAGACCGGTTTGCTGGCTCCAGCTAGGAGAAAATACCTCAGAGCCATTCGTTGAAATGGTACCTGCCAAATTCCTCTTCCACATCCTGCCAGAATACCTGGTCCACCCTATACGAAATCTTAGGGCGGACATGGAAACGGTTGTGGTAATTAGATAAAGGCACTGCATCATCAGTCAAGCCCAGAGCCCGGAAGAATGATACTGTTCCTGCCCTGTCCGAGGTTTGAAGCTAAAGATGACACCCCAAGGTTCTTGTACTGATTATTGATGTAGAAGTACACTTGAATACTTACCAAGAGGGCATAAGTACATTCTTATCCTGTTGGCTAACTCCAAACTTGCGGGTGTCTTCTGATGGTCTGGAATCACCAAGAAAAACCTCAAAGACCAGGGGACAACTTTCATATCATGCATTTTCAAGGAAATCAGCAAGATGCTCTGTATTGCCCATCGCAAGACATCCTTTTACAGATGGCCTGGTTGAGCACTTTAACCAGAAGCGCAAGAAGATGCTAAGAATGATGATACGAGCAGACAGGAAGGACTGGGATCAGCTCCTGTCCCTCATGTAGTTCACATTCCGGTTAGTATCGCAGGCCTCAAGAGAATTTTCCTCCTTTGAGCTGAGGTAGACAGCTCTGGGGCCTTCTTGATTTTGTTTGGGAGAGATGAGAGGATGAGACCACACCCTCCTCCCACAGTATTCTTGAGCGTGTCTCAGAGTTATGAGATCCTTTTGCCCAGCTCTGTCCCTTAGTGAAGGTGAAGGCCCTGCTCCAAATCTTTTGCCCACTGCAATAGCTCAATGAGATCTGGGACCAGAAAGGGCTCGTAGTCTACCAACCTAACCGGCGTGCAAGGTAATGAATTTATCACATCAACATCTTAAAGCCCTGGGTTGATTGTGAACACAGCAAGCCCATAGCTGCCCCCACAATATTGCTCTTTACAGATGCTGAACAACTGAATTACAAGGACACCCTCACATTTTGGCAAAAAAAGGAACTTATCCCAAGCTGCGCCAAACAATGCTAATTGTCCACAGTATCAATACTGATGCGGGATGATTGTCTGCAAGCGGTCTTATCATCTGCTGGAAGCGAGGAAGGTGGAGGTGGAGCTGGAAATACAACACATGTTGGATCTCAGCATAATAGAGGCTTGCCACAGCCCATGGTCGACCCTTGATATGATGAAAGTATATTGGGAAAGTCTCTTGAAGGACGTGTAAAAGAAAAAGACGTTTAGCACCCCTAGCGTCCACTGACAGTATCACATCTTACCCTCTGGGCTGCATGAGGTTCTAGTGAACCACAATAATGTTATTTTGGTTTAACTAAGGCTAAATACCTAAGCAATGTGGTGGGCAGATAACAGGCCAAACCACAGTGGTGTTGAGGTGTCACCGATTGCACAGCTGCACTCGGATCCTAATCTGGGTGGTTGGTCATGTGGTGGTTATGGCAATGTGCTGTAACCAGCTCATGCTCACAAGCTAGCCTAGTCTTAGTGACTGATCCCATACAAAGAGAGTGCAAGCTTTTGTAGGGTTGGTGGGTTACTACCACAGGTTTGTACCCCATTTCTCCGAACAGGCTGCGCCTCTCACCCAACTGACAAAGAAGAAGGTGCCCAACACCATGACGTGGACCCCCCACAAGAAAAGCCACATTCTGTGATCTGAAAGCGGCCCTAATGTCTGGTCCTGTACTACTTTCCCTTAATTTATCTCTTCCCTGTCCCCTCTAGACCTGTATACCTGAATATCCTATATAACAGGAAGAAGGCCAAAGAATGTTTTGTTTTTGTTCAGCCTGCAGAAAATAAATGGAACAACCTGGTTGGTGCTCCAAATTTTCCTCAGTAGTAATGTGAGTTTGATTGTTGCATTATATTTCTTCCATTGTAATGTATATATCTGAACATTACAATTTAATTAAAAAAAGTTCCATCAACTAATACAATTATTTTCCATAACCTCTCTGGCACTGGTGCTTATTTTTTGTCATTGCATAGAAACAAGTGGTTCTGTTAGTTTTATGCTAATGATAATATTGTATTACTATATATTACCAAATAGTGACACATTTAGACGCTGAACCTAAAGCTGTGTTTTCCCTGTTCAATTGCAAAAAGCATAGCCACACCCTTCTGCACCACACATTTACTTTGTACATCCAGTGATCACACTTTGCTTATGTTACTATATGGCAGCACATATTCCCATTTGATTACTGTGGCTCAGTTATGTCAGATATGAAGCAGTGCGGTACAAGCAGGTAAGACTTAGTTTTCAGTCAGAAAATGTCCTGCAAGAGCTAAGAGAATAAAATTAAAAAAGGATGACAAATTTAGACTTTTACTTGCTTATTTCATTTTACTTTTCTCTTTGTGCTTAAACAAACATGTTAGTTGTTTTGCCAGTATGACCTGTAATTTTTATCTTTATGTTAACATTCCCTTGCTGAATCTAAATTAAAAAAAAAGAAGAAAAAAAAACGGATTTTACAAGACTGCTTATTTCATATAATCTCCAATTATCAGTCGTTTCTCAAAACCACGACACAGCGTTGGAATTGTTCTTGACAGTTACATCTAAGCTGCAGTCAAAATTTCATTTTGTCATCTATGAATCATTGCCAGCATTCAGTTCTACTCATCTATTACAAAAGTTGATAGAATTTGCTGTGTTTATTATGTTTCTGCTGTAGACTGCAGTTCATTTGCCAATTTTCTGCCCCCAAAATAATTACTGCTGCTGATAGTCTTGATCTAAAGCAACAACCACATTAAATTCAGATGGCTAGATTACCCTGGTTTCTTACTCATTCTAGATTTGATCTAGTGACTTCTAGCCAACATAGCACTGTATATTAACACTAAAATACCTGTTTACACTTCTGATAATTTTTAGACCCAAAAGATCTTCCAACACCTAGATGTGATAACTAACATAGCTTTGCTAATCTCTCTTACTGGATCTCTATCACCCCTACGTGTTTTTAGGAGATTAATTTATACCTAACATTCAAATCAAATAAAAAAAATGCATGTAGCAATTTTTACATACAGGTTATACTTTTCTTTTTAATATATATAAACTGCTCAAACAAATTAAAGAAACACTTTGAAAACACATCAGATCTCAATGGAAAAAAATCCTGCTGGATATCTATACTGATATAGACTGGGTAATGTGTTAGGAATGAAAGGATGCCACATTGTTTGATGAAAATCATCAACCTACAGAGGGCTGAATTCCCCGAAAATCAAACTGAAAAAATGATGAGGTAGGCTAGTCCATTTTGCAGAAATTTCATTGCAGTAACTCAAAATCGCACTCAGTAGTTTGTATGGCCTCCACGTGCTTGTATGCATGCCTAACAACATTGAGGCATGCTCCTAATGAGACAACGGATGGTATCCTGGTGGATCTCCTACCAGATCTGGACCAGGGCATCACTGAGATCCTGTACAGTCTGAGGTGCAACCTAGTGGCGTCAGATGGACCGAAACATAATGTCCCAGAGGTGTTCTATTGGATTTAGGACAGGCAGGGTGAGGGCCAGTCAATGGTACCAATTCCTTTGTTCTCCAGGAACTGCCTGCTTACTCTTGCCACATGAGGCCTGGCATTGTCGTGCACCAGGAAGAATGCAGGACCCACTGAACCAGCATAGGGTCTGACAATGGGTCCAAGGATTTTGTCCCGATACCTAATGGCAGTCAAGGTGTCTAACCTGTACAGGTCTGTGCGTCCTTCCATGGATATGCCTTCCCAGAGGTGTTTGATTGGATTTAGGACAAGCAGGGTGGGGGCCAGTCAATGGTACCAATTGCTTCGTCCTCCAGGAACTGCCTGCATACTCTTGCCACATGAGGCCAGGCATCGTTGTGCACCAGGAAGAATGCAGGACCCACTGAACCAGCACATGGTCTGACAATGGGTCCAAGGATTTCATCCCGATACCTAATGGCAGTCAAGGTGTCTAGCCTGTACAGGTCTGTGCGTCCTTCCACAGATATGCCTTCCCAGACCATCACTGACCCACCACCAAACTGGTCATGCTGAACAATGTTACAGGCAGCATAATGTTCTCTACGGCTTATCCAGACCCTTTCATGTCTGTCACATGTGCTCAGGGCGAACCTGCTCTCATCTGTGAAAAGCACAGGGCACCAATGGTGGACCTGCCAATTCTGGTATTCTATAGCAAATGCCAATTGAGCTCCACGGTGCCAGGCAATGAGTACAGGGCCCACTAGAGGATGTCTGGCCCTCAGGCCACCCTCATGAAGTCTGTTTCTGATTGTTTGGTCAGAGACATTCACACCAGTGTCCTGCTGCAGGTCATTTTGTAGGGCTCTGGCAGTGCTCATCCTGTTCCTCCTTGCCCAAAGGAACAGATATCGGTCCTGCTGATGGGTTAAGGACCTTCTATGGCCCTGTCCAGTGGCCTCATGTATAAACGGAGCGTACACACAAAAATGTTGCGTACTCCTGTCTCCACGTTAAAATAAAACCTAAACTTTGTGTAAAGCCATGCACATTTTCACGACAGCTCAAACCCTGGTGCACACAAATTCTCTGCTCAGTTTTGCAAACTAGTGGCACCCAGCGTCAAAGCAGTGCTTTTGTTCCAGTGTGGTTTCCCTTTCTTTTTTAAATCCACATCCCTGACACGGCTTTATCATATACACTGAAATTAAGTGCATATTGTTTATTACTTTAAGGCATCTGATTGTAATTAACCTGTAACAATATAATGGTCCACGGAATAGCCAAACTATTCCAAATACCATAGCTGCTTTAGCGTTGTTCCTCTCACTGCACCTTCTTTTTCTTCTTTCAGCTGCTCCCGTTAGGGGTTGCCACAGCAGATCATCTTTTTCCATATTACTCTCACTGCACCACTCGGAGTATTTATATCACTGTATCTGAGTGTGGAATCACAGCTCTACAGCATCTGATTGGAAAGAGAATTATAGGTATACGGCATCTAGCACACACTGCCTCAGCCATGCTGCCTATTTGAACTGCTCTCATACGACAAACACTTCAGAGCCTTTCCTGCACTGACCTCACAGTTCAGAAACAGTTTCATCAAGTGCCCCTTGTAGAACGGCTTGTACTTATAAGTACAATTACCTCACTGTAAACTTGCGTTACAGTTATAATATTGCACAGCCTGAGCTACTTTATATGTATTTACATATGATGATCATTTTTAAGATGAAATGCAGCAAAATATGTTTATTATATTATACAGATAAAACTTTAACTTCATTTAAATAATCTATATTATTAATAATTAAACATGTGAGGACACAGTGTTGCAGTGCTAGAAAGGAACTGACGCTCCGTTCATGGATTGTTCCTGCCTCACACTGTATTCTTGCTGGGGCTGGCGCAACACTGGAAGGATAAATGGATAGAATAATTAAACATGTACTATGAAGATATTTCAATGTTCCTTAAAAGTTTTAAAGAATCGCCATTCTCAGCTTACAGATGGTTTAACGTCTATTACAGAGCTGATTTCGTGGCAATTGGGTATTTGAAGGAAGGACTGGAATTAGAGGTTAGTACGTCGGAAAGACACAGTACTGCTGCAATAAATTATTTCATCGAAGGTAACGCACAGCACAGCAAGCATCTTGTGTGAGGAAAGAGGAAGAGAAAGCCCGTTTAAGGAGCACGTAGTAATTAATATACATAGAGCACATAGAAGAACATATATAAAACAAAGCATTTAAATTGCTACTTTAGTTACGATGGGATTTGAGAAACTAGTAAATTTAAAGATTTTAAGATGAAGTTTATGATGTTCTACTTTAATGACAAAATAAACTACATGATTAAAGTGAAAATTTCGAGATTAAAGTTGACATTTCAAGCTTTTTTCCCAATGTGTCCCTATTTTTTTATACCCTAATAAGCTTTCATATGACACTCAGACGGTGGGCTACGACTCGCCTTTACAGAGCGACTTTGATATCTGACAACTTCTTTTTTATTTCTGGCACTGTGAGACTTTGTGAGCTTGAGCTTTCAAGTTTCTCAGACACTCTATGTCACTTGAATAAACTTCCTTTTGTTGTTTACAGTATACCACTGTTTAAACCAACAAATAGTACTTTTTCCTTGCCTCCACTTGGTAGTCACTGAAATTCTTCTATTCCCCCCGTGCTTTTGCCATTGCCTTTTCACAGAATGCTGAGTTTAGGGGCAATTTAAATTGATATGCATATTCAAATAGGCGTAATTCTGAGAGGAGTTTAAAGAGCGGCAGCCGGCACATGTACGTGTGTTACTTTACACGCTGACCGGGATTTATTGAGCGGAAGAATGTGGAAGTTGGCGAATGCACATGTGTATGCATTTGGATTTTATTGTTTGTACGAACATTTCTGCTTTTGTCCGTATGCCATGTTATAGTGTGAAGTCTACTCACAGCGTTATGCATGAGGCCTCAGCTCTCCTAGAGTAACTGCCTGTCTCCAAGGAATCTCCTCCATGCCCTTGAGACTGTGCTGTAAGACACAACAAACCTTCTTGTAATGGCCCGTATTGATGTGTCATCCTGGAGAGGTTGGGCTACCTGTGCAACCTCTGTAGGGTCCAGGTATTGCCTCATGCTACTAGTAGTGACACTGACCATAGCCAAATGCAAAACTAGTGTAAAAACAGTCAGAAAAGATGAGGAGGGAAAAATGTCAGTGGCCTCCACCTGTTAAGGCCTTCCTGTTTTGGGGGTCGTCTCATTGTTGCCCCTCTAGTGCATCTGTTGTTAATTTCATTAACACCAAAGCAGCTGAAACTGATTTACAACTTCTTCTGCTACTTAACTGACCAGATCAATATCCCAGAAGTTGCATTGACTTGATGCTATATTCTAATTCAAAAGTCTTCCTTTAATTTTTTTGACCAGTATATAATGTTGAACATTTTATGAAAGACCACATACAGCTACGTACAGAACATGCATTGGGTTTTTGTTAATTTACAATTTGAATCTTGAATTGCTCAATAATTCTGCTGTAAATTGCCTGTAATAGTGTTTACTAATTCATAATATACTGTTTAATTTAAAAACAAATTGAAATTTAAATATACAGGGAGAATGCTTTGTGCTTTGTTTTTATTGGCATGCATGTATTTTATTAAATTGATTCCCCATGACTCTAACAATGTAAGTGTGACTAAAGAAAAAAATAAACATTTATATTCTAATACTATTTCAGTGAATATTTTCTACATACTGCTTCTTTTGCTTTGATTTCATTGAGAAAAAACAAAATTAAAAAAATATACTAATAGTGGTACAAACTACATATTTGTTGTTTTGTTAATATCCTATGTATGTGATTCTCAAGTTGCATTATGCACTTTAAACCATTTTGTACATCATTCACTTTTTAATTGATGTAAATACAGCATTAGGTCATATACAGTATGAAAATCCAGCTTGCTTACTCTCATTTATAAAACACTAGCAAAATACCCGCGCTTCGCAGCGGAGAAGTATTGTGTTAAAGAAGTAATGAAAAAGTAAAGGAAACATTTTAATAATAACGTAACATGATTGACAATGTAATTGTGTTGTCATTGTCATGAGTGTTGCTGGCATATATATATATATATATATATATATATACACACACACACACATATAAACATATATATACACACATACACATATACTGTATATAGATACATATATGTATACACATATATATATACACACATACATATATATACATATACATATATATACACATATATATACACACAGACACACACACATATATACATATACATATTATGAAGGATGGCCGGCCATTTATCCCGGCCAATACCCCCAAGCCGCCCGGTGGAGCTCTCCTTGCAGCATGGAGGTCCCCAGAAGACCAGCACGGCATCATGGACAATGGAGTTTTTATGCAAAGCCCTGCTGGATGCCGTGGGGGCCACAGGAGGGAGCTGCAGGGAGGACCGAGGGCTTCTTCGTGCCCTGTGACCTGGAGGTTCGTCATAGGAAGAGCAACGGACTTCCGGGTTGAAGAAAAGGACTATTTACCCTGACCCGGAAGGAATAAGGACTTGTGGACTGTTGGGCAGAAATACCTCCGGGTCAGGGAGTATAAAAGGACTATGGGAACTCCCAGACAATGAGCTGAGCTGGGTGGAAGGGTGGCAACGCGTCTGGGAGCTGGAGGATTGGTTATTTGTTATTATTGTGATTTATATGAGTATTGTGGTGGAGAGTGTGCTTTGTGCACTGTGGAAGAAAAATAAAGTCAACATTTGGACTTTTACCTGGTGTCTGGAGTCGTGGACAGTGGTTCAAGGGAGCGAGAGCGCCCCCTATCGTTCACAGTGGCGTAGCCGGCAGGATACTCTAGCGTCGTTTGCAGAGGACCTGAAACAAAAAATTTCTGTGGGAAACGAACCCCGAGAAGACTACGGAATCAGGAATCACCACAGCATCGCCAGAACCAGAAAATTCCGAGTCCAAAAATGGGGAAGAAGAAGGGCAAGCAGAGCAATATCGCCAGCGGGAGTGACCTGTGTGTAATGGCCGACGCTCGGGAGGAATTAAGGAGCGGCCTTTCAAGTCCGGAGAAACCTCCAGGATTCAACGAACGCTCTGAGGTACGTGCTGGGAACGGTATGGAAAATTCTTTTATCATTACTCACTTTGTCCCATGCATGTACCTCGGAGAAGATCACCTGGAGACTCCGCAGGGAAAAGAAGACTGCCCTGGAGACAACGGCCCGCTCCTGTCGGAACCTGAGCACAGGGAAAAGACTTCCGCATGATGGCAGCCGACGATGGACACGGTAGCAAACCCGGTGCATTCTGGGAAGGAGGAGCTCGGCGTCCCGCTGTTTGCGCCTTCAAGCCCGAAGGAACGGACTTGGCCTTTCCGAAGGGGAAGGGGGAGGCGAGCGAGGCATCGCTCAACCCACAAGAAGGTAAGGAGGGTCGGGAAGTAGCTGATCGGGATGTCGCAAAAGTATTAAAGACAGACCGCAGTTCGCCGAAGAAAGCAACTCGACCCTCTGAGATCTCCAAGTCCCAGAAGCCTCCACGAGACCCGTCTGAGCACGTGCCTGAAGCGGGCGTGCTCATTGGCTCCCGGCCGGCAGAGAAGACAGACAAGGAAGTAAGTCTTATGCCGGTCGAAATAAATAATGACTTGCGGGAACTCGAATGCTTAATCGAGCCCGTAGCAAGTTTCTTACAGGTCCTGACGACCATTGAAAAGATCGTCAGGGAGTTGGGAGCTGCAGCCAGAGAGCCGTTGGAGAAGATGAGGGCCTACGTGCAGCGATTTGGTGGGGAGCCTCCCGTAATGAATAATGCGGCGATACAGGTAGGCGAGACCCGTATCGTACATAATAGAGGGACGCGGTGTGATCCGGGCCCGCGTTTATTAAGTACCGGGTGCCAATACACAGCGTGCCCTACAAGAGAGGCCGGTACGTTAACCGAGTGGTCAGCGGAAGGGCTAATCGATCCGGGGCAGCTAGACAGTGCTGATTCCCAGAGCGAGACGGCCCTTAAGACGCCGCCACCGATAATTTGTAAATCAAGAGGGGTGCAGACAGTAAAGGGGCTCTCTTCTTGTAATAGAGAGACCCAGACTTTATATAAGCCCAAGATTAAACAGGAGGGCTCTAAGATTAAACCGAGGTCTCCTGACAAGAAAGGAATAGAGACAGAAATAGAGAAAGCACCGTTAGAGGCGGCAGGGGTTTCTCTCCCAGCAAGACAAGGGGCGGACCTAACATTTCCTAATTGTTTTCAGTCCCGCAGAGGGAGAATACCAGGAGGACAGAGGCAGTGTTACGGGTGCCGAAGGTTGGGCCATATTTGGCGGAACTGTTCTTGGAGAGAGGGGGACAAGATGTTGATTTGGACTAATATTCCCCCTAGGTTCTCCAGGGGCCAAGATGGACGAATTAATCAAGGCTCAACCAGAACGTCCTCTTGGAGGAAGACTTCCCTCTCAGGGCAGGCCGCTCCGAATAATAATTCCCGCCGGGGAATACTGTGAAGGAGGGCCGCCCATTTATCCCGGCCAATACCCCCAAGCCGCCAGGTGGAGCCCTCCTTGCAGCATGGAGGTCCCCAGAAGACCAGCAGGGCATCATGGACAATGGAGTTTTTATGCAAAGCCCTGCTGATGCCGTGGGGCCACAGGAGGGAGCTGCAGGGAGGACCGAAGGCTTCTTCGTGCCCTGTGACCCGGAGGTTCGTCATAGGAAGAGCGACGGACTTCCGGGTTGAAGAAAAGGACTATTTACCCTGACCCGGAAGGAATAAGGAC